>NC_091136.1:57635916-58235916 GCF_041381155.1 Argopecten irradians
CCCGGTCGAATTTTGTAACGATAGTATAGTAGGGTTGAACTTTAGTGACCTCCCACAATGCACTGCATATGTAAACAAAATGATGGGTCAAAAACGTGGGTGAAGCGAACACAAACGAATTCCGATATAAAACAATGTACGCCAAGAGTCAGTAACGTGCGCGATTGGGAAAGTGTGTAAATATAAATGGATGAGACGGGAGCAACTCCCCACTTTAAACTTGCGTAATGTACATATGTGCAATAAGTCAGAAACCTCCCTTCGCGCTGCCCTGTCGAATGAAAAGTCTCGTTTCACTTTTAACTTATCATTCTTACGCTAAATACAAATTGTTTTATAACAAATATGGCTTAAACTTCATTTGTCAACCATCGTAAATTAGAAAATAATCATAAAATGTGGAAAACTAATATTCCTTGTCATGTCAGCAAGTTTGTTGTTCATTATAACCTCGCTTTCGGCCAGCTTTCGTTTTGTGCTCCAAAAATAGAATAAGACGGTATATTTTTATCATTTTTGAGGTAGGTATTCCCCACGTTTTCCTGTCGTTTTAGATAACCGATCATTGTAATAAAATACTCAATAAACATCTGAAAGCCATATCTAAGCATACCGAAAATTATTTAAGGTTTATGTCCCTTTAATTATTTGTGTAGGAATAATCTTAAATGCCGTTAAGTCAAATTTGATAATTTTTCACTTTTCAAAGAAATACAATATCGTATTTACAAAATTATCACTTTATTTTCACATGAATTAATAATTAATGAAATTACCTTGAGCAGATTCCAAAGTCGGGGTTTTATCGCTTTTTACATATTAAAGGTCCAATGTACGTAACTTTTCAGTTTGTTTTGTAATCACAAACATTTACAATGATTGAACATTGTACTAATGTACTAATGACCTAGAACAAAAATGAAAGTTCATCTGCACGGAATAATGTCATAATACACGTGTTGCGACATCGAACGGTCAAATATCGTCCTGTCATCTTGAAATAGTCGTCATTGCAAAACCGACAATTACCGAAACGTTTCGTATATGCCTCTTTTGCCAATAACAGGTTTGTTCAGCATAAAGGGAGTGGGACCACTGGTTCGTCCGTTGTCAGTATGTGACCGGGTCTGTTGCTTGGTGTCTTCGGCGGCTTGCTTAAGTGATATATAGTCCCCCTATAGAAGACACAACATGAATATAACACAATTTCCCAAAACACACCACCGCACTTCATACATGCAACATACCGCATACATGGAGGCCGTCCTTACTTGAACCTGGCTGTTAATTGGTCGTTAATTAATCAAACAATTTCTGTTTTTCGCGTGCGAAGTCGATCGGGTCACGTTGTATTTCTCTGAAATCGAGACTTTCCGTGAACTTATTTTTGACCACATTAATCATTTTTATTTTCAAATTGTTCCTAAATTTACATGGCTTTAGTCAACATTTTATGAAGAGAGAACGTGGCAATTTTCTTATATATATTTGCGATATATTGGCTCTTTAATGTAAGGTGTGGGCGGTAAGCGATGATTATTATGATCGTTCTATAACGTTAATCATCCTGAAATTCAGTATTCTAGTTAGCATTGACACCAACACCATATACGGCGGCGGCAATGAGGATTTATTCATAGGCGTCAGTCGTATCTATATATAACTTATTAATCTCCGTATAATGTACACTTTGTACGTCATAGAAGATAAGTTATCGATAATCATTTTCCGTTTGTTAGAATTTAATGCCAATCCATTCAAGATATAATATACAGTTTTGGTAAATAATATAATATACTTTGGAAATGCATGTTGTGTCTATAAGTTTATGATACCTAAATTTTATGGAATATTTTGGCGGGATGAGGAATACCTTCTACATAGATCAAAGACTAAATTATTCTTTGATCTGAGTAGAAATTTTATGCCTTCATTGAAGACAAGAGTGGTTGGTGGTTCGAGTTAAAGACCAGGAAATCAACTGATTACATTAGTAACTAACAATTAAGGCAAATTAAGGGACTCTTTAGTTGATGCCGTAACTTTCCAAGATTTCAAAATAGGTCAAAGGTTATTAACTTGAACAAACTTGGTAGCCTTTCATCCCAGCATGTTACAGGTCAGTTATCAGGTTTCTAGGCCATTTTTTATTGACATGAACTTGTTTAAAGTTTTAGCCTGTGACCTTGAACAAACAAAAATCTTTCTAAAGACGTCTCCTTGTATGCAATGTTGTCTGCATGTGTTGGGAAGCTGCTGTATATTTATTTAGTGTCTCCATGTAATAGTGGGAGTCTTGCTTGCTTTATACTGCTATCTAACTGCAGCATGCCGTCAAAGATACTCCACGAAAAAACGACAAACCAGTAAGAGCACTCCCTTTATTCAGAACGCTAAGCAGGAGCAAAAACTACAATGCACCATCTGAGAGACAATGCTGTATCTCGGCCAGGGGACAGAACCAAAAGCTTTCCTCAATGGGCGAACGCTAACTGAAGGCTAAAGAGGCTGTGTTTAATGGAGCCGTTCGGAAGAAAAGAAAAAACAAGAGGCCCATGGGCCTTAACGGTCATCGGGGTTCCGATATAGAATGAAAGAAAGACATACAAGATGCCCATGGGCCTTATCAGTCACCCGAGTTCGGATACAGAATGAAACAAAGACATATAAACATTATATATATTGGCCTATCAGGGCTTTCAAATCAGTCAGTGATTTTATAAATTTTACTTTTTAATCTATTAAATGTAAAGATGATCCATCGCTGACAAATGGTATTTTTTCACTATCAAAAACAGGAGCAGACGATTTAGTTTTTTCTTCAGTTACAAAAGTTACTTACTTTTCACCATTACCACCATTGAAAAGTTAGAGCTTCAAAAATATAAACATGAGGCCCATGGGCCTTAACGGTCATCTGACTATTGGCACAATACAACACTTAAAGAATATAGTAGTGGCAAAATATTAAGGCAATACAAAGAACTCTTTTAACAGAAGTTCAGTTTCTGATAAATTTGATGAATTAAACCATGAATGAAGGTCCCTTGGTCCCCACCATGCTACAAGTCCAATATCCAGTCTCTACTTACTTACTTATTTACAAGAAGCTGTTCAAAGATTTTAGCCTATTTGACCCCTGTAACCTTGAATGTAGGTCAAGGTCAATCATTTGAACAAACTTGGTAGCCATTTATCCCAACACGACACAGGTCCAATATCATGTCTCTAGGCCTCTTAGTTATTCACAAGAAGTTGTTTAAAAGATTTTAGACAATTTGACCCCTGTGGCCTTGAATGATTATCAAGATCATTAATTTGAACAAACTTGGTAGCCCTTCATCCCACAGACCCAATATCATGTCTCTAGGCCTCTTAGTTATACACAAGAAGTTGTTTAATTTTTTAGCCTATTTGACCGCTGTGACCTTGAATCAAGATCAAGGTAAAACAAAACATCTGAACAAAATTGATAGCTCTTCATCCCAGCATGCAACATGTCCAATATCAGTACCCTAGGCCCCCTGGTTCTTGAGAAGATGTCGTTTAAAGATTTTAGCATTTCTGACACCTGTGACCTTGAATGAAGACCAAGGTCATTCATTTGAACAAAGTTGGTAGCCCTTCATCCCAGCATGCCACGAGCCCAATGTCAGGTCTCTAGGCCTCTTAGTTATTCTCAAGAAGTTGTTAAAGATTTTATCCTATTTGACCCCTGTGACCTAAAATAAAGGTTAAGGTAATCGATTTGAATATACTTGGTAGCCCTTCATCCCAGCATGTCAAAGGCCCAATATTAGTACCATGGGCCTTCTGGTTCTTGAGAAGAAGTCATTTAAAGATTTTAGCCTTTTTAACCCCTGTCTTCGGTCAAGGTCATTCATTTGAACAAACTTCCCAGGATACTAAAGGCCGAATATCAGTACCCTGGGCTTTCTGGTTCTTGAGAAGAAGTCATTTAAAGATTTTATCCTTTTTGACTCCTTTGACCTTAAATGAAGGTCAAGGTCATTCATTTGAACAATCTTGGAAGCCCTGCATGCTGCAGGCCTAATTTGAGTATCCTGGGCCTTTCAGTTATTGTGAAGAAGTCGCTTAAATTAAAAGTTTACGCACGTTGCACAGCGCACGGCAAAAGGCGTACGACGACAGATGGTGCATCGTCTCAGGTGACCCTAAAAAATCCCTGGCACTATATCCTATACAGAATGAAGTACTGATTGCGCATGCACCAAAAGCAAAATATATATGTGTATATTATTATCATTATTCATTATTATTATTATTTGTCAATTAGACATACATATAAACCATTGTTGTTCAAATTATGTTTATGCTCTGTAGGTTCCATCTAATCTATGAATTCGAAAGAAGACTTTTTTTGAAATTTTAGTCATTTTGACTACGTTTTGCTCCGCCTCACTGGTCCCTGGCTATAACTCAGGGTAATAATTCTAACCAAGTTTGACTCATTTCCTTCGAAAATGAGCAAATAATTCTCATAAAAGTGTTTTTCCTAAATAAAATATGAAAAATTTGATCCCCTACCCAGGCGAAAAATCTGAAATCCCAGCTCTATGAAATTCACAACTTTTGTAAAGAGCCTTAAGACCTATAAAGAGTATCTGGTTCCATCAAATCTGTGAATTCAGAAAAAGATTTGTAAAATTTAAGCCATTTTGTCCCCTTAAAGCCATGTCCCTCTGCCCCTGGGTGTCGGCCAGGACCAATACGGATGTGATGTTAAAATACTATCTCAGGCTAATAATTCTAAAAAAAAAATTCCTATGAAAATTCAACAAATGATGCTTAAAAATGTGTTTTCCCTATGTAAACCACAGGTTTACGACGCACAATAAAAAAAATAAATAAATAAATTTAGTACTGTATTTTTTTTTTTTTTTTTTTTTTTTTTTGCGCGCGTCGTAAACCTGTGTATAAACTACAGTAAACTTGACCCCCTCTCCAGGGGTAAATGCGAGACCCAAGGGTAATATAATTCACAATTTTTGTAAAGGACCTTAAAGGGACAATTCACTCAGGCTAATTCTTTTACATAACCAAGAAGCAAAATATGAAGTAAATGTATTGTTCTACATTTCTTATGAAACATATAACATAAAATATTGACAAATTCCACGTCATTGTTTAGTATTTTAATTGATATCGTTGTAATTGCAAATCGTTGATCAATACGATTAAGCCGATACAATATGTACGCTGTACCCATACCAAAAGTCACTCACGTCAAACAAATGAACTACATAACCACTGAGGAGGCGACAAAATGATTTTTAGGCAAGACAATTCACCTAGTAAGGTAAACACACTACTATCAGAGCTATTTGAGAGGTTCTAGACAAAAGTTTCATTGCTCTACGTGCAAGTGACAGGGTTCGGCATACAAGATGTTCGACCACAACTTTAAATGGCGGACAACGAGCGAGTTTGAACGTTTCATACGCATTTCACCACCATGGGCTTTTCTGGCATATCACAGTAAAACTGGCTGATCTAATTTCCATTAGAACTGGTTTTTCCGCTATATGTACAAATGTTCTGATAGACTAAATTGTCCCTTTAAGACTTTTCCATCTATGAAGAGTATTTGATTCTACCATTTCAGAAATATTAGGACATTTTTGAAGGTTTAGCCTATTTGACCCCTTTTGGCCCACCTGGGACCATATAATTCACAATTTTGGTGACCTTTGGCCATGTTAGGTTTCTGCAAAATTTCTAAAAAATTTGGTTCAGCAGTTTTGGAGAGGAAGTCGACTAAATACGACACACGACGACGGACAAAAGGCGATAAGAATAACATCCAAAATTTTACGATTATGCTATCAGGGCCATTCCCCCTATCTGCAGGGCAGACTTCAAGCAGCCTTTAGTATGAATACTAAATATTACAGGAATGGAGATTTTTCAGCAATTTTTTTCATATTTAGCTTGACGCAGCAAAAATGTTTCCCAACAGCAAACTATTATTTCTAATAAGTTTTTTGACCACTTATCAATCAGTTTAAGCAACAAAAATAACAAAAACCAATGTTAACATCGTATAAATTCCGGTTATGAAGTCATCAAAATGACCACCATCTCGAATTTCACTGAAAAATGCAAAATAGTTATAACACTGATATTTTTCAACTGAAGTAGACAAATGAGGTATCAAAATGACCACAATAGAACAACAAATACATATCAGGGCTTACTGCCGTTCTATCATAAGATTGCACGATTGTGTTACAGTACTAGTGTATCGACTCACTGTAGTAGATTACATCGCTACATGTTACAGGTGAAGTGCCTATGTAACACGCATTGTGATTGGCTGAGTTGATCTAAAAATAGAAGAGAAAAACGTGTGTGCACAGTAAAGCTTTTTTTTTTAGCCTGCCATGCTTGGTCTAATTTTCTTCCGATATTCGACGAATTTAACAACTTCTTCACTGACCTTTGTTGGTGTCATGATAGACCGAACACGTGGAAGCAGAGAACCATGCTGTTCCTCGCACAACTTTGCGATGTTTCCGACAGGTGGATTTACAAACGTCGGCCGCTTTAGATATATTTCCATAGGACACCCCATGCCATCATTGTACATTTTCACTACCCTTTCGCGTACTTTTAGATCGGTTCGTGGCTTTGACATGTCGACATATGATCGGTTGAGGACTGCTTCTAATTTTGGCTGTGATCGGTTGAACCGCTTCTAATTTTGGCGAGATTAAAATAGTAACGTAACGTTACACATGTGCAAACACACATGTAACTTACCGGTAACTTATAATATGCACGCGTTGGCAGCTTGGCGATCGACGATTTTTAGTACTTCCACACTTTTTTATTCAGTATAAAGTTCAAATTCAGAGTTAAATTGACATTTTATATATACCTTACCATAATTATGAAACTGAACAGTTGTTTTAGCAGATAATTTCTTCTTGACCTTCATATTTATTCATTAACGGTACCAGTATTATCATGTTTTTAAAAATCAATATTATGTATTCTTCTACAGCTAGTATAACCTGATTGTGTGTTATCTCTTTCCATGTTTGATTTTTTTTTCAATCATCTTATTTATATATTTACAACAGCTATTTCAGGAAACTCTGTCAGTCAAGTTCGTCACATGTGCTAAGTGTACTACGGAAAAAACCACCCAACAGTCATGTATATTACAGCGCGAATTCTATATATCAGCGTTATTTATTTTTACAGCGTAATACTTCTATTTTACAAATATTAATTTTTCAGATGTTTATCTATGAACATTTGTAATTGTTTCGACGTACTTACAACGTCCCGATTGCACAAATAGGTTGCATTGTGTAACGTTTCTTTATATACACACTTCAGCCAATCACAATGCGTGTTACATAGACACTTCACCTGTACCATGTAGCGATATAATCTACTACAGTGAGTCGATACACTAGTACTGTAACACAATCGTGCAATCTTATGATAGAACGGCAGTAATAATCAATATATGTAGTGATTTGTACACAAGAAATAACAAAAATGAGAATTTAAGCTCAAAAATGGTGATTTTTCAGCAAATTTTTCATACTTGGCTTGACGCAGCAAAAATGTTTCCCAACAACAAATTATTACTCGTAATTAGTTATTTAAACTCCTATCAATCAGTAAAAACAACAACAACAACAAAATACAGGAATGCAAAAAAGAATTATTGTTATACCCTCAATTGTGTAGATTAGCAGCGCCTTAAAAATAATTATTATAGCACAACGCCTAATGATAGCGTAACAAATGTAACCTAAGCTAAGCTTGTGTTTCCGTTAATATCATTAACAGTTTCCAAAGCGTTTGTGTCTTTGAAAATGAGCAGATTCATTGTTTATTTTCTATGCATAGCATAAGCAAAATGTCGGATGGTTACTACAGTGTTACATATGTCTTTCACTGGTTCCCAATGATAACCATTATCATTGTGCGTGCTTTCTCGCCTCACTGCACTATCCACTGAAGAGACTCGGCATATCTGGTAGCTGGCACATGCAGTCCGAATCAGAGTAATCGAGATATCGGTATCCAATTCGTTGAAAGTCAGAGCGTCGTCTTCGATGTCGATGAGCTGATGTGACACTACATTGCCAGTGTTGTTCTAGCCTGTCTTCGTTTATGACCCATCCAAGGCAAGAGTTCATATCAGGAACAACAGGTTCAGGGATGTGGGATCTCTTTCAGATTCTAACATATCGTACATATATGCTGTTTCAGACTTCTCCGGCATAATGGGAATTACACCAGATCCTCATTCATTAGTTATCCTTAGCGCATAGCTCCATAATTCGTATGAAGTACTATTCATCAATCGTGTGGACCCTCGTGCAACCATACATGGCACAGGTGATATCATCGAGGTCATTAATGAGGCCATAAATGTTAAATGCTTTTCATTGGTCTGACTTTTCCCATAGAACTATTCTCAGACAGATTTTTTACTCAAGTCTATGATTTAACATAGACTTGAGTAAAAAATCTGTCTGAGAAAGTTTTATGGTGCCGAGCCCCGATCTTATACCGAAAATAATATGTATATCTATATTGTTGCCTTTGAAACTTTATCCATAACGTTTACTAAAAAGCAGACATACAACAATGATATTTCTGATATATGATTTTAGATACAGTATAAGCGTAGATTTAAAAAAAATCATTATTTAAAAATTATACTTATCCTTTAAATAGCCTATTCATTGTCGATCCTTTGTATATCATACCGAGATTTTAATAGTGCGATATATGAACATACTTAGTGATATTTAAATAAGTATATTTAGTGTGGTAATGCTGTAACCCTTCTTTTATGACTATACATGTAGATTCGAAACGGTGAAAATACATGCTTAGAATTTTTACTAATACCCTTAGAAATTACGGAAGATTGCTATATGCCACGATTACGTTATTACAGTACTTGACTGGAATAATTTTTAAGGTTAAACCTTTAGTTGAAATAGTTCTTAGAACCATTTTTGTTTCTGAATAAGTCAACTTCCATTATTATTTTATCTGTGTACGACACACACACACACACACATATATATATATGTGTGTGTGTGTATATATGTGTGTGTGTGTAATATATATTCCTAGGTATGATCAGGAATATTTTATTTCCATTTGCTTTTACATCTTCATTTTAAAAATGGAGGTGACAATAAAATACCTACAGCATTGATGTACGGGGTTTCCATAATTCAAACCACAATCCAATTAACGGATGTCCTAACCTGATTGACAGTAAGACAATACCAAATACCCGATATAGTCCACCGAATAGCAAATTGCCCGCGGCCAGGTAATTACAGGTGAGTTCGATGAATGGCGTTGCATACAGGTAAACAACATCCTGGTCCTGGTATTACATAACCATCAAACCAAAGACATGGCTAATTATATATCTATATCGGTGTATCTATTCGTATATCGATTAAAAATTGAACGCGACCGTACTGTCTTAAAAAATAGTTTGTTTTGCTTAATATTTCAATATTTTGATCTTTTATAATATCAAAAATAAATTCTTTCTACCACATGTTGAAACGTATTACGGTATTGTAATAAATGCATCTCAATTTATTCGGTTAGAAACACACAACACAATGTTTGTAATGATCAATCATCAGTGTGTACGTACGTCAAGCATCATATCCGCGATGCTTTAAAGTTGTATGGTCTATCACTTTCGCTCTTTTTGTCGTAATGAAAGCTGTTTAAGTGTTATACACATTTTTCTCCGTCTGTCTGAGTTTAAAACTTTCTAATTTTACCAGTTTTTATAAAGTTACAGCACTTGAAGTATTTTTAATTATAAATGTAAAAAATCTTTTTAACGTGTACACGTGAAAAATAGGCTCGAAAGATACCGAATCATTCCGAACTCTTCCGAGCGACAATCTCAAAGTAACACGAGAGTTGTAAAACCAAGAGAAAATGTCAACAATTGTTTCATAAACAAAACATGTGGTCGACATAAACTCAACAAATGTGGTCGACCTCAGCAAACTGGATTTACAAAGAAATTAATTCTCGCTCATTACAATATTTGATACACACAATATTGAAGTACGTCAATGCGTGAATTGGATGGTTCAAATACTCGCTCTGTGGACATATATATACGTGTACCAGCGCGATTTGCTCATATTAGCCAGAAGGAAAACGTAAACAAACACATGTGCGCTTACGCTAGTTACCTTGATCACCACGTGCAGGACGTCAGGACGTCAGTCACGTGATACGATTCGGAATTCCGACAAAACCCGAAGGTACTGAACATGGCGGTGATTGAAGGCGTTTTATTCAAAGCCAGGAATATATGATCCCTAGATTACGGCTCTCTTACATGCTAACATATGATTTTGGGGAGCTTAATCATTAAGTTACATGTCCATGTTCAAATATCAAATATTAAAGCGACATATCGTTACAATGAAAATTACCAGAAATACAACTTTAATCAAGGATTTCTTTACTTGTTACGTAAAATTTCATTTTACAGTCACAAACTTTGCAATTCACAATGTATCAAAGATAGAGACTACAGGAAAATATCTAATTAAAGCTTATTCGTTGCTGAATTCCTCGACACAAAAAAAATCCGAAACTTTTATTTCTGTGCGGATTTTCTTCCATAATTACACGAAGATACCTGCTATTAGAGCATAAATTAGAGTATTTGAAACATCGAATTTCACTCTTTTAGTTATTTACATTCAAGCCAAAGTTATTGTACGATTAACTTCACTCAAAAGTCATCATAAAAAATCGTTGATCGGCTTTTCCTGTGACCGTCGATATGTGTAATAAATAGCACATCAGTTATAGTACAGCTATAAGTCACGGACTATACGTACAAACATTGACAGATATATGCAAATATCAATTTGAAATTACAAATTAAATTCAAAGTCCACCCAAAATATAATTATAAGCAATTTACTGTTTTCGAAGGGTTTCTTGATAAAACACCTTTACGATGTGTGATTAAGTACAAAATTAAACATTACCCCAAGCCCACGGCAGCCATTACAGTACAACCGAGAACCCCGAATTTCGTCCGTTTTCAGTGTCATAAAATTACGTATTCCTGGTTAATATTTTTGTCGTCAATTTTGGGATTTAGTTTAAAACATACAAATGAGTCAGTTTTGTAGGTTCATTATATCATATTTTTAAACAAAACTTTGAGTATTTAGGATTCTCGAACCGTGCGCAATGTATCCTGGTCGGCATTTACGTACAGTACTACGATCTGTAATTTATATCAATTTAAATGAGAGTCTACCTAATATGAAATATAATTACCATTTTCATTGGATTTTAACACTGCAAGTCCATTAAAAGCGGCTGAAAATTGAAATTATGAAATATATTTACATTTCACCATATATTTTTTTTGAGATGGCAGCCATAAAGTGTAATTATTGATACACATGTACAAAATATTCACTATATATCTTGACAAGTAATTTTTAGATGTTAAATTATTGATCAAACAATTTGGCCTGTATCTACCGTGATACTCGATGTGTCATCAGTTTATACAAGTGTTGTGAACAGTTTACCAGTTTAACAGAAACATGATATAAGTAAATCGGATTTATACATAAACACCTTTTTCACAACCTCTACATACGTATGAACAAAATTGACAAGGTTAATAAAATATACACTTGTTATATTTAGCTAAACAATGAAAATAGATTTGGTGTGTCAGCTCAAAAATTTGCAAGTATGTACAATATCGATGACGCGGCTGTACGTATCGTTATTGTTTTTATCAGCTCGCCATACTGTGTTTTTTGTACCTTTGAGGACCCGGAATGTAAACTTTTTCTGTGACGGCACGCCATCTTTCTGAAATCTCCTATTGTGACGTCACACGCTTTAGAGCTAGAAAATATGCATAATCGGGTGGTCAGAAAAATTGACCCCGATATCGACGGCTTACGGGTTATTCCGGTCGCGCGCGGTAACGGAAAGGTTTCTACACGTGCTAATGGAGCCATTTCCAGCATAAACTGAAATTATCATTTTTGACTGCAAAATCCTTTAAAAATCGTATTTTTTTCAATTCCTGCGTTCAAATCACTACATATATTGGATTATTTGGTCCTGACATGTATTTGTTTGTTCTAATTGTGGTCATTTTTTGATACCTCATTTGTCTACTTCTGTCGAAAAAATGTCAATGTTATGACTACTTTTCATTTTTCAGTGAATTTCGAGATGGTGGCCATTTTGATGACGTCACAACCCGATTTTTATACGATGTTTAACATTGGTTTTTGTTGTTTTCGTTGCTTAAACTGATAGATAAGTGGTCAAAAAACTTATTAGAAATAATACTTTGCTGTTGGGAAACATTTTTGCTGCGTCAAGCCAAATATGAAAAATTTGCTGAAAAATTTCCATTTTTGAGCTTCAAATCAGATTTTTTCATTTCCTGCGTAGAAATCACTATATATATTGGATTTTGTGGTCCTGATATGTATTTGTTGATCAATTGTGGTCATTTTGATACCTCATTTGTCTACTTCGGTTGAAAAATGTCAATGTTATGACTATTTTTCAATTTTTAGTCAAATTCGAGATGACGGCCATCTTGATGACGTCATAACCGGAAGTTCATCCCAACTTATGCAATGTTAACATTTTGATTTGTGATCAGTGGGTCATAAGGGTTCAGAAAGGGTTCGGAGGTTTGGGGGGGGGGGGGGGGGGTGCATGTGGGACCCTCCTAGCCCATGGCCTATTGATATCTACTATGAACTTGCAGCAATTGAAAGGAATTCACTGTACTACCCCTATTGTATCTCCCTGGTGCTGGGCTATCACACTGACAAATTGTACAGGGTATATATACTGGTATTCCACTGTTCCAGAGAATACTTCCTCCAAAATTTGGTTAAAATCTTTAATGACTTACGGAATTTCAATGAAATATTGACATATAATGGGAGCCCCGACCACCAGCCTTTCTACATACAAAGTAGGTACTGATGGCACCAGAGGGAAACTGATACCGACCACCAGCCTTTCTACATACTAAGTAAGTACTGATGGCCCCAGAGGTAAACTGATACCGACCACCAGCCTTTCTACATACTAAGTAGGTACTGATGGCCCCAGAGGTAAACTGATACCGACCACCAGCCTTTCACCACCAGCCTTTCTACATACTAAGTAGGTACTGATGGCCCCAGAGGTAAACTGATACCGACCACCAGCCTTTCTACATACTAAGTAGGTACTGATGGCCCCAGAGGTAAACTGATACCGACCACCAGCCTTTCTACATACTAACGGTAGGTACTGATGGCCCAGAGAGTAAACTGATACCGACCACAAGCCTTTCTACATACTAACAAAAGTACTGATGGCCCCAGAGGTAAACTGATACCGACTACCACCAGCCTTTCTACATACTAAGTAGGTACTGATGGCCCCAGAGGTAAACTGATACCGACCACAGCCTTTCTACATACTAAGTAGGTACTGATGGACCCAGAGGTAAACTGATACCGACCACCAGCCTTTCTACATACTAAGTAGAGTACTGATGGCCCCAGAGGTAAACTGATACCCGACCACCAGCCTTTCTACATACTAAGTAGGGTACTGATGGCCCCAGAGGTAAAACTGATACCGACATCCACCAAGCCTTTCTACATACAAAGTAGGTACTGATGGCCGAGGTAAACTGATACCGACACAGCCGTTCAGTATGATGGACCAGAGGTAAACTGATACCGACCACCAGCCTTCTACATACTAAGTAGGTACTGATGGCCCAGAGAGGTAAACTGATACCCGACCACTAAGCCTTTCTACATACTAAGTAGGTATCTGAAGGCACCTGATGGCCCCAGTAGGTTAAACTGATACCGACCACCAGCCTTTTCTACATACTAAGTAGGTACTGATGGCCCCAGAGGTAAACTGATACCGACCAGCCGTTTCTACATACTAAGTAGGTACTGATGGCCCCAGAGGTAAAACTGATACCAACCACCAGCCTTTCTACATACTAAGTAGGTACTGATGGCGCCCAGAGGTAAACTGATACCGACCACCAGCCTTTTCTACATATTAACTAGTAGGTATGATGGCAAGCCAGAGGTAAAACTGATACCGACCACCAGCCTATTCTACATACTAAGTAGGTACTGATGGCCCCAGAGGTAAACTGATACCGACCACCAGCCTTTCTACATACATAAGTAGGTACTGATGGCCCCAGAGGTAGAAAACTGATACCGATACCACCAGCCTTTCTACATAAGTAGGTACTGAAGTAGGTACTGATGGCCCCAGAGGTAAACTGATACCGACCACCAGCCTTTCTACATACTAAGTAGGTACTGATGGCCCCAGAGGTAAACTGATACCGACCACCAGCCTTTCTACATATTAAGTAGGTACTGATGGCCCCAGAGGTTAAACTGGATACCGACCCACCAGCCTTTCTACATACTAAGTAGGTACTGATGGGCCCCAGAGGGTAAAACTGATACCGACCACCAGCCTTTCTACATATTAAAGTAGGTACTTGGCCTTTCTACCCAGAGTAAAACTGACCACCGTGACCACCCAGCCTTTTCCTACATACTAAAGTAGGTACTGATGGCCCCAGAGGTAAACTGATACCGACCACCAGCCTTTCTACATACTAAGTAGGTACTGATGGTACCCAGAGGTAAACTGATACCCGACCACCAGCCGTTTCTACATATCTAATTAGGTACTGAGGTTAAACTGATACCGACCACCAGACCTTTCTACATATTAAAAGTAGGTACTGATGCAACCAAGAGGTAAACTGATACCGACCACCAGCCTTTCTACATACTAGGTAGGTAATGATGGTCCCAGAGGTAAACTGACACCGACCACCAGCCTTTCTACATACTAAAGTAGGTACTGATGGCCCCAGAGGTAAAAAACTGATACCGACCACCAGCCTTTCTATATACTAAGTAGGTACTGATGGCCCCAGAGGTAAACTGATACCGACCACCAGCCTTTCTACATATTTAAAGTAGGTACTGATGGCACCAGAGGTAAAACTGATACCGACCACCAGTCTTCTCTACATACTAATGTAGGTATGATGGTCCCCAGAGGGTAAACTGATCACCGACCACCAGCCTTCTATCATACTAAGTAGGTACTGATGGCCCCAGAGATAAACTGATACCGACAACCAGCCTTTCTACTAGTACTAACTAAGTACTGATGGCCCCAGAGGTAAACTGATACGACCACCAGCTCCTTTCTACATATTAGTATAGATACTGATGGCCCCAGAGGTAAACTGATACCGACCACCAGCCTTTCTACATACTTAGTAGGTATGATGGCCCCAGAGGTAAACTGATACCGACCACCAGCCTTTCTACATACTTAAAGTAGGTACTGATGGCCCCAGAGGTAAACTGATACCGACCACCAGCCTTTCTACATACTAAGTAAGGTACTGATGGCCCAGAGGTAAACTGATAACCGACCACCAGCCTTTCTACATACTAACTGTAGGTAAACTGATACCGACGCACCAGCCTTTCTACATAACTTAGTAGGTTCTGGATGCCCCAGAGGTAAACTGATACCGACCACCAGCCTTTCTACATACTTAGTAGGTACTGATGGCCCCAGAGGTAAACTGATACCGACCACCAGCCTTTCTACATACTAACTAAGCCCCAGTAGGTACTGATGGCCCCAGAGGTAAACTGATACCGACCACCAGCCTTTCTACATACTTAGTAGTAGGTACTGATACCGACCACCAGCCCTACTAACTTATTGGTACTTGATGGACCAGAGGTAAACTGATACCGACCCACACCTTTCTACACACTAATTAGGTACTGATGGCCCCAGAGGTAAACTGATACCGACCACCAGCCCTTTCTACATACCCTTAAAGTAGGTACTGATGGCCCCAGAGGTAAACTGATACCGACCACCAGCCTTTCTACATACTAAGTAGGTACTGATGGCCCCAGAGGTAAACTGATACCGACCACCAGCCTTTCTACATACTAATTAGGTACTGATGGCCCCAGAGGTAAAACTGATACCGACAACCAGCCTTTCTACATACTTAGGTAGGTACTGATGGCCCCAGAGGTAAACTGATACCGACACCAGCCTTTCTACATACTTAATTAGGTACTGATGGCCCAGAGGTAAACTGATACCGAAACACCAGCCATTTACATACTAATTGGTACTGATAGGCCCCATAGTAAACTGATACCGACCACCAGCCTTTCTACATACTAACTAAGTACTGATGGCCCCAGAGGTAAACTGATACCGACCACCCGCCTTTCTACATGATTCAAAGTAGGTACTGATGGACCCCAGAGGTAAAACTGATACCGACCACCAGCCTTTCTACATACTAACTAAGTACTGATGGCCCCAGAGGTATAACTGATACCGACCACCATCCGTTCTACATACTTAGTAGGTACTGATGGCCCCAGAGGTAAAACTGATACCGACCACCAGCCTTTCTACTACTTACTTAGTACTGATGGTTCTGATGCCCCAGAGGTAAAACTGATACCGACCACCAGCCTTTCTACATACTAAGTAGGTACTGATGGCCCCAGAGGGTAAACGTGATACCGACCACCAGCCTTTCTACATACTAATTAGGTACTGATGGCCCCAGAGGTAAACTGATACCGACAACCAGCCTTTCTACATACTTAGTAGGTACTGATGGCCCCAGAGGTAAACTGATACCGACCACCAGCCTTTCTACATACTAATTAGGTACTGATGGCACCCAGAGGTCACCAGTAAAACTGATTACTCGACCACCAGCCTTCTCTATATAAGTACTACATACTAAAGGTACTGATGACCCCAGAGGTAAAACTGATACCGACCACCAGCCTTTTCTACATATGGCCCCTAAAGTAGGTACTAGGATGGCCCCCAGAGGTAAACTGATACCTAACCACCAGCCTTTCTACGATACCAACTAAGCTACTGATGGCCCCAGAGGTAAACTGATACCGACCACCAGCCTTTCTACATACTGATAAGTAGGTACTGATGGCCCCATAGGTATACTGATACCGACCACCAGCATTTCCTATATTACTAATGGTAGGTACTGATACGGCTACAATTACCAGAGGTAAACTGATACCGACCACCAGCCTTAGGTCTATCCGACATACTTAAAAGTAGGTACTGATGGCCCAAGAGGTAAACTGATACCGACCACCAGCCTTTCTACATACTAAAGTAGGTTACTGATGGCCCCAGAGGTAAAAACTGATACCCGACCACCAGCCTTTCTACATACTAAGTAGGTACTGATGGACCCAGAGGTAAACTGTATACCGACCACCAGCCTTTTCTACATACTTAGTAGGTACTGATGGCCCCAGAGGTAAACTGATACCCAGACCACCAGCCTTTCTACATACTTAAGTAGGTACTGATGGCCCCAGAGGTAAACTGATACCGACACACCAGCCTTTCTACATACTAAGTAGGTACTGATGGACCAGAGGGGTAAACATGATACGAACACCAGCATTTCCATACTAAGTAGGTACTGAAACTGATACCCGGACCACAAGCCCTACGCCTTGGTCCCTACATACTGGATAGCCCTTTCTATATACTTTAGGTCTGATGGCCCCAGAGGTAAACTGATACCGACCACCAGCCTTTCTACATACTAATAAGGTACTGATGGCACCAGAGGTAAACTGATACCGACCACCAGCCTTTCTACAATATTAAATTAGGTACTCGATGGCCCCATAGGTAAACTGATACCCGACCCCAGCCCTTTCTACATACTTAGTAGGTAACTGATGGCCCCAGACGTTAAACTGAGACCGACCACCAGCCTTTCTACATACTAAGTATGGTACTGATGGCCCCAGAGGTAAACTGATACCGACCACCAGCCTTTCTACATACTAAGTAGTAGGTACTGATGGCCCCAGAGGTAAACTGATACCGACCACCAGCCTTTCTACATACAAAGTAGGTACTGATGGCCCCAGAGGTAAAACTGATACCGACCACCAGCCCTTTCTACATATGGCCCCCAGAGTAAAGTAGGTACTGATGGCCCCAGAGGTAAACTGATACCGACCACCAGCCTTTCTACATAGCTAAGTAGGTACTGATGGCCCCAGAGGTAAACTGATACCGACCACTCAGCCTTTCTACATACTATTTAGGGTACTGAATGGCCCCAGAGATAAAACTGATACCGACCAACAGCCTTTCTATATACTAAGTAGGTACTGATGGCCCCAGAGGTAAAAATGATACCGACCACCCAGCCTTTCGCTAATCATATTTAAAGTAGGTACTGATGGGCCCAGAGGTAAATGATACCGACCACCAGCCTTTTCTACATACTAAGTAGGTACTGATGGCCCCCCCCAGAGGTAAACTGATACGACCACCAGCCTTTCTACATACCTAAGTAGGTACTGAATGGGCCCCAGAGGTAAACTGATACCGACCACCAGCCTTTCTACATACTAAGTAGGTACTGATGGCCCCAGAGGTAAACTGATACCGACCACCAGCCTTTCTACATACTAAGTAGGTACTGATGGCCCCAGAGGTAAACTGGATATACCGACCACCAGGTTACTTGCGCTCCCAGAGGAAAACATACTATTAGTAGGTACTGATGGCCCCCCCCCAGAGGTAAAACTGATACCAGAACAACCAGCTTTTCTACATTCTAAGTAGGTACTGATGGCCCCAGAGGTAAACTGATACCGACCACCAGCCTTTCTACATACTAAGTAGGTACTGATGGCCCCAGAGGTAAACTGATACCGACCACCAGCCTTTCTACATACTAAGTAGGATACTGATGGCCCAGAGGTAAACTGATACCGGAAGGGGGGGGGGGGATACCGACCACCAGCCTTTCTACATACTAAGTAGGTACTGATGGCCCCAGAGGTAAACTGACTTACCGACCACCAGCCTTTCTACATAGTACTTAGGTACTGATGGCCCCAGAGGTAAAACTGATACCGACCACCAGCGTTCTACATACTAAGTAGTACTGATGGCCCCAGAGGGTAAACTGATACCGACCACCAGCCTTTCTACATACTAAGTAGGTACTGATGGCCCCAGAGGTAAACTGATACCGACCACCAGCCTTTCTACATACTAAGTAGGTACTGATGGCCCCAGAGGTAAACTGATACCGACCACCAGCCTTTCTACATACTAAGTAGGTACTGATGGCCCCAGAGGTAAACTGATACCGACCACCAGCCTTTCTACATACTAAGTAGGTACTGATGGCCCCAGAGGTAAACTGATACCGACCACCAGCCTTTCTACATACTAAGTAGGTACTGATGGCCCCAGAGGTAAACTGATACCGACCACCAGCCTTTCTACATACTAAGTAGGTACTGATGGCCCCAGAGGTAAACTGATACCGACCACCAGCCTTTCTACATACTAAGTAGGTACTGATGGCCCCAGAGGTAAACTGATACCGACCACCAGCCTTTTCTACATACTATAGTAGGTACTGATGGACCCCCCCCAGAGGTAAAACTGATACCGACCACCAGCCTTCTACATACTAATGGTAGGTACTGATGGCCCCAGAGAGGTAAACTGATACCGACCACCAGCCTTTCTACATACTAAGTAAGTACTGATGGCCCCAGAGGTAAACTGATACCGACCACCAGCCTTTCTACATATTAAAGTAGGTACTGATGGCCCCAGAGGTTAAACTGATACCGACCCTGCCCCACCTAATTAGGTAGATGGCCTTACCGACAACATACTAAGTAGGTACTGATGGCCCCAGAGGTAAACTGATACCGACCACCAGCCTTTCTACATACTAAGTAGGTACTGATGGCCCCAGAGGTAAACTGATACCGACCACCAGCCTTTCTATACTAACTAAGTACTGATGGCCCCAGAGGTAAACTGATACCGACCACCAGCCTTTCTACATACTAAGTAGGTAATGATGGCCCCAGAGGTAAACTGATACCGACCACCAGCCTTTCTACATACTAAGTAGTACTGATGGCCCCAGAGGTAAAACTGATACCGACCACCAGCCTTTCTACCATACTTAAGTAGGTACTGATGGCCCCAGAGGTAAACTGATACCGACCACCAGCCTTTCTACATACTATAAAGTAGGTACTGATGGCACCAGAGGTAAACTGATACCGACCACCAGCCTTTCTACATATTAAAAGTAGGTACTGATGGCCCCAGAGGTAAACTGATACCGACCACCAGCCTTTCTACATACTAAGTAGGTACTGATGGCCCCAGAGGTAAACTGATACCGACCACCAGCCTTTCTACATATTAAAGTAGGTACTGATGGCCCCAGAGGTAAACTGATACCGACCACGGGGGGGGGGGGGGGGGGGGGGTGGTACAGCCTTTCTACATTCTAACTAGGTACTGATGGCTCCCAGAGGTAAAACTGATACCGACCACCAGCCTTTCTACTATACTAAGTAGGTACTGATGGCCCCAGAGGTAAACTGATACACGACCACCAGCCTTTCTACATACTAAGTAGGTACTGATGGCCCCAGAGGTAAACTGATACCGACCACCAGCCTTTCTACATACTAAGTAGGTACTGATGGCCCCAGAGGTAAACTGATACCGACCACCAGCCTTTCTACATATTAAAGTAGGTACTGATGGCCCCAGAGGTAAACTGATACCGACCACCAGCCTTTCTACATATTAAAGTAGGTACTGATGGCCCCAGAGGTAAACTGATACCGACCACCAGCCTTTCTACATACTAAGTAGGTACTGATGGCCCCAGAGGTAAACTGATACCGACCACCAGCCTTTCTACATACTAAGTAGGTACTGATGGCCCCAGAGGTAAACTGATACCGACCACCAGCCTTTCTACATACTAAGTAGGTACTGATGGCCCCAGAGGTAAACTGAATACCGACCACCAGCCTTTCTACATATACTAGTAGGTACTGATGGCCCCAGAGGTAAACTGATACCGACCACCAGCCTTTCTACATACTAAGTAGGTACTGATGGCCCCAGAGGTAAACTGATACCGACCACCAGCCTTTCTACATACTAAAGTAGGTACTGATGGCCCCAGAGGTAAACTGATACCGACCACCAGCCTTTCTACATACTAAGTAGGTACTGATGGCCCCAGAGGTAAACTGATACCGACCACCAGCCTTTCTACATACTAAGTAGGTACTGATGGCCCCAGAGGTAAAACTGATACCGACCACCAGCCTTTCTACATACTTAAAGTAGGTACTGATGGCCCCAGAGGTAAACTGATACCGACCACCAGCCTTTCTACATACTAAAGTATAGGTACTGATGGCCCCAGAGGTAAACTGATACCGACCACCAGCCTTTCTACATACTAATTAGGTAGTACTGATGGCCCCAGAGGTAAACTGATACCGACCACCAGCCTTTCTACATACTAAGTAGGTACTGATGGCCCCAGAGGTAAACTGATACCGACCACCAGCCTTTCTACATACTAAGTAAGTACTGATGGCCCAGAGGTAAACTGATACCGACCACCAGCCTTTCTACATACTAAGTAGGTACTGATGGCCCCAGAGGTAAACTGATACCGACCACCAGCCTTTCTACATACTAAGTAGGTACTGATGGCCCCAGAGGTAAACTGATACCGACCACCAGCCTTTCTATATTAAAGTAGGTACTGATGGCCCAGAGGTAAACTGATACCGACACACCAGCCTTTCTACATATATACTAAGTAGGTACTGATGGCCCCAGAGGTAAACTGATACCGACCACCAGCCTTTCTACATACTAAGTAGGTACTGATGGCCCCAGAGGTAAACTGATACCGACCACCAGCCTTTCTACATACTAAGTAGGTACTGATGGCCCCAGAGGTAAACTGATACCGACCACCAGCCTTTCTACATACTAAGTAGGTACTGATGGCCCCAGAGGTAAACTGATACCGACCACCAGCCTTTCTACATATTAAAGTAGGTACTGATGGCCCCAGAGGTAAACTGATACCGACCACCAGCCTTTCTACATACTAAGTAGGTACTGATGGCCCCAGAGGTAAACTGATACCGACCACCAGCCTTTCTACATACTAAGTAGGTACTGATGGCCCCAGAGGTAAACTGATACCGACCACCAGCCTTTCTACATACTAAGTAGGTACTGATGGCCCCAGAGGTAAACTGATACCGACCACCAGCCTTTCTACATACTAAGTAGGTACTGATGGCCCAGAGGTAAACTGATACCGACCACCAGCCTTTCTACATACTAAGTAGGTACTGATGGCCCCAGAGGTAAACTGATACCGACCACCAGCCTTTCTACATACTAAGTAGGTACTGATGGCCCCAGAGGTAAACTGATACCGACCACCAGCCTTTCTAACATTACTAAGTAGGTACTGATGGCCCCAGAGGTAAAACTGATACCGACCACCAGCCTTTCTACATACTTAGTAGGTACTGATGGCCCCAGAGGTAAACTGATACCGACCACCAGCCTTTCTACATATTAAGTAGGTACTGATGGCCCCAGAGGTAAACTGATACCGACCACCAGCCTTTCTACATACTTAAGTAGGTACTGATGGCCCCAGAGGTAAACTGATACCGACCACCAGCCTTTCTACATACTAAGTAGGTACTGATGGCCCCAGAGGTAAACTGATACCGACCACCAGCCTTTCTATATACTAAGTAGGTACTGATGGCCCCAGAGGTAAACTGATACCGACCACCAGCCTTTCTACATACTAAGTAGGTACTGATGGCCCCAGAGGTAAACTGATACCGACCACCAGCCTTTCTACATACTAAGTAGGTACTGATGGCCCCAGAGGTAAACTGATACCGACCACCAGCCTTTCTACATACTAAGTAAGTACTGATGGCACCAGAGGTAAACTGATACCGACCACCAGCCTTTCTACATACTAAGTAAGTACTGATGGCACCAGAGGTAAACTGATAAGTATGCTACATACAACTAAAATGGCTGTGGATATGGTGTGTGGGGAGCACCTTATGGAAATCCATGGAATCAATTCAGAATCAAAAAGAAGGTGGTAATGTTAATTTAGCACTTCATAAACACATCTCTTTACAAAATGGGTGAAAGAAAAGTATTAATAATGCATTGCTAATTGTGTTACATTCAATAATTTCTATTTTTTATTTTTTTATTTTTTTTTTATTGCATAACTTGTTCATGAGAATCAATCGTGTATTCTCCTCACCAACAATTATTTCTGTAAATAATTACTTTACACTGCCTCATGCTTATTCACGAATTCAGAAATGTGCCGGTCAGAAAATTGATTAAGTGATCACACAGGTCAAACTGAATTCCAACTATGTTTAATTCCATATGCATGGAATCACCTTGGCACGGGTGATACATGGACAGGTTTGTGGTAAAGTGGCTTATGAGTGGAGGCTCATATAACTTATTCATTTTGATAACTTAAGTTTTCTTTTACTGTCTCCTTAACAATATCCAGTTTGCTTGCATCTCCTTGTTTCACAGTTAAACCCTTTGATGAATCAACAGATAGCACAGTGACTCCAGTAGACTTGACTGCTGGCTTTGTGTTCACCACAGACTGGTCTGTACATTCTAGTCCTACATGAACATCTTGTTGATACACAATCTGACTAGAACACAGAAGTTTAGACGTTTTGGTAATATGGTCAGCTAATGAAGAATTGTCCCCAGTCAGCTGATACATCCAATCTAGTGTGTCTGAAAGGGGCAACGCAGACGGACCCTGGAAGTGCTCCACTACCTCACATATACACCAGCTCAGATATCTCACGTCGTCCTGTAATATAAAACATGGAAATCACATCATTTAATACACAAGCTCAGATATCTTATGTCGTCCTGTAATATAAAACATGGAAATCACATCATTTAATACACCAGTTCAGACATCACATGTCGTCCTGTAATATAAAACATGGAAATCACTGACACATCATTTAATACAACAGCTCAGATATCTCACCTCATCCTGTAATATAAAACATGGAAATCACATCATTTATTACACCAGCTCAGATATCTCAGGTCTTCCTGTAATATAAAACATGGAAATCACATCATTTAATACACCAGCTCAGATATCTCACGTCGTCCTGTAATATAAAACATGGAAATCACATCATTTAATACACCAGCTCAGATATCTCACGTCGTCCTGTAATATAAAACATGGAAATCACATCATTTAATACACCAGCTCAGATATCTCACGCCGTCCTGTAATATAAAACATGGAAATCACATCATTTAATACACCAGCTCAGATATCTCAGGCCGTCCTGTAATATAAAACACGGAAATCACATCATTTAATACACCAGCTCAGATATCTCACGCCGTCCTGTAATATAAAACATGGAAATCACATCATTTAATACACCAGCTCAGATATCTCACGCCGTCCTGTAATATAAAACATGGAAATCACATCATTTAATACACCAGCTCAGATATCTCACGTCGTCCTGTAATATAAAACATGGAAATCACATCATTTAATACACCAGCTCAGATATCTCACGTTGTCCTGTAATATAAAACATGTAAATCACATCATTTAATACACCAGCTAAAGATATCTACTGCCGTCCTGTAATATAAAACACGGAAATCACATCATTTAATACACCAGCTCAGATATCTCACGTCGTCCTGTAATATAAAACATGGAAATCACATCATTTAATACACCAGCTCAGATATCTCACGTCGTCCTGTAATATAAAACATGGAAATCACATCATATAATACACCAGCTCAGATATCTCACGTTGTCCTGTAATATAAAACACGGAAATCACATCATTTAATACACCAGCTCAGATATCTCACATCGTCCTGTAATATAAAACATGGAAATCACATCATTTACTGCCGTTCTATCATAAGATTGCACGATTGTGTTACAGTACTAGTGTATCAACTCACTGTAGTAGATTATATCGCTACATGGTACAGGTGAAGTGTCTATGTAACACGCATTGTGATTGGCTGAAGTGTGTATATAAAGAAACGTTACACAATGCAACCTATTTGTGCAATCGGGACGTTGTAAGTACGTCGAAACAATCACAAATGTTCATAGATAAACATCTGAAAAATTAATATTTGTAAAATAGAAGTATTACGCTGTAAAAATAAATAACGCTGATATATAGAATTCGCGCTGTAATATACATGACTGTTGGGTGGTTTTTTCCGTAGTACACTTAGCACATGTGACGAACTTGACTGACAGAGTTTCCTGAAATAGCTGTTGTAAATATATAAATAAGATGATTGAAAAAAAAAAATCAAACATGGAAAGAGATAACACACAATCAGGTTATACTAGCTGTAGAAGAATACATAATATTGATTTTTAAAAACATGATAATACTGGTACCGTTAATGAATAAATATGAAGGTCAAGAAGAAATTATCTGCTAAAACAACTGTTCAGTTTCATAATTATGGTAAGGTATATATAAAATGTCAATTTAACTCTGAATTTGAACTTTATACTGAATAAAAAAGTGTGGAAGTACTAAAAATCGTCGATCGCCAAGCTGCCAACGCGTGCATATTATAAGTTACCGGTAAGTTACATGTGTGTTTGCACATGTGTAACGATACGTTACTCTTTTAATCTCGCCAAAATTAGAAGCGGTTCAACCGATCACAGCCAAAATTAGAAGCAGTCCTCAACCGATCATATGTCGACATGTCAAAGCCACGAACCGATCTAAAAGTACGCGAAAGGGTAGTGAAAATGTACAATGATGGCATGGGGTGTACTATGGAAATATATCTAAAGCGGCCGACGTTTGTAAATCCACCTGTCGGAAACATCGCAAAGTTGTGCGAGGAACAGCATGGTTCTCTGCTTCCACGTGTTCGGTCTATCATGACACCAACAAAGGTCAGTGAAGAAGTTGTTAAATTCGTCGAATATCGGAAGAAAATGAGACCAAGCATGGCAGGCTAAAAAAAAAAAGCTTTACTGTGCACACACGTTTTTCTCTTCTATTTTTAGATCAACTCAGCCAATCACAATGCGTGTTACATAGGCACTTCACCTGTAACATGTAGCGATGTAATCTACTACAGTGAGTCGATACACTAGTACTGTAACACAATCGTGCAATCTTATGATAGAACGGCAGTAATACACCAGCTCAGATATCTCACGCCATCCTGTAATATAAAACATGGAAATCACATCATTTAATACACCAGCTCAGATATCTCAGGTCGTCCTGTAATATAAAACATGGAAATCACATCATTTAATACACCAGCTCAGATATCTCACGCCGTCCTTTAATATAAAACATGGAAATCACATCATTTAACACACCAGCTCAGATATCTCACATAGTCCTGTAATATAAACCACGGAAATCACATCAATCCTTGCTCTCAAAGGGTTTCACCATATGTACCAGAAAATAGGATATTGAATTTTAGCCACCCTATATTTTCGCCATTGAGGAGGAAAATTTGAAATTAAAACCATGTACAGTTTCATTCAATAGGTTTCCTTGTCTAACAGCTGTTAACCACTTGAAACATTATATACAAATTTGGACATCTATTCACCTGTATAGCCTGTAGAGTGCTATGACACATCTTCTGGAGCTGTCCAAATGACAGAAGGCCATCTTCTAATAGTCGGATCAATACACGGCTGTACACTGTCCATGTTAGCTGTAAGGAAATATCAATATAGTTATCAATATAGTCGGATCAATACACGGCTGTACACTGTCTATGTTAGCTATTAGGAAATATCAATAAAGTTATCAATATAGTTGGATCAATACATGGCTGTACACTGTCTATGTTAGCTGTAAGGAAATATCAATATAGTTATCAATATAGTCAGATAAACACACAGCTGTACACTGTCTATGTTAGCTATAAGGAAATATCAATAAAGTTATCAATATAGTCGGATCAATACATGGCTGTACACTGTCCATGTAAGCTATTAGGAAATATCAATATAGTTATCAATATAGTCGGATCAACACACCGCTGTACACCGTCTATGTTAGCTATTAGGAAATATCAATAAAGTTATCAATATAGTCAGATCAACACACAGCTGTACACTGTCTATGTTAGCTATTAGGAAATATCAATAAAGTTATCAATATAGTTGGATCAACACATGGCTGTACACCGTCTATGTTAGCTATTAGGAAATATCAATAAAGTTATCAATATAGTCGGATCAATACATGGCTGTACACTGTCTATGTTAGCTATTAGGAAATATCAATAAAGTTATCAATATAGCCGGATCAACACAAGGCTGTACACTGTCTATGTTAGTTATAAGGAAATATCAATATAGTTATCAATATAGTCAGATCAATATATGGCTGTACACTGTCTATGTTAGCTATTTGCTAATTTTATGGCTATACCATGTATCTTCAAGGTAGATATAAATGAACAATTAAATACCAGACACGTAACCTACCTGAGGATTACTACAACAGTTCATCAGAAAAACTACTCGTGGACAGAGGAAGCCTTGTAATGGAGTGACCTTTTCTAGGTGTGTCCTCCACAAGGTATGGAACACTTCAAGTTTATCATTTGGCCACTGGTCAGGAAAGCGTTGGACTGAAATCATTCATCATAGCAGATACATCATTCATACATTCCATTTCAAAGGTCTTTATTGCTATGCAGTGTTTAATAAGATATTTTTCTTTCTTTCAGATTTTACATCTAAAAGAAAAGAGTCAAAATGAATATAATCTACTTTGAACACCAGCTTTTATAATATTGAATTGTGACTGGATACAGTTGAGCATGCTGGTACAATATTAAATCAGTGTTGTTGTGTATACCTGGTAAGTTGTGTAACACTAAACTAAATAGAAAGGCATTTAAATACAGACCTATTATACAGGTTGTAAGATTAATTTCAGGCTCTAGTACAAGACATCAATCTCTTTTTGGAGATTAAGTATAGATTTTTAATTTAAGCATGATAGTTCTCTCATTTGACAATATGGAAAATCAAAATTCTCTTGGAGTAAATCTATTTAACCATCAAACTAATGTTTCAAAAATGTGAACATCAAAGTTGTGCTGGACAAATATCTGAGATATAATAATGATTGGTGATTATAAATGCTGAGTATTTTACAGAACACTTGTGTTATGTGTCTAGACTCCTACCTAAGGCGAGGCACAGATCTAGGACCAGCTGGCCGTATGCTACATAAACACCAGGCAGGACATCCTGTAAACAAACCATACATTCATACTATCACAATTTAAATCATGAAATACACATAGCTCTGTGATAATCAAAGTGCATGTTTAGTTATTGCATTTGGTATCAATTGGCAGGCTTTTTCTCATCTTTTTCTGCCATCTCCGCCTATTCGAATACCCCGGTTATTCGAATATTTTCGACTGGAAAATGCATAATTCAAATAAGCGGAATCCTCTGTACTTATGACAACTAGAGGCCCAGAAGGGCCTGTATTGTTCACCTGGTTTGTAATGCCAATGTTCTGCATACAGGTTCATTGTTTGTTTTTCTTGAAGAAATTAAAATATTTACCTTTAATTTCCCTATTGGGCCCCCCACCTCCTGCCCCCTGGGAGTCAGAGCCAAAAATTATACAAACTCTGCTCCCCTTCCCCAGAGGATGTTTCTGGCCAAATTTGGTTACAATCCATGTAGAACTCTATGACTAGTAGCGATTTATAGGATTTAACTCTATTTTCCCTATTGGGCCTTGCCCCTCCTGCCCCTGGGTGGTAAGAGCTAAAATTTATACAAACTCTGTTCCCCTTCCCGAAAGGATGTTTCTGGCCAAATTTGGTTAGAATCCATGCGGAACTCAAGGTTCATACAGAAATCAAGATATGAAATTCAAGGCTTTTCAAGGCCTTTTCAAGGCTTTTGATGATAAAATTCAAGGCACTTATAACCATATTATAACCATAAGAATTTCATATTGACAAGAAAATAAAAATGTTTCTTTCATTCTTCTCACATTAATCCTTTATATTGATGATATCTGGCGAATTTGCAGACAATTTTAAGTGAACAAATAATTTGGGAAATTTCAATCTAACCATCACATCATTGTCAAATAAAAACTAGAAAGCCATACTCTTAGTCTTCCGTTATAACTTCAATTTGCTTGAACAAGATTGACATTACAGATGCTTCAATTCCTCTACTTTCCCATACATCACTATATCAAACTAATAACCATCCCTCTCTCATCCTCTCTCAACATCTGTAAGAAATTCCTGATCTTTTGGAGATTGTACCATCTCAAAATACAGATATTTAATTATGATTTTACCATCTCAAATTGCCTATCTTTAACTATAATTTGCCTTGAACAATATCTAAAGAAAACCATTAAACTAATCCAATTCACTGTCAGAATTTAATATGATATCAAAATGCAGTCATCATTATTGTCCTCACCTTCTGATGTTAGCCAGGCTCCCCGCCATGTTTTGTAGCTGGTTAGTGATGCTCAGTTATCTGTCTATATCTTATATATAATTATTACTTAACCCCTCATAAATAACAAACCCACAGAAGACCCTGATTCTATTTTTTATGGATAATGATAAAACCAGCTGTGTTCCGAGTATCATATTACCGATAACAGGTGGTACATTCTAGAAACTCCACAAACGTCATTTTCATGTCAATATGCCGTGATAAGCGTGGTAAGGGTGAAGAAATTTTTTAATGATTTTTCTGCAATTAACCACCAAAATAAAAAGATATCTGTGATAGATTAAGTAAATTCAAGGCCTATAATTATGTTTTCAAGGATATACGACCATTTTTCAAGGCCTTTCAAGGCCATATATCAATTTCAAGGCCTTTCAAGGCAGACACTCAAAATTCAAAGGCTTTTCAAGCCTGTGCGAACCCTGTCATATGACCAGTAGTGTTTTAAAGGAAATGTTGACGAACGACGGATGCCGCGCCATGACATAAGCTCACCGGCCCTTTGGGCCAGGTGAGCTAACAATAATCATTGTAACATTGTTTTGGACCAAGTGTCACACCTTCAATCCCTACCTAAACTATTTTGTACCAATCTGTATACTAATTTTGATTTTTGCCTAGTATTTCAGTACTGTACACACCTGTCTTGTCTTGATCACAGTTTGTACTTGGGATATCACAGCCTTAATTTCCTCTTCATCAGGCATCTCAGGTCCAAATGTTACATCCCTTACCACTAGCTGTGGGCAAACAGTCATTTGTTATGTAAGTCAGTTTCTGAGTAAACCATGGTTTTGGAAACAAAAACAGATCAAGTCATATGTATGATTATTAGTCTTGCAATTCTTATAATTACTCAACAATCCGGTTACATTCTGAGGTATAACCCCAAAATTCTTCATTTTTAACTGTCCTGACTGATGCAAAAATCAAACTGACCAAATATCAGAAAACTACTTCAAAGATAAATTGTGAAAAGTCTTAACTTCAAAACTATCTATAAAGAGATTACCAAAATTTGCACCATTTTTGATTGGCTAAACAAAAGTTCAGATCAAAAGTTAAGCATGATCTTGGAGCCAGGTGTTTTTCGGGTACATTATGTTTCAGTGCAGTATTCACACATACCCTAATGTAACTTGGCACATATTAGTACAATCTTACCTTGAATGCTATAAGGATATCCGAGGGACTCGGGGCGCTGTCATCATGCTCTTTAGCTATGACATCCACACATCCTTCTGCCTCTGTGCTACTGCCTAAAACACCTACTTCAGTCGGCTCATTAGGCTTCTGCTGTGTCAGCATACAAGTTTTGAGGATGCGCTCTAACTCTGTCTGTAGCTCAATCTGGTACATAGCTGTTAAGGATATCAACATATCAAGGACATAAAGACACTGTATCATATTCTCTTCACTGAACAAGAGTTACATGAAACTTTCTATCTTGCATTTACCATTTATGTAGTTGTTAAATTAATTTGCCTCTCAAAATTGGACCTGAAAACAAAACTTTCAGAAGTCATTACAATGTTGTTGTGATGTCATTGCGTTGTTGTTGTGATGTCATTGCAATGTTTTTGTGATGTCATTGCGTTGTTGTTGTGATATCATTGCAATGTTGTTGTGATGTCATCGCATTGTTGTTGTGATGTCATTGCATTGTTGTTGTGATGTCATTGCGTTGTTGTTGTGATATCATTGCAATGTTGTTGTGATGTCATTGCATTGTTGTTGTGATGTCATTGCATTGTTGTTGTGATGTCATTGCATTGTTGTTGTGATGTCATTGCATTGTTGTTGTGATGTCATTGCAATGTTGTTGTGATGTCATTGCATTGTTGTTGTGATGTCATTGCATTGTTGTTGTGATGTCATTGCGTTGTTGTTGTGATATCATTGCATTGTTGTGATGTCATTGCGTTGTTGTTGTGATATCATTGCATTGTTGTGATGTCATTGCATTGTCACAGCAACATCATACAATCATTGAGAACATGATCTCATGCAGCACGCCTTTTCTCTAAAATGAAAAATTAAAATTGACCTGTAGTGATGTGCTTGTTCATCCATTGCTGCACCTTTTCCACAGTAATACGCAGACCGATCTTTGTTGCGGTGTAGACCACTGTCTGAGTCTGCTCGTCTGGTAGGAGTAAAGTCAGTGCAGCCTCTATCCTGTTTTCACAGTAACTGCAAGTAAAGATACTGTTATGTTGTAGCCATACAAGATTCCTAATCTGTTCACTGTTATCAGTTTCTCATTTTTACTGTTAAAACCATTATATTGTTTGATGGTGACTTTTTTTTCTTTTTTTTTTTGGGGGGGGGGGGGGGAATTACAATTATATACAGACAAAAACTTTCTAATATGCACATTATTTCTTATCATAATTATCATTCTCACAATGGTTTTCATTCACACTTAAGAGCTCATCCTCATCAATCATAATTGATCCTCATCAACACACTCAAAATTATCTTTCTCATCAGTCATAGGCAGTCGTCATCATTTCACCAATCAAATCCTTTCATTATTTGCATTTACTCATAATTTTTACCGTTATTCCTCATTTTCATCACTCATCAGCATCATCATGGCCACCAATCATTAATGCTGTCAATGCTCATCACCATCATCATCTTTATTATCATCTCATCATCATGATCATCCATCACCATCATCATTATTCACCATTAATAACTTATCTTCATTTTCATAATGACTCATCATTATCAAAAACCTCATAGGTTCAATCAAATCTTCCTAGTAATAATAATTAATATTAATTAAGCTGTTGGTATAAATAAAGGTATCACACAACATTCATACCACTTACACCACATACACACACATACTCTCGCACATGCATGTACTCACAAATACATATATTGTGGTTCTCTCACATACAAGAATAGTGAGAAATCCTCACTTACATATTCATCTTAACACAAATACACATTAAAAAAGACACGAAAAGGAAAAATAAAACTAAAGTAGTAAACAATAGATAGAGAGAGAAAAGAAGAGAATAGAGATAAAGACTGGGCTAGAGATAAAAACGGCTAGTTACAACCTTTGGTATTTTTTCCATTAAAGCCACATAATCTGTATCTTTCAGGGTCCGTAAAACAAACAATGACAAGATATGGTGTAATAGCCCTAAAAAGTTATTAACTTTCCCCAAATTACAAGTCTAGAAAGTTAAGATGTCCAAAGATATAAATATGCAAAATTTTATTTTAGACTTATGAGCGGTCCGACAGAAAGTCCAAAGTTACCGCCTCCAAAGCTTAGAAATGATACTTTGCACGTGTCCGGAAATAAAAGTTGTTTACCGCAATGGAGCGAGCTTTGCAGTGAAAGCACGCCTGCTTAGAATCAACTGTTGATTCGAAGTGAATAAGGAGATTATTTAAACTAAAACATGTTGTGAATTGCTGAGAATATTATGTGAAAACGAATTCGAGCTATGACAACAACTATAATTTGTGAATGATCTACCAAAACCACATAAACTGACTTCTCTTCGTCTCTATAAGGTGAGTGGGGCCCCGAAGGGGTAACAGTTATATTCTATTTATTTGTTTGGTCGCTTTTTGGAATCGGTACCATAGTAAAATAGATATTAGAAATCAGGCAAAGTGTTCATAAATTGGGGAACATATAACAGATTTAATCTTGGATTACAACAGAAGCATACATAGAGTAGTATTATACGCGTTTCCCTAAAAGATGATCGCATTCTTCAGTGTTATGTACGATATAGGCCTACATGTAGCTACTGTTACAGCGTCAGGAGTGTGATATCTTTTCCGTTATCCTATCTGCTGGTCTTAAATTCTTAATTATATAAAATTCACACCAATACATCACAAGTGGTGTAAGTAAGGAATAGTAATTGACTTTTTACAATATGTAATATGTACATTGTATTATATCCAATATATTTAGGCTACATAAATTCTGGCACTAATTAGTACCATTATTCTTCACATGAAAATGCCTAGACCTCTGTAATTCAAGAAATGACTAACTTAGTATCTAGTGAGGTTTGATTTTGATAAACGTGTTCAAAAAATGTGTAATTGTTATAAGTTTGTGTTTGACAGAAAACAATTGGAACTAGTTTGATTTACATGTAGGCTTTCACTGAAGGAATATGTACATGCATGTATACAGTATTCATCTATGTACATAACTGACATTTACTCCACATTTTCTTTATAGAATATAAGGGACCTTCAACCAGATGACAGAAGTGCAAGATGTGATGGCAGCTCGCCCAAAAATAAAAGGGAAAAACAACTACATGTATCTCTGACAAAACTGACAGTAAAAAATAGAGTCTGTTTGTTATGTACCCATTATGAACCAGAAAGAAATTATTTTCAAGAAGGAAGGACAGAAAAAACCTAGCATAATTCTTTACTATTATCACCAGGATATTTTCAAATTATTCATTTCTTCTTCACACAAATGAAAAAAGGAATAATAATGATTATTGCATGTTTACACACCTAGTGTGTATAACTTTTGAATAATTTATATGGGACAAGGATGTAATTCTAATTTATGAATAATAAACCAATTAAAATAATATATGTCATTTGTCTGAGTTGTTTAATTATGTAGTGTTCATTTCAGAAATGTTCAAATACAGAAAATAAATAGCAAACAAGACTGGAGCTAGATCAAAGGTTATTTGGGTCAAAAGTCAGTGTCAAATCTCAAGATATTGGCTCTATAGATATACATATATCCCTATGTGTAATAAAAAAATCTTGTTGTTGTGTAATACACAGATTGCACATATATATAAGAATATCCATATATCTGTAGAGACAATAGCCTGTGATGCATGTTGTTAAATTGCATTATTCATTTTTGACTATTTTAAGTTGCAAAGTTTTGATTGATTTAGAAAGGAATAGACTGACAAATAACTTCTAATTAGTCCAGGTCAATCAAGGTCTACATGTACAAGCTCTTAGCAACTTCACATAATTAGTGTTTGGAGCAAGATCACACTAAAGGAATTAGGATTGCTTGAATATATAAAGATAAACTAACAAAATACAACTAATAAAGTTAGTTTTTCCACCAGGTTAGACTATATACATACTAAAAAATGAATTTTACTGCAATTACTCTGATGACATGATAATCACATGCTATGGTCAGCTTATTTGCTACTGGATGTTATTTTGAACTCCAGTCATTTTTCTATTGACTTAAAATTCAATGCACAATATGTGTACATGACACTATACAATGCATTTGAATGTGCTATTTGTGCATGAATATGATTGTATAAGAAACATCTAGGTCTTTTATTATGCATGTTTCTGATTCATTTGATTCAGAGGCAAATTCACGGCTGGACATCATATTATATGGTAGCTATATGGTTCATTGGCAAGCTATCATGTACATCACAAATTTAACTAAGGGAGCTGTCTTCATTATCTACACAGAAAATATGTACATAATTGCATGTTAGACATTCAGAACTTTTAACACACATTAAACCGCCTTATTGCAACCTCAACCCCATTCTTTCTTTTATTTTTTTTTTTTGTAATTTTCTGTAATCCTTGAAATCATATAACCAAATGTTTATAGTTTCACAAGAAATTAATTTATCATCATGTTTTTAACGAACATGGAGCTTTTCCAACAAAAATATCAGAAATATACATACATGTATAAAGTTTTATACTCGTTTATGGCGGTACATGGTGATTTTTTTATCACACATAGATATATGTATACATATATACACATATGACTTTGAACAAAATTCATATAATGTCAAGTTTGCTCTCCGTGCTTATGTTACTTGATTTATTAATGTATTTCATTTTGACCTTAATAAAACAAATGGTTATCCAAGGCAAGTAAAATATCGTCGGAGGTAGATAACCATTTTTGTCTCTAACTAGTACGATGTATCTTGTCTATATAATTATTTAGCAATACGATTATTTATATATCTGGTACATTTTTGTACAATTCATTATCTAGTCTAATACTATACAAAGTTTAAATACCGTTCCAACAAAAATCGCTCCGGTGGCCCCCGGAAATTAGGCAAAGCATAGTCAACCGATCGCCGTATTGTAAACACTCAAAATAACCGAATGGAACTATGTGTACACGACGATAATGTACATATATTGTTCTGGGGGACTTTTTAACTTCACCACATAACAAAACATTCATATGTTCATGATAAGTAACAAGTTCTTCCGTAGAAGTTCCTGCTAACATGAACGACACACTTTTGACTGGGCACGCCATTTCGTTTGCTCTGGAAAGTCACGTGATCGTATAAGCATTGAAAATGGCGCGGTATGCATATTCAAACACTCTGGATATCGAATTTTTAATCATTAATTTCTTTTGAACTTGGGACTTTTTTAGTGTGTAATTAGGGGAAAGTTGATAATTTTTATAATATATGTACCCTAGTTTTCTTTTGTTGATTTACGGACCCTGAAAGATACGGATTATGCGGCTTTAATGTGACAATTATACGTTGTGAACATGAATGGTGCATGGTATTGATAAGATATATGTGTTAGACTTTTAAGAATACGAAAATAAATAAAATGAAATGAAATTATCAATCATAATCAAGTTTATGAATATGCCTGCCCTTGTATAATATATACATACCATTATGTAATATGTACCAGTATAAGTATATATAAGAAAAAACAAAAACAAAAACAAATCTATCCCTAGCAGTAGCTGCGAAAGCGCTAGGGATTACAGATTTGATTAGTTTTTTGTTTTTTTTTCATATTTTATTCCATCGCAAGGATATACTACATTTTATTGTTACTACTGACCTTTCAACCTCTGTACCAGATATGGCCTTGACCTGTTGGACACAATCCTGAGAAATCTTCAGTAACTGGGATTGCAACTTGTCCTGATAACAAAATAAAATAAAGCTTAGATTTTATTGAAAGTATAAATTGCACAGTAACTACTTAAATTGAGATGAAAAGATTATCAATGCTCAGGAGTAACAAGAGGCCCATGGGCCTTAACGGTCATCTGACTCATGGCACAAAACAACAAAGTCACAGTATAAAGTAGTGGTTAACAATTAATATAAACAATACAAGGAACTCCTTAGTTGTTGTAACCCATTCAAGGATTAATATATGGAGTCATATTTTAAAGCCGAATTTCAGCAAAGCTCCCATTTTTTTGACCTCCGCCGTACTATCCCCATGGGTCTTAGCTCGGTCCTTTATAAAATATGATTGTCCTCACCTAAAGTTCCCCCTTCTGAATCAATTAAAACCCATATAGACCAATTTTCATTGAGATCGGAGACTGAACCCGAACACAGGAAGTGGGCCGGCGGCCATCTTGAGATACCAAAATATTTATGAAAATGTTTGCATGTTGCTTGGCATCAATTATAACCCCTATAGACCAATTTTCATTGAGATCAGAGACTGAAACCTTAAAACAGGAAGTGGGCCAGCGGCCATCTTGGAATACCAAAATCTTTACGAAAATGTTTGAATGTTGTTCCGCATCATTTCCTATAGACCAATTCTCATTGAGATCGGAGACCGAAACCTGAAAACAGGAAGTTGGCCAGCTAAAATTAAGAAAATTTGCCCTTTTGGGGCCCACCCCTCAGCTCCAAGGGGTCAGACCAGACTCATTTATATAAAATATGATTGTCCTTCCCCAATGATGTTTCACACCAAATATGGATGAAGTTCATCCAAGGATGGAAGAGGAGTAGGATTTTAAAGCTAAATTTAAGAAAATTTCCCCATTTGGGGCCCCATCCCTCAGCCCCTAGGAGTCAGACCAGGCTCATTTATATAAATTATGATTGTCCTTCCCCAATGATGTTTAACACCAATTATAGATGAAATCCATACATGGATGAAGGAGTAGTAGGATTTTAAAGCTAAAATTAAGAAAATTTGCCCTTTTGGGGCCCCACCCCTCAGCTCCTAGGGGCCGGGCCAAACTCATTTATATAAAATATGATTGTCCTTCCCGAATGATGTTTCAGACCAAATATGGGTGAAATCAATCCAAGGATGAAGGAGGAGTAGGATTTTAAAGCTTAAATTAAGAAAATTTGCCCTTTTGGGGCACCACCCCTCAGCCCCTAGGGGTCGGACCAGGCTCATTTATATAAAATATGATTTTCCTTCCCCAATGATGTTTCACACCAAATATGGATGATATCAATCCAAGGATGAAGGAGGAGTAGGATTTTAAAGCTTAAATTAAGAAAATTTCCCCATTTGGGGCCCTACCCCTCAGCCCCTAGGGGTCAGACCAGACTCAATTTATATAACATATGATTTTCCTTTCCCAATGATGTTTCACACCCAAATATGGATAAAATCCATCCAAGGATGAAGGAGTAGTAGGATTTTAAAGCTAAAATTAAGAAAATTTCTCCATTTTGGGGCCCCCCCTCAGCCCCTAGGGTCGGACCAGGCTCATTTATATAAAACATGATTGTCCTTCCCGAATGATGTTTCACACCAAATATGGGATGAAATCAATCCAAGGATGAAGGAGGAGTAGGAATTTTAAAGCTTAAATTAAGAAAATTTGCCCATTTTGGGCCCCCCCCCTCAGCCCCTAGGGGTCAGACCAGACTCATTTATATATAAAATATGATTGTCCTTCCCCAATGATGTTTCACACTAAATATGGATGAAATCCTTTCACAAGGATGAAGGAGGAGGAGTAGGATTTTTTAAAGCCTAAATTTTAGAAAAATTTCCCCATTTGTGGGCCCCACCCTCTCAGCCCCTAGGAGTCAGACCAGATGCTCATTTATAATAATAATGATTGTCCTTTCCCAATGATGGTTTTCACACCAAATATGGATGAAATCCTCATCAAGGATGAAGGATATAGAGTAGTGGATTTTAAAGCTCAGGTCTCGTAAAATTAAGACCAAAATGTGTGTCACGTCAATGTGTGTGTGTGTGCGCGCACTCCGTGTGTGTTGTGTGTGTGATATCGCTCGCGCTGCTAGATACCAGTGATGATCCTAAGCTCCTCCTCAACTGCTGTCACAACTTCTTTTGTAGACCAAAAATAATGTCCATAGTCATCTTTTTAAAGTTTGGGAAAAAGAAGAATTCACCAGGAGCTAGGTCTGGCTCTACAGCATCCATTGAAACTTTGCATGTGTGGACTCAAGCAATGGAGTTACTCAGCCGGTCTAGCAAGATTGCATAGTTTTCTCCAGTTATTGTACTTCTCTTGAGTAAGAAATCCATCATAAAACACTAGTGTGTTGTGTTCATCACTATGTCAACAGATGATTGAGTCTTCGACGCCTTGGACCCCAGGCCCCTACCAACTGATGACTCAAGCTTTCCATGGCACATAATAATGAATTTAAGTCTCAAGACTAATAAGGCACACAGACGAAAAAAAAAAATCATCTTTTGGCCTAAACACTTCAACAAGGCACTGCATACTGATACTCTTGTTGCCATTTGCTCATTAGGGTCAATTAGCTTGTGAAAACAGATCATAAAAGATTTTTTAAACACTACCATGTGAAATGCCTAATGTCTGCGCTATTTCTTCCACCAAAATTTGCCTATGGGAGTATACAGGATCCTGAACATTCCTACACATTTCTTTGTTGATAACATCCATTATCCATTTGAATTTCTCTACCCAGAATTTAGCCTGAGCATAAGATGGTGCAGAAGGCCAATAAGCATCGCCTTACTCATGAAATTTTAAATACAAGTGCAGTGAACCCGAGATAATCCGGACGCCAATAGTCTTAAAAACTCACGATTCGGATAGAAGTGTCAGGGAACCAATTTCCTTAACGTTATTTATACTCACTAGTCCGGAAATTCGGATTCCGAATCTGGAACTCCATTTTGAGAACGAAATGTAGTTTTCATTAATAAATTCCACAATAATCCGGATGATTTTCTGAAATATGTTTATTTCATATTCATAACATAATACGAAAAAACCTGTAAAATGTAATGAACAAAGTATTTATTTTAGTGCACATACGTTACATAAAAAACCTTTCATCGATTACAAGGTCAAGGGGAGTAACTTGTACATGAAAATTTTAAATTGACTAAGAGCAAGAAATTCGGCAGTCCGGAAAATTTGTAATCGGGAATGAAGGTGTCCAGATTATGGAGGGTCCACTGTACCAAATTAGAGCACTGTACTTAACTTTAGATGAAAAACATGCCTTTGTATGACTATCATGAGTGACATTTAGTATTTAAGAAAGGCATGTAATCATGTAGCATGTCGAACATTAAAACAAGATATGAAACTTGTGACTATATCTCAATCAGAAATAAGATGGGCTAGGTATTTATTAACTTGCCCTTATAGAAGTTCTACCATGCCCCCTCCAACTAAGGCTGTTTCAGACCTGGGAACCCTTTTCAGAGCCTATCAGTATTTAGTAAGCTGGTTGTCAGTAGTTTTGCCACACTGTCAGATATTTTTGCATTCACAAATGCCAAGAGGTGCATTAAGGTAAAATTTTAACAAAGCACTTAAATGACACTAACTATGCTCATGTTTTTGCATACATACTCACCATTTAGTTATATCACCAATAAAATTTATAAAGAATAACCAATATCACACTTAATCACACATGTAAAGATAATACTACCTGTATCAGTATACAAATAAAACCTAATTCAATAGAAATACGGATGATTTTCTGAAATATGTTTATTTCATTAAAAATAAATTCTTCATGGTAAAGACTAGAAAATACGTAACACATCAATATAAAGTTCTCAATTCTGATTGGAATTCAACCTGTAAAATGTAATGAACAAAGTATTTATTTTAGTGCACATACGTTACATAAAAAACCTTTCATCGATTACAAGGTCAAGGGGAGTAACTTGTACATGAAAATTTTAAATTGACTAAGAGCAAGAAATTCGGCAGTCCGGAAAATTTGTAATCGGGAATGAAGGTGTCCAGATTATGGAGGGTCCACTGTACCAAATTAGAGCACTGTACTTAACTTTAGATGAAAAACATGCCTTTGTATGACTATCATGAGTGACATTTTAAAAGTATTTAAGAAAGGCATGTAATCATGTAGCATGTCGAACATTAAAACAAGATATGAAAATTGTGACTATATCTCAATCAGAAATAAGATGGGCTAGGTATTTATTGACTTGCCCTTATAGAAGTTCTACCATGCCCCCTCCAACTAAGGCTGTTTCAGACCTGGGAACCCTTTTCAGAGCCTATCAGTATTTAGTAAGCTGGTTGTCAGTAGTTTTGCCACACTGTCAGATATTTTTGCATTCACAAATGCCAAGAGGTGCATTAAGGTAAAATTTTAATAAAGCACTCAAATGACACTAACTATGCTCATGTTTTTGCATACATACTCACCATTTAGTTATATCACCAATAAAATTTATAAAGAATAACCAATATTACACTTAATCACATTTCATCATGTAAAGATAATACTACCTGTATCAGTATACAAATAAAACCTAATTCAATAGAAATACAAAGTAAGAAAATCATGATAGAATATACAGGAAACAAATAAGAAATAATGCAAAATAACTTTTGATTAAATTAAAAATTAAAAATAAATTCTTCTGAGTTGGTAAAGACCTAGAAATGTTCACTAGACCTATACACTGTAACACATCAATATATGACAGTCATAGGCTCAAGTTCTCAATTCAATTCAATTCTTTTATTTCCTTAAGTTTACACCTGATTGGAAGACATAACAAATACACACACATATATATACAATCACATAGCCTAAAGTTTCACTTTTTTTACATGTGAGTAACATACACTCTTTAGGCATTTAGGCATTAAGAATGACAAAAATGCTAGGAATTTTCTTTTCTGCATATGACAGGTCTGGCAACTGGGGTGTAGACGATGGTTTACAGTGGCGTAGGAAGATGAAACGTCATGGGGGGGCAAAGGTCCTCAATATTTTGTAACCCCCCCCCCCCCCCCCCCCCCCCCCCCCCCCCGCCACACCTACAGGAGGAGATTAATTCAACTCCCAACCATATAATATATGCTTTATGTTCATTTTTTATATATCACTAAATTTAATCCTTGTACACATTTATAGACAGTGGGGTCGCTAAAAGGAAATTAACGAATACGCAAATTGGCCGAATTAGCATGTGAGCGTCGAAGGTGCGAGATTTTGGTGTTTTATTAGGGGTCTGAGGGTGACCCCCGGGATGAGTTTTATGTATTTTGATGATTTTGCGATCGCCCGACAGCGCGAGATTTTGGTGTTTGGGGGGTCCGGGGGTCTCCCCCGGGAAAAAAATTACGATTCAGAATGGCTTAGATGATTTTTACGATGCATTTTGATGAATTTGCGAGCGCCCAAAGGCATGAGAATTTGGCGATAGGGGGGTCCGGGGGTCTCCCCCGGGAAAAAAATTACGATTTAGAATGGCTGAGATGAGTTTCACGATGCATTTTGATGAATGTGCAAGCGCCCAAAGGCGTGAGAATTTGGTGTTAGGGGGTTCGGGGGGTCTCCCCCGGGAAAAAATTACGATTAAGAATGGCTGAGATGATTTTTTACGATGCATTTCGATGAATTTGCGAGCGCCCAAAGGCATGAGAATTTGGTGTTAAGGGGGTCCGGGGGTCTCCCCCGGGAAAAAAATTACGATTTAGAATGGCTTTGATGATTTTTACGATGCATTTTGATGAATTTGCGAGCGCCCAAAGGTGCGAGAATTTGGTGTTAGTGGGGTCCGGGGGTCTCCCCTGGGGAAAAAAATTACGATTTAGAATGGCTGAGATGAGTTTTACAATAAAGTTTAATGATTATAAAGCGTTCTTAACATGATAATTTTTCGATTTAAAGCTACCTGCATTTAGAAATGATAATTGTGTCGTCATAATATTACCCTACTCGATCTGAATATACCGGCTTCACACCATCGGCACATTGTTGTGTAACATAAAAAAAAAATGAATTAATTGTCTCGCTAAGACATATAAACAAATTGATCTTTTAAGAGACATTTTTTTAAAATAGCACATAGAATCCCTTGATGGACATTTTTAGTCTAGTTTGTGTGTATTGAATTTTCACTATTTAAGGTTTGACATTATGTGCTTGAACGTTTTAGGAAATGCGCCGCGCAGCGGAAAATTTTCTAGAATGAAGTACGAAAAATGTGTAGGAGGACCCTTTTTTCTTTCAAATAAGCATTTTTAGAAAATTTCAGTCGGCGAAAATGGGGGGGCAAAAAGACATGTTTGCCCCCCCCCGTCCTGGGGAACGGGGGGGCAGTTGCCCCCCCTGCCCCCCCGCTTCCTACGCCCCTGGTTTACTATCAGGCTTTGCTTTGCTCACTACATGCTGGCCAGGGGACTTGGTAGGCTTTGACACTGAAGCCTTCTTGGCCCTTTGGCTTTTGGCCTCTTACTGGTCATACTGTTCCTTAAAATATGCTTTCAAAGGGATCCAGTTATGGAAGAGTCTTTTAAGGCACCTGAAATCATACAAATCACCATAAATAGCACATTGTTAGTTTTCAAAACAGTCCTTACATGTAAACTGTCTAAGAATTATACAATCAAATTTTTAAACAAGTAATAGTCTAATACACAGTCAACAAGACATCAGCAAAATGCCAATTGTGAACAGACTTTCAGACTCTTTATCAAATAAATAAAATTCAAAAATCAAAACGGAAATTTCGATTAGAAAATTATATACCAAGCACTATCATATATGTTTGTTTCTTACCTGCCTATACTCAGCCACCTAGTACATCCATGTATAAGCCACCTAGTACATCCATATTTAAGCCACCTAGTACATCCATGTTTAAGCCACCTAGTGCATCCATGTTTAAGCCACCTAGTACATCCATGTTTTAGCCGCCTACTGCATCCATGTTTAAGCCACCTAGTTCATCCATGTTTAAGCCACCTAGTGCATCCATATTTAAGCCACCTAGTTCATCCATGTTTAAGCCACCTAGTACATCCATGTTTAAGCCATCTAGTGCATCCATGTTTTAGCTGCCTAGTGCATCCATGTTTAAGCCACCTAGTACATCCATGTTTAAGCCACCTAGTACATCCATGTTTAAGCCACCTAGTACATCCATATATAAGCCACCTAGTACATCCATGTTTTAGCCGCCTACTGCAACCATGTTTAAGCACCCTAGTTCATCCATATTTAAGCCACCTAGTTCATCCATGTTTAAGCCACCTAGTACATCCATGTTTAAGCCACCTAGTGCATCCATTTTTAAGCCACCTAGTACATCCATGTTTTAGCCGCCTAGTGCATCCATGTTTAAGCCACCTAGTACATCCATGTTTAAGCCACCTAGTACATCCATGTTTAAGCCATCTAGTACATCCATGTTTAAGCCACCTAGTACATCCATGTTTAAGCCATCTAGTACATCCATGTTTAAGCCACCTAGTACATCCATGTTTAAGCCATCTAGTACATCCATGTTTAAGCCACCTAGTACATCCATGTTTAAGCCACCTAGTACATCCATGTTTAAGCCACCTAGTAAACCATTTATAAGTCACATAGTTCATCCATGTTTTAGCATACGTTTTTGGTCCACATCAAAGATGTCCTGTGAACCTTTAAATTCAGATTTTCTCTTTTCACTTTTATCGAAAAAGAATTAGACATCTACAAGAAGTTCCTCTACTGGTGTAAGGCTTCTGCTGTTTTCTTGGCAGCTATATGGATTAGATGTTGTTTCTCCTTCATAAATGCAAAAACACCTTTCTTCCAGCCAGTCATCATATTAGCATTAATACAACCTCTCGTCCAGGGTATGTTCCTCAGCTCCTCATCCAATAGAAGAAATTTGTTTTCACCTATAATGAAAAATAAGAAGAGATTGTCATTTAAGAAATCAATATCAATTTTTTCATGTGTAATAAAATTTGGTGAAATAAAATTTAAGAAAAAATAATGAAATAACATGACTGATACTATATACAATGTAGCACAGTGCATCGTTCAAACATTGCTTTTACATTGAAAACAAGAGGCCCATGGGCCTTTACGGTCATCTGACTCATGGCACAAAACAACAAAGTCACAGTATAAAGTAGTGGTAAACAATTAATATAAATAATACAAGAACTCCTTAGTTGAATATGTAAGCTTCTGAAATAGGTAAATGGCATTTGTTGAACAAACTTGGTAGCCCTTCATCCATATATGGTTGTAACCCATTCAAGGATTAATATAAGGAGTCAGATTTTAAAGCCAAATTTCAGCTAAGCTCCCAGTTTGGACCTCCGCCGTACTATCCCCATGGGTCTTAGCCTGGTCCTTTATAAAATATGATTGTCCTCACCTAAAGTTCCCCCTTCTGAATCAATTAAAACCCCTATAGACCAATTTTCATTGAGATCTGGAATGAACCCGAACACAGGAAGTGGGCCAGCAGCCATCTTGAAATACCAAAATTTTTACGAAAATGTTTGCATGTTTTTCAGCATCAATTAAAACCCCTATAGACCAATTTTCATTAAGATCAGAGACTGAAACCTTAAAACAGGAAATGGGCCAGCGGCCATCTTGGAATAAAATAATCTTTACGAAAATGTTTGCACGTTGTTCGGCATCAATTAAAACCCCTATAGACCAATTTTCATTGAGATCAGACACTGAAACCTGAAAACAGGAAGTGGGCCAGCAAAATTAAGAAAATTTGCCCTTTTGGGGCCCCACCCCTCAGCCCCTAGGGGTCGGACCAGGCTCATTTATATAAAATATGATTGTCCTTCCCCAATGATGTTTAACACTAAATATAAATGAAATCCATCCAAGGATGAAGGAGGAGTAGGATTTTAAAGCTTAAAATAAGAAAGTTTGCCTTTTGGGGGCCCCATCCCTCAGCCCCTAGGGGTCGGACCAGGCTCATTTATATAAAATATGATTGTCCTTCCCTAATGATGTTTCACACTAAATATGGATGAAATCCATCCAAGGATGAAGGAGGAGTAGGATTTTAAAGCTTAAAATAAACAAATTTGCCCTTTTGGGGCCCCACCCCTCAGCCCCTAGGGGTCAGACCTATCTCAAATATATCAAATATGAATGTACTTACCTAATCATGTTTCACACTTAATATGGATGAAATCCATCCAAGGATGAAGGAGGAGTAGGATTTTAAAGCTTAAAATAAATAAATTTGCCCTTTTGGGGCCCCACCCCTCAGCCCCTTGGGGTCAGACCTATCTCAAATATATCAAGTATGAATGTACTTACCTAATGATGTTTCACACTTAATATGGATGAAATCCATCCAAGGATGAAGGAGGAGTAGGATTTTAAAGCTAAAATAAGAAAATTTGCCCTTTTGGGGCCCCACCCCTCAGCCCCTAGAAGTCGGACCAGGCTCATTTATACAAAATATGATTGTCCTTCCCCAATGATGTTTCAAACCAAATATGGATGAAATCCATCCAAGGATGAAGGAGGAGTAGGATTTTAAAGCTTAAAATAAGAAAATTTGCCCTTTTGGGGCCCCATCCCTCAGCCCCTAGAAGTCGGACCAGGCTCATTTATATAAAATATGATTGTCCTTCCCCAATGATGTTTCAAACCAAATATGGATGAAATCCATCCAAGGATGAAGGAGGAGTAGGATTTTAAAGCTAAAATAAGAAAATTTGCCCTTTTGGGGCCCCACCCCTCAGCCCCTAGGGGTCGGACCAGGCTCATTTATATAAAATATGATTGTCCTTCCCCAATGATGTTTCAAACCAAATATGGATGAAATCCATCCAAGGATGAAGGAGGAGTAGGATTTTAAAGCTAAAATAAGAAAATTTGCCCTTTTGGGGCCCCCCCCCCTCAGGCTCATTTATATAAAATATAATTGTCCTTCCCCAATGATGTTTAACACTAAATATAAATGAAATCCATCCAAGGATGAAGGAGGAGTAGGATTTTAAAGCTTAAAATAAGAAAGTTTTGCCCTTGGGGGCCCCATCCCTCAGCCCCTAGGGGTCTGACCAGGCTCATTTATATGAAATATGATTGTCCTTCCCTAATGATGTTTCACACTTAATATGGATGAAATCCATCCAAGGATGAAGGAGGAGTAGGATTTAAAGCTAAAATAAGAAAATTTGCCGTTTTGGGGCCCCACCCCTCAGCCCCTAGAGGTCGGACCAGGCTCAATTTATACAAAATATGATTGTCCTTCCCCAATGATGTTTCAAACCAAATATGGATGAAATCCATCCAAGGATGAAGGAGGAGTAGGAATTTTTTAAAGCTAAAAAAAAGAAAATTTGCCCTTTTGGGCCCCACCCCTCAGCCCCTAGGGATCGGACCAGGCTCATTTATATATAATATGATTGTCCTTCCCCAATGATGTTTCAAACCAAATATGGATGATATCCATCCAAGGATGAAGGAGGAGTAGGATTTTAAAGCTTAAAATTAAGAAAATTTGCCCTTTTGGTTGCCCCACCCCTCAGCCCCTAGGGTTCGGACCAGGCTCATTTATATAAAATATGATTGTCCTTCCCCAATGATGTTTCAAACCAAATATGGATGAAATCCATCCAAGGATGAAGGAGGAGTAGGATTTTAAAGCTTAAAATTAAGAAAATTTGCCCTTTTGGGCCGCCCCACCCCTCAGCCCCTAGGGGTCAGACCAGGCTCATTTATACAAAATATGATTGTCCTTCCCTAATGAAGTTTCAAACCAAATATGGATGAAATCCATCCAAGGATGAAGGAGGAGTAGGATTTTTAAAGCTTAAAATTAAGAAAATTTGCCCTTTTGGGCCCCACCCCTCAGCCCCTAGGGGTCGGACCAGGCTCATTTATACAAAATATGATTGTCCTTCCCCAATGAGATGTTTCAAACCAAATATGGATGAAAATCCATCCAAGGATGAAGGAGGAGTAGGATTTTAAAGCTAAAATAAGTCAATCCGTAGTCCGTATCTTTAATAGGTAAAATCTGTACTAAATACGGACAATACGTATTAGTTCCCTGGTCTGCTGTTTAATGTGTTTCTTTCTATCAATTTGTCCTTGTTTGAGTTGAAGTGATATTTTGGTTTTAAAATCATATTGGAATTAGTAGTTGGTACAATATTGAGCCAAACAGATACAAGAGGCCCATGGGCCTTAACGGTCATCTGACTATTGGCACAATACAACATGGTCATTTAAAGATTTTAGCCATTTTGACCCCTGTGATCTTGAATGAGGATCAAGGTCATTTTTTTAAAACAAATATGGTAGCCCTTCATCCCAGCATGCCACAGGCCCAATATCAGGTCTCTAGGCCTCTTAGTTATTCACAAGAAGTTGTTTAAAGGATTTTAGCCTATTTGACCCCTGTGACCTTAAATGAAGGTCAAGGTAATTCATTTGAACAAACTTGGTAGCCCTTCATCCGAGCATGCTACAGGCCCAATATCAGTACCCTGGGCACTCTGGTTCTTGAGAAGAAGTCGTTTAAAGATTTTAGCTTTTTTGACCCCGTGACCTTAAATGAAGATCAAGGTCATTCATTTGAACAAACTTGATAGCCCTTCATCCAAGCATGTCAGGGGCCCAATATCAGGTCTCTAGGCCTCTTAGTTATTCACAACAATTCGTTTAAAGGATTTTAGCCTATTTGACCCCTGTGACCTTAAATGAAGGTCAAGGTCATTCATTTGAACAAACTTGGTAGCCCTTCATCCGAGCATGCTACAGGCCCAATATCAATACCCTGGGCCTTCTGGTTCTTGAGAAGGAGTCGTTTGAAGATTTTAGCCTTTTTGACCCCTTTGACCTTGAATGAAGGTCAAGGTCATTTATTTGAACAAACTTGGTAGCTCTCCATCCCAGCATGTCAGGGGCCCAATATCAGGTCTCTAGGCCTCTTAGTTATTCACAAAAGGTTGTGTAAAGATTTTAGCCTATTTGACCCCTGTAACCTTAAATAAAGGTCAAGGTCATTCATTTGAACAAACTTGGTAGCCTTTCATCCCAGCATGCAACAGGTCCAATATCAGTACCCTGGGTTATCTGGTTCTCGAGAAGAAGTCATTTAAAGATTTAAGCCTATTTGACCCCCGTGACCTTGAATGAAGGTCAAGGTCATTCATTTGAACAAACTTGGTAGCCCTTCATCCAAGCATGTCAGGGGCCCAATATCAGGTCTCTAGGCCTCTTAGTTATTCAAAACAATTCGTTTAAAGGATTTTAGCCTATTTGACCCCTGTGACCTTAAATGAAGGTCAAGGTCATTCATTTGAACAAACTTGATAGCCTTTCATTCCAGAATGCTACATGCCCAATATCAGTACTCTGGGCCTTCCGGTTCTTGAGAAGAAGTCTAAAGATTTTAGCCTATTTGACCCCTGTGACCTTGAATGAAGGTCAAGGTCATTTATTTGAACAAACTTGGTAGCCCTTCATCCCAGCATGTCACAGGCCTAATATCAGTACCCTGGGCCTTCTGGTTCTTGAGAAGAAGTCGTTTAAAGATTTTAGCCTATTTGACCACTGTGACCTTGAATGAAGATCAAGGTCATTGATTTGAACAAACTTGATAGCCCTTCATCCCAGCATGTCACAAGCCCAATATCAGGTCTCTAGGCCTTTTAGTTATTCACAAAAAGTTATTTCAAGATTTAAGCCTATTTGACCCCTGTGACCTTGAATGAAGGTCAAGGTAATTCATTTGAACAAACTTGGTAGCCCTTCATCCGAGCATGCTACAGGCCCAATATCAGTACCCTGGGCACTCTGGTTCTTGAGAAGAAGTCGTTTAAAGATTTTAGCTTTTTTGACCCCGTGACCTTAAATGAAGGTCAAGGTCATTTATTTGAACAAACTTGGTAGCCCTTCATCCCAGCAACCTACAGGCCAAATATGAGTACCCTGGGCCTTCCGGTTATTGAGAAGAAGTCGTTTGAATGAAAAGTTTACGGACGGCGGACGGCGGACGACTGACGGCGGACGTCGCACGACGACGGACGGTGCATGATGACAATAGGTCATCCTGACCCTTTGGGTCAGATGACCTAAAAATGTAAATAGCCAGGCTATTGTAAATATTTAACCGTCTTCAATTAATTCAGTTATTTACCTTGGCCTTGGCCGTTGGTGACGAATTGATCTGAGGTTCTATGTGATTGGATAGTCGTGTTTTACTACCTCTGATGGAAGAGGACAGTACAGTCGAGCGGAACCTCTTGATGTAATTAGAAGCTGTTCTGTCGGCCACAAAATCAACAGTTCGCCTTAGGGATGCTGGATGATTGTGAAAAAAATTTTCTTCCAGATGAAGCTATGAAAATAAAGAAGTATAATTATATCCAACTAGATTTTCCTATACAGTAATACTTGAAACATGACAAACTTGGTTTGTACAAATATAACAAACTAATCTCAAACTGCAGCATTATATAATTTTAGTAGTTTTATCATTTATTTTATGATTTTTATATTACAATTTTTATTTGCAAATTCTAACTGCTAGCGTAATACACAAAATCTAATAATCCATGATCATGAAGGTGAGTTAGTTTACATTTGAATGTCCAGTCAGCATTTGGTTATAAACATGTTTTACTGTATTATGTTTCCCTACATAAAGCTGCCCTCATCAATGGGGTAATAGCTGGAAGTGTCCATTGTTAGTGTATAGGAGGGTTTCTAACCTGTGTTTGTCTCTCTGTCATGGACGGCTGAGAGCGATCGTCAGCAGATACAGGGGTAATCTTTCTAATGGTGGAGTTCTTACTGCTGCTGCCCACAGAAAACTCTACAAGTAGAGTTCTGATTTCTCCTGTAATACAGAAAACTGAACAAGTAGGGTCAAATCTCTTAAGTAATACAGAAAACTCTACAAGTAGAGTTCTGATTTCTCCTGTAATACAGAAAACTGAACAAGTAGGGTCAAATCTCTTAAGTAATACAGAAAACTCAACAAGTAGAGTTCTGATTTCTCCTGTAATACAGAAAACTGAACAAGTAGGGTCAAATCTCTTAAGTAATACAGAAAACTCAACAAGTAGAGTTCTGATTTCTCCTGTAATACAGAAAACTGAACAAGTAGGGTCAAATCTCTTAAGTAATACAGAAAACTCAACAAGTAGAGTTCTGATTTCTCCTGTAATACAGAAAACTGAACAAGTAGGGTCAAATCTCTTAAGTAATACAGAAACTCAACAAGTAGAGTTCTGATTTCTCCTGTAATACAGAAAACTCAACAAGTAGGGTCAAATCTCTTAAGTAATACAGAAAACTCTACAAGTAGAGTTCTGATTTCTCCTGTAATACAGAAAACTCAACAAGTAGAGTTCTGATTTCTCCTGTAATACAGAAAACTGAACAAGTAGGGTCAAATCTCTTAAGTAATACAGAAAACTCTACAAGTAGAGTTCTGATTTCTCCTGTAATACAGAAAACTGAACAAGTAGGGTCAAATCTCTTAAGTAATACAGAAAACTCAACAAGTAGAGTTCTGATTTCTCCTGTAATACAGAAAACTGAACAAGTAGGGTCAAATCTCTCCAGTAATACAGAAAACTCTACAAGTAGAGTTCTGATTTCTCCTGTAATACAGAAAACTGAACAAGAAGGGTAAAATCTCTTAAGTAATACAGAAAACTCAACAAGTAGAGTTCTGATTTCTCCTGTAATACAGAAAACTGAACAAGTAGGGTCAAATCTCTTAAGTAATACAGAAAACTCTACAAGTAGCTAGTGTCGAAAAGCTCTACAAAGAAGTCGAATCTCTCCTGTTATACAGAAAATTCTACAAATAAGGTCAAATCTCTCCTGTAATATAAAAATTTATTACAATCAAAATTAATTTAGATTAGGTACTTATTCAACATTGTTATATGGTATTTTACATACATAGTCATGATAATCAGGTTTCTGATATATGTAAAAAGCCAGTGTAAACAAGAGGCCAATGGCCTCGTAGCACGATGGTCCAGTTAATTAATGTTTAACAATTGGTTTTGACTAATATTCTTGATTATCACTCATATGCACTGTTTAAACTAATAATTAATTAGGACAATTCAAATGACCACTGGTATTTAATTGTTATCAATGTTGGTATTAAAACAATCATAAAATTCTTTCAAGACAGATGTCATTCATCACATGTTAAGTTATATATAGATCAACAGTTTTATAAAAAGATTGATTTGTGCAGAACAGTTTTTTTTCTGAGCAGGATTTTAGTGTGAGCGTATGCAGAAGCAGCATCTTCTTAGTAAGAATATTGTTGGGACCAACTCAAATAGCATCAACTTAACTTCAATATTAGAAAATTTAATAAAATTCAAAATTTAACAATGCTGTTTATTCAAATTTATCAGAATATTGTTATATGATAAAAAATAATTGGGGAAACTGTTTCCTGTATGATTGCTTATCGGTATCACACATGTACAACTATGTATAATCAAAGTGTTAAGTTGACTAGACTTTTAAAAGATACCTGCTGGAGGAGGGCTTAATTCATAATAGGTGTCAAAAAAATCAATGATGTTTGGCTTTCCCGGTTATAAGAGGTAAACTGAAGTTGCTTCAATACCTTGAAATTAATTACTTATCTTTTATCTCATTTTCTTCAACACAATATAAATTTCACAATTAAGATAACAATGCACAAGTTGTATTGGCTGGATCTCGGCACAACGGAATGTGTACTACGGGTCAACAAATTGACATTGGCAGCTACAGTCGAGCCTTTCCCAGGGCCGTGATAACAAAATACATTAATTAACTCTCAACCATTGTTTTTCCCTTTAACAGTAAATGGTATATGTAACACATTTACACACACATATAGGCCTATAAACAGCATCTAGATGAAACTAGGTCACCTGACTTGTGACACTGTCCAGGGAATATAGATTATCCAACACAGGTAATTATGATGTCATGACACTTTGAGTAACATATTTAAGAATAGAAAAATAATGAATATTTCTTAATTGCCTTAATCTTTTCTTAAACTTTATTTCTTTTGTATGAAGTGGTACCGTCGGCCATATAATTTCCCATAATGCATTGTGTTTCTCATTTAAATATTACTATAGACAAAGAAGGAATGAAATGTATTTTAATTCCTCAAAAATAGAGTTTATGTCTGTTTGTCGCCAAGTTTTAATCAAAATTAATTTAGATTAGGTACTTATTCAACATTGTTATATGGTATTTTACATACATAGTCATGATAATCAGGTTTCTGATATATGTAAAAAGCCAGTGTAAAAAATTAAATTAATGAAAAGATATTGGATGAAATATGATATTCCAATAATCTTGAAATAAATGTTTTAGTTAATTATACACTTGGTATTTAGATTATTTTTAATTTCAATATATAAAGCTTCATTATCAAATAAATTAAAATGCACTACCAGTTTAAAACACATATCCCTATTGACTAGCATTGTTGTTGTATAACTGTACGTATTTGTGTGATGAGTACAATGTATGTATGTAGAGAGGCTGCCACCTAAGTACAGCATGCTATAAATGGATCTCCTGGGGTTGGGATAAGGTACTACATGTATACAGGTGTTGTTAGTCTGTGATACACTTGACTGAACATAGAAGGGTGCCCAAAGAAGGCCCCAGGCCCCACTCTGACCAATGTTAGGTAATTTAGATTATCATATCCGTGTGGTTGATGGAACAGTATGAAGTCCAAGTGACCATGGCAACTGCAGTCCTAGCCTAGGGGTCTACCTTTCGAGCAGGCAAATTTTAAGTGTACAATATACTACATGTATGGATCATACATTAATTGTTATCACGTAACTCACGCGGTTTGTAAAAGAAGGTCAGAATAGAATATTGTCAAATTATCAAGGTTTCTAGAATTAAAATAATTGTGACAAATTCAGAATCTAATCAAGGATATAGGTCCTTGATCTAATCAACAACTATGAATCTACAGTTTAAATGGGTAGAAGTTGGATTTATTTTGACTCTGTCTGTTTGATTTGTTATTAGGCATGTGACCTACACTTTAGCGACAGTCCTTTGAACAGTGTTGATGCCCACGAGCAGCCACATGCCCGATACTAAATTTTTGCTTTCTTAAGCCAGTGCTTACAGGTTCCTCAATCGGTTGACACATAAAATGTAATTTCTAATGCCGATTTTAACGTCTATGGACGATTTCTCATTTTTCCAATGCTTTGCAACGCGCTAGGTTCCTTGAAGCAAATGTATACGTATTACATATTTGACAGGATTAAAACTATTTCGTGCACCTAAAATTGATGAAGAATTTAATTTGTTTATTTTTATATGTCCTTGCTTTTATTATGCCCATCAATATATTCTTTTTAATCAAAATATTTTGCCGATCAAAATATCTCTTTGGCGACAATATGCTTACACTGAAAATCTTACTCCACGCAAGGTTCATCACTTTATGCGTTCGAAAAAGAATTTCATCTTTAAACTACATATCACTAGCTAAGAAAAATAGTTTTTACTGGGAAAAGGCGGACTTGAACTATCCATCGATGAGACATAACCAGAACGTGGTTTACCGTTCGCAGTTAATTTGCAAGGCAGTTAATTTGCTTTTATAACTTCTAATAAACGTCCTTATTTATAAATTAAAATATATGACAATATATATTGAAACGTTTTACTTTATATGTATCTATTCAAATAAACATTACAGTACGAATGATTTCCAGTAATTAACGGCAACTTTTATGTTGCAATAAATATTATATTTCTGATCGCAATAAATATTTCTATCTGTCAAAGTCCATATAGACTGCAGAATAAAAACATATTTGCTCATATCTCTGTGGCACAGCATCTAGTCTGTCTGTGGTCTGGATGTAGTGGACATTTTACCTGGACACAATGTCCGCCTGTAGTGGACACCGTGTTCACACGTAGTGCACTCCGTGTCTACCTGTAGTCTAAACCTCGTGCACTGTGTCCACTCGTAGTTCACACCGTGTGCACAATGTGTAACCTTTAGTCTACTACCAACTGCAACTGTTATGCAAATATTTGATTATATTTCATAGGTTACTTTGCTCTAGTTGTTAATATTCAACCCAAGGTGGTTGTAATCAACTATTCTATTGCATGAGGCCAAAGGCCAAATTAAATATAACACTTGCTGATTACCTCAAACCAAGAAAGGCAGAAAAGTGCAATATAACTTCAAACTGTGCAATATAACGTTTTATTGAACGGTTGAAATATAGTTGAAAATATTATATTTTTTCATACACAGTTTTGTGTAAGTAAATTATATAATAACAACATAAATGATCCCTGATACAGATATTAGATGACAACATACCCATGTAAGGACAACAAGTGTAGTACAACTTCTGGTCCACATATCCCATTTTGTCCTGTAATAAACAACAAAGACGTATGGAAACAAATACATTTACTAATGTTCAAGTATAGGTCAAACAAGTACTTCTAACAGTGTGGACAAAAAATTGTTGAATTTTCGAGGCAATTTGCCCCTTTGTCAAGACACCAAAAGAACAAATAGAATTACATCACTACTGCACATGGAACCATGAAAAAAATATGATAACCCCATGAAACTTTAAATCCCTTTAAATCATGAAAACATATCATGAAATTTTGTTTGAACATTTTTCATGGTGCCATGAAAAAGTAGTAATATATTACATGGGACAATGAACACACAATGAAATGGCTGGTATATAAAAGTAATTAACCCATGAATTATTTTCATGGTCATGATTTCCAGTAACAACGGCATTCATAGCCATGATTAGCAATTTAATGGCCATGAAGAGAAATTGCTGTTGCAAAGTGATCATCATGGCCTTAAAACTCTCCTTTCGAATTCGGATGATTTTTCACCCCATGAACGCTTTTGTTATTAAGCTTTATGGCCATGAAATGTAACTTATTTTATTTAAGTAAAATAGTTTGAGCTCCCATGGCCATGAAATGTAACTTTCATTTCAACTTAACATAAAGCCAATAACATTGATGAGAAAACCTTTGATATTGAATTTTTTTATTTTTTTATTTTTTTAATATTCAAGGTTTTACATGCTGTATCTTCTGAGTAAAACTTCTGAAGTCCACATATCATTTCACATCTCCCTGCTTATAATGTTTACCAGTAAGTCACATGACTTGTCACATGGCCACATGAGTCACATGACTGCTATATAATATATTTCCAGCCAAAACAGTGAAAATCCAAAATGGCGGTTGTGTCAGCTGGAGTGGGGAAGGGGAAACATAATTTGTCTTAAAATGGAAGTTTTGGCAAATAAGTGAAATGATTGTCTCATTCCTGAATTTCTTAGGGCAATAAAAAACAGACGAATCAATTTTTCGAGATCGATCCAATGTGAGTCTAAACACAAAGTTTCATTAAGATCGGTTCATATTTACTTAAATTATCGCGTTCACAATGTCCAAATGTAATTATTAGTGCAGAGGGCAATAACTCCGTAAACTACAATCAAATCCAGCCGATTTTCGAGGTTGTTCGAGATCTTTCCAATGTGAGTCTACACACAAAGTTTCATTAAGCTCGGTTCATATTTACTTAAGTTATCGCGTTCACAAGGTCCAAATGTAATTATTAGTGCAAAGGGCAATAACTCCGTAAATTACAATCAAATCCAGCCGATTTTCGAAGCTGTCCGAGATGTTTCCAATGTCAGTCTACATATAAAGTTTCACGAAGCTCGCCTGCTCGGTGAAAATTTATTTAAGTTATCATATTCACAAGGAAATGTTAATGGACGTCGCACGACGCACGACGACAGACAAAACACTATCGCAATAGGTCACCATGACCTATGGCCAGGTGACCTAATAAAGAGCCTTCCTCAAAATCTGTAATGCTTTCCTATGGAGAATTTTATGTTAAGGAGTTCCTTAAAGTCCAGGAATAGTCATGAAACTGGGCTCAGGGAGTGAAAAGTTATTTTCTGGTTACTGAAAACAATACAAGAGGCCCAGAGGGCCTGTTTTGCTCACCTGGTTAATAATGCCAAGTAATGTTATGAATACAGGTTCATTGTTTCTTTTCTTAAGGAATTTGAACATTTACCTCTAAAATCCCTTAGGGCTGTTCAAACAAAACATATATGGTAGGGGGGGGGGGGGAGGCACTTAGAAATTGGGGGCCTACCCTTAGAAGCGATTTTCAATTTTGTTGACCCTCCACACATATCTATTTTTTTGTAAAAAAGACCATGGTATAGAGGCCATTTAGTTTTGTATTTAGCTCTGACATCTTTTTGGATTGACATATTTTGATTTCTAGCATCACCGAAGAGTCCTAGTACAAAATTGTATTGTGTATAGTGCAGTGAACTATTGTTTGATGTGCTGCATCTATTATGAAATTTTTATAATGGTATAGTCTTCCTAGAACCAGCAAAAAAATCTACTTAGTTACCGATGTAGAACTCTATGACTAGTAGCGATTTGAAGGAAATGTTGGCCAGGTGAGCTAAAAATTAGAAATCTTCACCATGACTTACCAAAGAAATGTTCTTTTGGTGCTCAACTAAAGTACCTAAGGAGGAAACTTCATTTGGGATCTCGGAGAAAAAAAATCCTTCGGGTATCACAGCATTCTGTTCATAAATCAAAGCAACTGTTTCATAAACATGATACATATAGAAAATAAAGAATAAAGAAATCTTCAACAACAAATAAGATTTGTAACATCCATATCCAAAAATGTTTGGCCCACAAAAATAACTGGTGGTTATTAGAAGAATCAATCCAGGAAATCAATTATTCATGGGATATGTCTCGGGTTACTCAAAGGGGAGGCAAAATTTCATTTTTAATGATACACCTTTCTTTGTGTCATTTATGACATCCATTCACATCATAATTACGATATTGTAGCTCTAGATCTAGTTCTTACCCAACTGGGCCTCTTTACAGGTCAAAAGTGGTCAGTTATTTATAATGTGCACTTTTCAACAGGGCAAACATACTGGAGACCTTTTGAGATATTAGACTTGTTTAGATATATATATTAGGAGAATCCTTTACCACAAACCTCAAACAGCCAGCTGATGGTAGTCACTACTAACAGATTGGCATAACAGGTGTTCGTAAATTCTCGTGGGTTCCAGGTCTGTCTGAACAAAACAAAAAACAAAGCTAAAATACATGTATATACAGAACTTGATAGGGAAATTAGAATGGACATAAGAAGTTTCACCAGTTCTCATTGCTATCATGAATCCTACCAAAGATATTTTGTGTAAAACGAGTGTCGCAATATATTTATCTCAGCCATACCTGATTTCTTTGTTATCAAGTTAAGTTAAGGAACTCAACATTTCAAATTAAACAGGGTCTTAAAGAGTTCTACAAATTTGAGTTAGCAAGGTTTCATTGTATCACTCCCTTTCTCAATAATTTTCACTACTTCAATTTGTGCAATCATGACCTAATGATGATTAAGAATAGGATTGAGCCAGAGGCTATCAACACAATCTTAAATACTGTCCCCACAAACATGAATGGAGCACAACCAGTCACAAACTTTGCCATGTTCATACATTATATCCCGTACCCCCAACCCCCAAAAAAGTATTATGTTGGTGTGCATACTATTATGTTAATGGAGTTATGGAATCAAGTTTGATCTACATTTTATTAACTGAATGCTGTTGCTATGATACCACCTATCTTAGTACTGACTTGAAGATTGGTTTTGGTTATATTTTATTGGTTTATAATTCCAGTTAACCACCAGGAGCCTCTATTAAAGGACATGCCACATGTGCTGGTGCAGGCAAGTCAGAGTACCCAGAGAAAAAACAGTGACCGACTGTCAGTACCTGCCAACTGCCCTACATGGGATTCAAACTTACAACCCAGAGGTTGAAGGCTTGTGATAATATGTTGAGACATCTTAACTCCTCTGACAAGGATGAGACTTATCTAATGGCTGTCCAGCTGTGTATATTATTATACATGTACACAATCTGATTGATGATACTTACTGGTGAAGATAGAGAAGGACCAACAGTGTCACCTGTATCACTTCTAAGTTAGGTGCAATCTGATCCATCATACTCAGAAATTCCACCACCCAAGGAACAGTCAATGTCAGTTGTCCAAGGAGGAAAGCTCTCTTCAGGCACCTGGTCAGGTCAATTTGCAATGACTTTTGTGAGAGAATGAAAACAAAACAATTAAAATCAATCACCAAGTATCATGACCAGATCATTAATCCTATAAGCCTCAACAACAGCTGTTTTTACTGTTTGAAAACAGCATTTTCACTTCCAACTGCCCCCCTCTCTCTTCAAGAGGGGAGCAAAAAACTTCCAAAGATTTGAAGCAAGATTTTGTTTTCAATATTGTTTCTTTTGTTTTGAACTTAATGTAAAAATGAACAAGGTTAAAAGAAGATTCTGTTTAAATTTAAAACACAAAGTTTATCAGGTCATTTTTTTTCTAAATTAAAACTATATAGAGTCAAATCTTACATGATTACGCAGGGAGATGTACATGGCCCCCAGTTCGTCAGAGATCCTTGCTCCTGTCTGATACGGGAGGAAGGTAACAAAGCCTAGAAATTTAGCCACCAGTCTTACAGTCATCAAACACGAAACAAACCGGTCCTTCTCCTCCTAAACAGTCATAGATTAATTACAACATTTTATTGTAGTAATGTAATAACTTGCTTAATGTAACAATTTCTGCAAAGTTATCTATAATATAAATGACCATTCCCTAGTAGTTTCTCAACCACACAAGCATCAGGATTTTAAGTGACTCATGATCTAGCTATTCTGTTTTCCCATTTGTAATTTCACTACACTGCAGAGCTGACACGATCAAAATATTTAACTCTTTCCGAACTCATTCAAATTTCCAACTTGCTACCAGAAGTAAATATGGGCTTCATTCTTTGTGTATTGAGCGAATGCATCTAGGATTTAGAGATCGTTTTAACAATGTTTTATGACTGTCTGATACTTAGGACATTGGTAATATGTCCTATATTACCTGTAATTTACCTATATAAACTTGATTGCCGATTGTTTCATTGAAAACACAGCAAAATTGTTTAACAGAATCCCAATGAAATACACCTGTTGACTGACATATGTGTGCAAGTTAGCACTCATATGCATTCAGAAGATAATTTTAATGCTGTCTATTGACTTTTTTTGCACATTAATAATATTTAAACCCACAGAAAAATGGAAGCAAAATCAGTCAGCGATTGTGTACAACCATGTTTCAGTCGGCCGATTTTCTGTGAATTACTTATAGTAAACCATTTTACGATCGAGCATGCATCTGGTACATAATTATTTTCATCTTACTATATTTCCAATGCATATTATATCTTTTTAACATTTTTACAAAGATTATTCTGATGTATAAGTTAGCAAACACGGCGAGTTAAAATTTAAATTTAACATGTCAATCACGACATAATAAGGTGTCATGAGGGATATCTGAACATGTCCCCGTGATGGATTAATGTATCACGAGTATGGAAAGAGTTAACAAGAAATCCCAGAGGAATCTTGGCGCCCACCAAAGATTGATTTAGGTTTGACAAATACCAGATGGGTCTTTTCTCTACTTTTCAAACTTCAACTACCTCATTCCAAGATGGCTACCTGGTGGCCATCTTGTTGACCAATCGGTCCTCAAACGCAATATGCACAACTAGGGCCCTAGGGGAATGTACATATGAAATTTGAGAATGACCCATTCAGTACTTTCTGAGAAATAGCAATAACAAACTTTACCTATCAAAATCCAATATGGCTGCCTGGTGGCCATCTTGTTGACCAATCTGTCCTAAAATGCAATATGCATAACAAGGGTGCTAGGGGAACCTTCAATGAATGATCAATGTCTGACAATGGAAAGAGGGATCTTTTCCCTGCTTTTCAAACTTTTTTCAAAAATATTACACATAAAATTTGAGACAGATCCCTTGAGTACTTTCTGAGAAATAGTGGTAACAAACTTCAATGATGAAAACCAAGATGGCAGGTGGTTGGCCATCTTGTTGACTGATCAGTCCCAAAAGGCTGAAATTTGAGAGAGATCCCTTCAGTCATTTCTGAGAAATAGCGGTAACTATCAAAATCCAAGATGACTGCCGCTCGGCCATCTTCTTGATCAACTGGTCCCAAAACGCAATATGCACAACTAGGGTCCTAGGGGAACCTACAAATGAAATTTGAGAACGATCCCTTCAGTACTTCCTGAAAAAGCGTGTGCGTAGTGCGAGGTGCGTGTTTTGGGAGACTGTGGTATGTTAGTGTTGTGTCTTCTTGTATTGTGGAACTGGTGCCCTTTTTATAGTGCTATATCACTGAAGCATGTCGCCAAAGACACCAAGCAAAATACATTATACTGACAACGGGTGAACCAGTCGTCCCACTCCCTTTATGCTGAGTGCTAAGCAGGAGCAGAAACTAACACTTTTATAGACTTTGGTGTGTCTCGGCCAGGGGACAGAACCCAGACCCTACCTCACACGGGCGAGCGATCAACAAAAGACCAAAAGTGAGGCGGTGTCAAGGGAGACATTAGGAAGAATAAAGTTATTTAGAAAGAAGAGAAAAGACAAAACCCTAAATTTAGTCGCCTTTTACGAAATAGCGATAACAAACTTTAACTAAATCAAAATCCAAGGTGGTTGCTTGGTGGTCATCTTGTTGATCGATGGGTCCCAAATCACGATATGCACAACTATTGACATGCAGTGGTTTTTGAGTTACCAATTAGAACCCTGGCATGTTAATCGTAGGACACCTCAGTGTCCGACCAGTTAAAATCTTGATGTTTTCCGATGTTTCTGGATACCTAGTGACATTTATACGGCATGATATATATTGTATCATATACCAAATTAAAGATACATTATCTGGCTGTTGATTGAGAGTATCCCCATCGTCACATCTTCTAGTTTGTTAATAATCATACTTTTTCTGAAATTTGGTAGTGTTATATGGCCAGCCGAGTTATAGACCTTGACACAGTATTACATATATATACAAGAGCTGTTGGAGAACAGCAAAGCTCGCCTATTCAGAAGAAGTTGATGTTCAAGTATTTACTATTTAAACATGGAAATATGACAAATTAACAGACTCAAAAACTCCCTAAAGGGCCCCAAATTGGTTGTATTATCACGTTCAGCATCCATACACATTAGGAAAATAAAATCCTAAACATTTATGATGACTTATGCTTAAACAATTGACAAAATAGAAACTTGCTCAAAAACTTTAACATGGAAATATGACAAATGAACAGACTCAAAAACCCCCTAAAGGACCCCAAATTGGTTGTATTATCATGTTCAGCATCCACACACATTAGGAAAATAAAATCATAAACATTTATGATGACTTAAGCTTAAACAATTGACGAAACAGAAACTTGCTCAAAAACTTTAACGTGAAATGGGACGCCAACGCTGACGCCAATGCCGGGGTGACAACATTAGCTCCCCCTTTTTTTCGAATAGGTGAGCTAAAAAAGAACAAGAGGCCCAGAGGGCCTGTATCGCTCACCTGGTTTGTAATGACAAGCAATGTTATGGATACAGGTTCATTGTTTCTTTTTTGAAGGAATTTGAATATTTACCTCTAATTCCCCTATTGTGCCCCACCCCTCCTGCCCCCAGGGGGTCAGAGCCAAAAATTTCAAGTTCTGTTCCCCTTCTACCAAGGATGTTTGTGGCCAAATTTGGTCACAAACCATGCAGAACTCTAGGACAAGTAGCGATTTATAGGATTCACCTCAAATTTTCCCATTGGGCCCCGCCCCTCCTGCTCCTGAGTGGTCAGAGCCAAAATTTCTACAAACTATGTTCCCCTTCCCCCAAGGATATTTGTGGCCAAATTTGGTTACAATCCATGCAGAACTCTAGGACAAGTCGCGATTTATAGGATTTACCTCAAATTCCCCTATTGGGCCACACCCCTCTGTCCCCTGGGGGTCAGAGCCAAAACTTAAACAAGTTCAGTTCCCCTTCCCCCAAGGATGTTTGTGGCCAAATTTGGTTCCAATCCATGCAGAACTCTAGGACAAGTAGCGATTTAAAGGGTTTACCTTTATTTCCCCTATTGGGCCCAGCCCCTCCTACCCCCGGGGGCTCAGAGCCAAAATTTATACAAGTACTGTTCCCCTTCCCCCAAGGATATTTGTGGCCAAATTTGGTTACATTCCATGCAGAACTCTAGGACAAGTAGCGATTTATAGGGTTTACCTTTATTTCCCCTATTGGGCCCAGCCCCTCTGCCCCCGGGGGCTCAGAGCCAAAATTTATACAAGTACTGTTCCCCTTCCCCCAAGGATATTTGTGGCCAAATTTGGTTACATTCCATGCAGAACTCTAGGACAAGTAGCGATTTATAGGAAATGTTGACGGACAGACGGACGGACGGACAACGGACGCCGCACCATTACATTAGCTCACCGGCCCTTTGGGCCTGGTGAGCTAAAAATGTCTATAGCTAAGTGCCTGTGGTCAGATGAACCCATCTTTACTTCCAGTAGCAAGCAAAAAATTTAAATAAGTACAGAAAGAGTTTAAAAGTAATAAATTTTAAAACTCAAACAGAAAAGACTTCTTTTATACTTCTATCAGTTATGTTAACAAGGCTTTAGAGTACTGACATCATCAGAACCATCCTGATCAGTCTGTGTCTCCTCCTGGGATACCATATACATTTCATTTAACTGTAAACAAATAAAACACATAAATAAACATCTCAAAAAATGCATTGATGTTGACTGATAAACATGGTAAAAAAACACACAAGAATGTAAATTTCTACCACAATTCAAAGATTTTCATTGGTTTTGGCCACAAAATTTTTGTCATCCCCTAGGATCACAAGGTGAGTGTAAACTTTTGGACAGGATGTATGGACAAAATAATATGTTCAGCAAAGAAAGGAGGACGTACATTGTCAATAACGTTATCAATTTTGATGTGCAGTTGTTAAGATTGATAATAATGTTGGAAGAATTTTTTTTTCCGAGAATAGCATTTCATGGTATTCTTTTGAATGTAAGCAGAAAAAAACCTAAGAGATCCCAGAGGGATCTTGGTGCCCACCGAAGATTGATTTATGTCTGACAATGGAAAGAGGGATCTTTTCTCTGCTTTTCAAACTTTTTTAAACATACTACATATAAAATTTGAGACAGATCGCTTCAGTACTTTCTGAGAAATAGAGGTAACAAAGTCTCGTAACTCTCGCAAATATTAATGAATTTTGACTTCTGTCGATCTAATTCAAGATCTTATTGATATAAAGCAATATATCAATTTTGGTTAAAATCGGACAATAAATACTAAAATCATCGAGAGGAAACTATAGATTTATCTGTTTTGACAATTTTAAAATAGAGGTAACAAAGTCCTGTAACTCTTGCAAATATTGATGGATTTTGACCAGTATTTAAGATGGATTTTGACCAGTATTTAAGTCATACGAGCTCTCATTGATATAAAGCAATATGCCAAATTTGGTTGAAATCGGACAATAAATACTAAAGCTATTGCAGGGAAACATTTTCCAGAACGATGCCGCTGCCGCTGACACCGACATAGTGATACCTATGTTGAGTTACATGCGACACAAAAATTCAGATTGGAAATTTTTGTTTCATTTCAGGATTATGTATTTTCGTTTTCTTACCTCAATGACTTTGGCAGAGAATGTGTCTGTAAGATGTTGGTTAAATATTGGACTACTAGCTGCCATGATAAAATCACGGAAGAATTCCTGACAGCCGGGGAAGCTTGGAGCAGGACATGGTCCCCCTACACTTAATGGCATGATGAACCGTTCCTGCAATCTAGAGAAAAATATCACCATGGAAATCAAATGATATCATTTCTGGAGAAAGCACCAAGTATGTTTACCAATGATCTATATACAAATTCAGTTGATGTTCATTTTCACATTTCATCAAGTAACCAAAGGACAATCTGATGTCATGAAAATCAATGTATTTTTGTTATTCCTTACATATTAATATAGCAATTTTCAAATTAATTTGACAATATCTTAATTGAAAAGTCAGACGCATCCATTTAATGTTGTCATGAAAACAGTTATCAACACATTTTACATCTTATAAAACCTGTGCATAGCTACCTGTTATGGAAACCAAAATTATAAGAAACTACAGCCTTTTTGCAAATCTAAACAAGGTCTCCAACATTACCATAAAGTTTCGTTAAAACTAGTCCAGTTGTGTAGGAGAGCTGTTGGGACAAGGTTTACATACAACAGACAGACAGGGCCATTCCAGTATACCCCCACAAAATTATTTTCTCGAGTATATAAAAGTTAGAATCTCCATAATTAGCACCTTTTAAATTTCTCTGGGTTTGTCCTTTTGAGCTGACTTAAAAGAGCGTCTTCCTCATCCTTCCCATCAGGTTTCAGACTGTTGTCTCCCTTACACATCTGTCAATAAGTCAAATGTTATACATCTGAAGAAAACACTCATGAGAGTTATACAATATTAACAACGGAATCATCTGTGTAATGAGAGTTATACAATATTAACAACGGAATCTGTGTAATGAGAAATATATTTGAAGATAAAATTAACTCTTTAACATTTAAACTAGGTAACAACACAATTAAAATAAATGTGATTAATAATATCTTACAGTTATAAGCTGGGATTGGAACAGTCGAGCAAAGTGGACATAGTTGGCAAGCTCAGTTTTGCAGTTAATAAGTGTGCGTATCTTGTCTCCAAGGAAGGCAGCCACAGACCATCCTGAACTCATGTGGTTAGCTTCCCATTCTCGCAACAGCTCATAAAATGTATCTCTATCCATGAAAAAACATGAATTAACAGGCTTCACGTCAATACATTTTATAAGTACAGTCAAATGCATGTGTATGAAAGGATATGCCCTTAATAACTAATGAAAATCAAATGATTGGGAAATCCTTCAAAGGTACTAACTGTACTTACAAAGGTAACTATTATGCCACTCTAATATTGTGTGAATACCTTTGTTTCTTGAAAAGGTGGAAACTGCCATCACTTGGGAAATTTTTGCGATTGTCTGTTTCAGCTTGGAATGATACTCCTCCTATAGGAGATTTGGGGAAGACAGGAGCAGGCTGGTAACACAAAATATTAGGGCTGTTACGAGTACCCAAGTACCTGGTTACAAGTCGGGTTTGGGATGTACCCGGCTCCGAAAATGTGTATCCGGATACTTATCAAAATAGGAAACATTCTGACATATGTCTGTGTATACGTAAAATTCAGTGAAAAGTAGTACAAAATCTCACTCATTTATCGTTTTACTCACAAAGGATGACACTTCTTCTGCTTATGATATATTAACAAGCAACATTGCAGCAATTTTGATTTCCCATGACCATAATTCGATCGGAGAACAGCACGTTTACTTTCACTATCGGTAATCTGTATATGATAACACCAGAGGCTATCCTAATGAAGACTGCGTAATACTTTTGTACTCCTGTTGCGCATGTGCGGGAAAACAACATCTGCCACGGACATGCTGAGCTCTGTCAGCTGGTTACATTACGATTGTCCAATGTAATTTACCATATTACCGATTGATATTTTAAAATGGATACAATATCTTTTATAATATTAAAGAATACTCCTCTAATATACATTATGATTACATCAAATTTTACCCAATCTCAAGATCACCCAAAGTAACATCGGAAAAAATACCACGAACTCCCCTACAAAATATTTTGTTGATTAGAAATAATCTTAATCAGTATTTTCTACCTGTATTATATTTTTATCACATTTCACAGAACAAATGAATTGATTAATTTTAATAGTAGGATGTGATATAGGGCCCAGGAATTGCAAATGTTAAGAAATTACCTTTGGGCCTAGATCATGTTGCAAGATCAGCCAGTCCGTCAATGTCTCAGAGAAACTAGCAATTCTCTGGTTTTCTGATAACAGTCGTAATGTACATCTGTCCAAACATCTTAGGAAGCTAAAATTGATTAAATATGACCAATTTTAACGGTCAGACAAAATAAGCATAATCAAATTTATCAAACAAATTATGAAAAAGACCACAAATTAGAAGAAAATAATTAAACCTTATATGGTTAATTATATATAACAAATGTTTTTAATCCATAAAAGAGGAATCGGAAAAAGGGAGGGTAAAATCCTGTGGACTTTAGCCCTTCTTTTGTTATCAATAAAGGTCCTATCACAGCTCTAGATTTACTGATACTCACCTTACTTGTGACTCCAGAACTTTCACAGCAAAATAAACAGCATTGTGAACAGAGCTGAAGAAGTTTGTGTCAATCATATCTATAATAGATAACAAAAACTGTTAGATTGACAATATGATATGATTCATCACACTAGGGGCCATGGTGAATTTAACAAGATCACTCTGCTTTTCAAACTTAAGCTACAAACTATATATGAAATTGAAAAAGATTTTTCAGTACTTTATGAAAAATTGCGGTAACAAACTACAACTATCAAAATCAAATAGTGGTTACAAACTTCAACTATCAAAATCCAAGATGGCGGCCAGTTGGCCATCTTGCTGACTGATTGGTCCTAAAATGCCACATACACAACAATGGCCCTAGGGAACCTACATATGAAATTTTATAAAAAGATCCCTTCAGTACTGTCTGAGAAATAGCGATAACAATTCGCTTTAACAGATAGACGGATGATGGTGGTGGGCTAAAACACCAGCAATTTGGAATTAAAAGCACATCATTTAAAATTAGGTGCAACTTATCTATGAGATCTTTCCTGATTGTAATGTCCACACTTTTCTTTTTAAATCCCTGCATCAGCTTTAATTTTTTAAAGATGCAAAAGCAAGTTTTTCTGAAACTCTTGTTTTTGAGCACTAACCAGCAAGTAAGTTATCAGAAAATGGCATCATAGCCAGTTACCATCAATACACCATACAAGAGATCGGGTATCATCCCAGATGGATCTTGGCGCCCACCAAAGAATGATCAACCTCTGACAGTGGAAAGATGGACATTTTTTCCGCTTTTCTAACTTTTTCAAATATACTACATATAAAATTAATCTGATCAAAATACAGATCCTTATTATCACTGCTTTGGATAAGAGGATCTGACAACATCCCATTAGGGGTCATGTCCAGGTGACCTTTGGAAATGGCCAATCAAATTGCTGCTGCCAGAAACTTGAATGTGACTTTAAGGGGACGTAATTGTTTCAAAAAACTGTCAGAAAAATTTTTGTATACAAAGTAATCTTGCCCAAACAGCACAACAAAGCTAATTGTATATATGTAAACTGGGACGAAGTGGTGTTGTCAAAAAAGTGTTGAAAAAGCATCGGATTGTACAAAGGTCATCAAAATATTACCTCTTCACGGTAACAAACTTCAATTATAACAAGAGATCCCAGAGGGATATTGGCGCCCACCAAAGAATGATCAATGTCTGATAATGGAAAGAGGGAACTTTCTCTGCTTTTCAAACTTTTTCAAACATACTACTTATACAAGAGGCCCACCTTGACGGTCACCTGTGTGCTGCTACAGAAAAGCATTGCAAAATTGGTTCAAATCTGTGAAAAGTATTTACGAATTAGAATAAACTTTAAAGTTGAACCATTTAGAATTTTTATTTTTTGTTTTTCATTTTTGTTGTGTATTATGTTACCAAACCTTATGCTTAAAATTCCAATTTGCTTTGCCAACGTTAAACAACAAAACCAAACAAGTCAGTCAATGTCAGTGATTTCATAAATTTCACTTTTCAATCTATGAAGAGTATTTGGTTCCATCGAATCTGTGAATTCAGAGTAAGATTTTTGTAGTTTTAGCCTATTTGACCCCTTTTGGCCCCGCCCCTCTGGCCCCTGGGGGTCGGCCAGGCCAGGACAAATATAGATATGGTGTTAAAATGCTCTTTCAGGCTAATAATTCTAACCCAGTTTGACTAATTTCCTATGAAAACAAAGCAAATAAATGTGTTTTTCCTATATAAACTATAGTAAATTTGACCCAGGGGTAAATCTGAGATCCGAGGGCGATGAAATTCATCCTTTTTGGCCCCGCCCCTAAGGCCCCTGGGGGTCAGCCAGGACCAATATGGATATGACGATAAAATGCTATCTCAGGCTAAACATTCTAACCCAGTTTGACTAATATCCTATGAAAAATAAGCAAATAACATTCATATATGTGTTTTTCCTTTATAAACTATAGTTAAATTGACCCCCTCCCCAGGGGGAAACATGAGACCCCAGGGTCATATAATTCACAATTTTTGTAAAGGGCCTTAAGACCTTTCCATCTATGAAGAGTATTTGATTCTACCAGTTCCAGAATTTTAGAAGAAGATTTTTGAAGTTTTAGCCTATTTGACCCCTTTTGGCCCCGCCCCTAAGGCCCCTGGGAGTCAGTCATGGAAAATTTGTGAATAGAATTCAATGGCCATGTCATAGGGATAATTCTGACAAGATTTGACTAATTTTCTATTATAAATGACCAAGTAATGCTCCAAAATGTGTTTTCACTATATAAACTATAGTAAACTTAACCCCCTCCCCAGGGGGAAACCCGAGACCCCAGGGTCATATAATTCACAATTTTTGTAGAGGGCCTTGAGACCTTTCTATCTATGAAGAGTATTTGATTCTACCACATCTGTGAGTGGAGAAGATTTTTGAAATTTTAGTCAGTTTTACCCCTTTTGGCCCTTCCCACAGCCCCCTGGGGGGTGGGGGTCATATAATTCACAGTTTTGATTGACCTTATGCCTAAGAAGGTTTGTGCAAAATTTCATTGAAATTGCTTCAGTGGTTTTTGAGAAGAAGCCATAAAATATAAATTGTTCACGGAACATACGACGCACGACAACAGACAAAAGGCGATTAGAATAGGTCACTTGAGACTTCGTCTCAGGTGACCTAAAAATTGGCGGCCATCTTGTTGACCGATTGGTCCCAAAACGCAATATGCACAACTAGGGTCCTAGGGAAACCTACATGTGATTTTTGAGAATGATCTATTCAATATTTTCTGAGAAATAGCGATAACAATTTTAAACTATCAAAATCCATGATGGCGGCCATCTTGGGTACCGATCGGTCCCAAGACGCAATATGCATAACAATGTCCCTAGGGGAACCTACATATGAAATTTGAGCAGATCCCTTCAGTAATTTCTGAGAAATAGCAATAACAAACTTTTACTATCAAAATCCAAGATGGCTACCTGGCGCCCATCTTGTTGACGGATTGGTCCCAAAACGCAATATGCATAACTAGGGCCCTAAGGAACCTACATATGAAATTTGAGAAAGATCCCCTCAGTACTTTCTGAGAAATAGCGGTAACAAACTTTAACTATAACTAGAAATATGTCTGTTAGACATTAAGTGCTCGCTAACTACTTCCTAACCTTAATTTCCAGTATGAAATAATCCTCGGCAACAGGTGTCCCCGTGTACATAGCACTTTCGCTCATTATCTCTGGGACTATTGCAAGGAGATGGTTTACACCCTTGGTGTATTGTAATAGATACATTCCTTTACTTCATCAGAACTTTAAATGTGAAATACCTTTGAACTTTGTTAAGTGTGTTCTTTGTTACATAGAAGCGTGTTTATTATTATATAGATATTGATACGATAGACTCAAGACTTGATTCGCTGTTCAAAATAGTCGTCCGCTAGAACACTGTCTAGTCTCTGTGCACATGGTGACTCACCTGTGCCACGCTTGAACGCCTTTCTGGGGTACATTAGATCTAGAGCTCAGACACCCAGACTGATATTTTATATTGTCTTTTTTTTGTTTCACTCGTATGATAATGCGCTTCACAATGCGTCTATTTATCGACTATTTGAACCTTTTTAATACATCATCGGTGAGGTGCTTGGATTTCTTGAGCGATACAAGCGTTTGTATGTTTATACGCTTCCAGTTCCATAATCCTTTATCGACTATTTAAACCTTAATGCACATTGGTGTACAAAATCGGCGAGGTGCTTGAATATATAGAGAGTTGCAAGCGTTTTTATGATTATACGCTTCCAGTTCCAAACGTATTTTTGTGATAAGTGTTTAATCCAGGTACGTTCTTGATTACTGACAATTGCATATGTAAATCGTTGCAAAAGAGTTAATATTTAATTTATGTTTATGAAATCATAAGCTGTGTATGTAACCATAAGCCAAAGACCAACAGAATATAGTTATTCAATACGTAGATCTCACTTCAGGTATTTCATGCGCACTAGGCATAACGGATGTACACAGACTCTACACACGACAAGGAAAACAATAGGGCGAGCGTACTCTGCTCGCCCTAAAAATCAAGATGGCTACCTGGCGGCCATCTTGTTGACCGATCAGTCCAAAAACCTAGTATGCATAACTAGGTCCCTAGGGGAACCAACGTATGAAATTTGAGACAGACCCCTTTAGTACTTTCTGAGAAATAGCGATAACAAACTTTAATTATCACAAGAGGCCCAAGGGCCTTAATGGTCATCTGACTATCTTGTCAATAGCTGTATAGGAAAATAATTAGATATGGTGTCATGGTAGCCATCTTCAATCTAGGATCAACCAGAGATAAAACAACACTTTGGCAAGATCATATCAGCGGCATTTCATGTTTCAAGTTTCAGTTAAATTGCACTGGTAGAACTTGAGAAGAATGTGTTTTCAAGATGGCATCTGTGGCGGCCATTTTGGATCATCTGTGGCAGCCATCTTGGATTTTGGATCGACATAAAACATAACAACACTTGGTCAGGACCATATCAGGATAATTTCATGCAGGTTTCAGCTTAATCACACTGGTAGAACTTCAGAAGAAGTTCAAAATTCAAGATTTTGGAATATTTGACTCTCATGACCTTGAAAGTAGGTCAAGGTCATTCATTTCCACAACTTTGATAGCCCTTTATCTCAGCATGCTACTGACTAAATATGAATACCCTGGACCTTTCGGCTAATTAAAAGGTGTAGTTAAAAGATTTTAGCCTATTTGACTCCCGGTGACCTTGACAGTACATCTATGTCATTATTTTTCACAACTTTTGTAGCCCTTCATCCCAGCATGCTATAGCCCCAAATACAAGTATCCTGGACCTTTTGGTTAGTTAGAAGAAGTCGTTCAAAGATTTTAGCCTATTTGACCCCTGTGACCTTCAAAGTAGGTCAAGGTCATTTATTTTCACAACTTTGGTAGCCCTTCATCCCAGCATGCTACAGGCCAAATATGATTACCCTGGATCTTTTGGTTAGTTAGAAGAAGTCGTTCAAATTTTTTAGCCTATTTGACCCCTGGTGACCTTGACAATACGTCAAGGTCATTAAGTTTCACAACTTTTGTAGCCCTTCATCCCAGCATGCTACAGGCCAAATATGAGTACCCTGGATCTTTTGGTTAGTTAGAAGAAGTCGTTCAAAGATTTTAGCCTATTTGACCCTTGTGATCTTGAAAGTAGGTCAAGGTCATTTATTTTCACAACTTTGATAGTCCTTCATCCAATTATGCTACAGGCCAAATATGAGTACTTTGGGCCGTACGGTTATTCAGAAGAAGTTGTTTGAATGAAAAGTTTACGCACGGCGCATGGCGGACGACGGCGGACGGTGCATGATGACTATAGGTCATCCTGACCCTTTAGGTCAGATGACCTAAAATCCAAGATGGCTGCCTGGCGGACATTTTGTTGACGATCCGTCCCAAAATGCAATATACACAACTACGGCCCTAGGGGAACCTACACATGAATTTTGAGACAGATTCCTTCAGTACTTTCTGAGGAATAGCGATAACAAGAATTGTTGAGGAACGGACCACAGACAAAAAGCTTTGAATAGCCCACCATCTGATGATGATGTTGGGTTAAAAATCCAAGATGGAGGCCTAACGGCCATCTTGTTCACCAATCTGTCCCAAAATACAATATGCACAACTAGGTCCATAGGGGAACCTGCATATGAAATTTGAGACAGATCCCTTCGGTTCTTTCTGAGAAATAGCTCTAATAAACTTCAACTATCAAAATCCAAGATGGCTGCCTGACTGCCATCTTGTTGACCGATCGGTTCCGAAATGCAATAAGCACAACAAGAGCCCTAGGGAAACCTACATATGAAATATGAGAAAGATCCCTTCAGTACTTTGTGAGAAATAGCGATAACAAACTTTAACTATCAAATTCCAAGATGGCAGCCTGGCGGCCATTTTGTTGACCGATCGATCCAAAAAACGCATTATGCACAACAAGAGCCCTAGGGAAACCTACATATGAAATATGAGAAAGATCCCTTCAGTACTTTGTGAGAAATAGCGATATTAATCTTTAACTATCAAAATCCAAGATGGCTGCCTGGTGGCCATTTTGTTGACCGATCGATCCAAAAACGCATTATGCACAACTAGGGCCCTAGGGGAACCTACATATGAAATTTGATAAAAATCCCTTCAGTACTTTCTGAGAAATAGCGATAACAAACTTTAACTATCAAAATCCAAGATGGCTGCCTGGCGGCCATCTTGTTAACCGATTGGTCCCAAAATGCAATATGCACAACTAGGGCCCTAGGGGAACCTACATATGAAATTTGAGAAAGATCCCTTTAGTACTTTCTGAGAAATAGCGATAACAAACTTTAAGTATTAAAATCCAAGATGGCTGCCTGGCGGCCATCTTGTTAACCGATTGGTCCCAAAATGCAATATGCACAACTAGGGCCCTAGGGGAACCTACATATGAAATTTGAGAAAGATCCCTTCAGTACTTTCTGAGAAATAGCGATAACAAACTTTAAGTATCAAAATCCAAGATGGCTGCCTGGCGGCCATCTTGTTAACCGATTGGTCCCAAAATGCAATATGCACAACTAGTGCCCTAGGGGAACCTACATATGAAATTTGAGAAAGATCCCTTCAGTACTTTCTGAGAAATAGCGATAACAAACTTTAAGTATCAAAATCCAAGATGGCTGCCTGGCGGCCATCTTGTTAACCGATTGGTCCCAAAATGCAATATGCACAACTAGGGCCCTAGGGGAACCTACATATGAAATTTGAGAAAGATCCCTTCAGTGCTTTCTGAGAAATAGCGATAACAAGAATTGTTAACGGACGGACGGACGGAAGGACGGACGGAAGGACGGACGGACCACGGACAAAAAGCGATTTGAATAGCCCACCATCTGATGATGGTGACCTAAAATCCAAGATGGCTGCCTGGCGGACATTTTGTTGACGATCCGTCCCAAAATGCAATATACACAACTACGGTCCTAGGGGAACCTACACATGAATTTTGAGACAGATTCCTTCAGTACTTTCTGAGGAATAGCGATAACAAGAATTGTTGAGGAACGGACCACAGACAAAAAGCTTTGAATAGCCCACCATCTGATGATGTTGGGTTAAAAATCCAAGATGGAGGCCTAACGGCCATCTTGTTCACCAATCTGTCCCAAAATACAATATGCACAACTAGGTCCATAGGGGAACCTGCATATGAAATTTGAGACAGATCCCTTCGGTTCTTTCTGAGAAATAGCTCTAATAAACTTCAACTATCAAAATCCAAGATGGCTGCCTGACTGCCATCTTGTTGACCGATCGGTTCCGAAATGCAATAAGCACAAATAGGGTACTAGGGGAACCTACATATGAAATTTGAGAAAGATCCCTTCAAAACTTTCTGAGAAAAAGCGGTAACAAACTTTAGCTATCAAAATCCAAGATGGCTGCCTGGCGGCCATCTTGTTGACTGATCGGTTCCAAAATGCAATACGCACAACTAGGGTACTTGAGGAACCTACATATGAAATTTTGAGAAAGATCCTTAAAGCTGACAATGCAAGTTAAAATTATTAAAATGATTTTTTTTAAATATGTATACACGTTTTTTCAAGAATCGTTTATGAGACATTCCCCGGTTGAAGACAGCCATTTTTCGTTTTACATTCCGACGACTCACCGACCCCTATATAAAGCGCGTGAATCGACACACGTGCGCTCATTCATGTACCTATACACCCAGCAGTCCACAGGTTATATCACCTACAAATAGGTAAACAAAACCCTCACCTGTAAAACTATATGGAACTTTTTTTAGCAAGAAAACATGTCAACTCCTCTAAGTTGTCATTTAGATGTTTCTCAAAATAAAATTCCAACGCAAGTGAATAGAAATCCAAACAATAATACGTCCACATATCTCCACGTATATCATCGTACCCGATGCACTCAACTGACCATATACACGTGACTACGTACCTGACCCGAACGAGCGACAACTATCAATAACACACACGTGTCGTTCTACATGTACGTGTAAAACCTACTGTATATTGAAGTGTTTTATTAGTTCGTATTGGACATATGTTGGGATTTAGCTGACAACACATTCATCTATTACTTCAATGAACTATTGTCAGGTGAGTGCAGTGTTTATTTTCAATTTGACATTGTTATTTGCAATATCGGGGCATGTGTATCTGAGACAAGACATGTTTAGAATGATACACGTGTGTCAAGTGTCCCGTGCTTTATATAGGGGGTTGGCCAGTGAAGGTTACTAAGCAGAGCAAAAGAAAAATGGCTGCCACTTCCTTAGATACCACACTGTCATAACTAGGTATGTCTCAGAAACAATTTTTGAAAAAAAAATATTTCGTTAAAACTTGCATTGTCAGCTTTAAGCGCTTTCTGAGAAATTGTGTCAACAAAAATTGTTAACGGACAGACAGATGGAAGGCGATTTGAACAGCCCACCATCTGATGATGGTGGGCTAATAAATCAATTGTCTTTCAAGAAATCTTTAGACCCTGTTAACTCATTCAACCCTGAATATTAATAATGAACCATTCCAGCCTTTGAATCAGGAGTTTGAATGTGTCTTCAGGGGTGAATGTCTTACCGAGCCCACCAGTGTTGGAGACCAGCTCCACATCAGCACTTCTGGATGTCATCAGCTGAACCACAAAATAAATCTCCACGGCAAGATTGGGCAGCAGGTTGTCTACAGCAGAGAATCAAATCAAAGATTCGGATAGGTAATATTTAAATTATATTATGCATATATGATTGTAATTAAACTCGCTTGAGACACATGCACAATAACTTCTGTAGGAAAAAAAACCCCATGTGGATGTCAGGAAAGAAATGTTTTGGTAGAAACGTATTAACTATTTGGAGAAAATCTAAAATACCTTGTATACTATCATTATCTACAAGATATGCAGAAGCAAAATTCAGAATATTTCATGAATTCTAATTACTGCAAGATTCCTAAGATCCATGACTATATATGATAATAACAAACCTGTAACAAAGGTTAACAATCACATGCAATTCATTTGACTAGAAAACCTTCAACAATTAACAACCGTATGTAGTATAAGGCTCATCAAACCTTTAAGACATGAGGAATAGAGGTCTGCCAGGACATCCAGTTTATCTTGGTGTGTTACAAATGATGGGTCAGCAACTGTTATCTCCAACACAGAGTTTGACCGTTCAAACACCTTTGAGGGTGTCATAGGACCACCTGGGGACCCAGAGAGTTTTACCAGTTCTCCTTGCTTAAGTCTTTTGGCTTTTTCTTGCCTGTAAGAAGAGTTATTTTCAACTAATCTATGTGAAAATCTGTTGCAAATATCCTCAAAACTGCTTTGTTTTACTATTAAATTAATGTTCATTAAGAGTTCTTCAAGTTCGTAATAATGAAATGGGTTAAATCGGTTCAAACCATGATTCCATTAAATAACTGCTTTCTATGCAGATCAGGATCTATAACATTGTTATACAAACCAATTTAACCACTAAAACTGTTAATAGTTATGTGTTCAGGTCAGGTAAACTGTGCAAATATCTGGCACCTGTCAGCTCTACAATTCAAATAAAGTGAACTTTAACAAGACATTCTTTACTTGTACAGAATAAGGTACCATCCCTCTCTTATCATTTTTAATCTATTCCTTATTAGAGAATATATAGCTATAGGTATTGCCTGTGTCCAGTATTACTATTATCATAATAATGTGCTTCAAAACAACATAACAAAGGACATGAGTTTTTCCCCATGATTTAGTAGACAGAAACTTGAAATAAGACCAGCAAGCGCCACAGGCGCTGACACAAGCTTATTGTTGTGCTCCTCGTGGAATTCCTCCATTTTGTTAACAAACATACAGCTGACATTGAACAAGGAAGATAATCCAAATTGTTCAATTTTTATTTTTAGGTATTGCAATACTAATGAATTGCACACAATGCATTGATGTACGACCAAGAGATGCAATACATCAATGCATCGGTGAATTGTACACCTCTAGTGTTTCATATGAAAATATTGATATTTGATTATGTTCTTTATTGCATATTAAAAGTGTATGTGCCCTAGCATCAGACCTCTGTATGGGAACTTTTCCTGTAGTCTTACCCCAACAGCTCCTCTGTGCTGAAACCTACCGCAACAGTTCACTATCCTATAATTCAAAATGTGAGGGAACCTACCTCAACAGTTCATGCTCCTCTGTGAGGGAACCTACCTCAACAGTTCATGCTCCTCTGTGAGGGAACCTACCTCAACAGTTTACGCTCCTCTGTGAGAGAACCTACCTCAACAGTTCATACTCCCCTGTGAGAGAACCTTCCTCAACAGTTCATGCTCCTCTGTGAGGGAACCTACCTCGACAGTTCACACTCCTTTGTGAGGGAACCTACCTCGACAGTTCACGCTCCTCTGTGAGAGAACCTACCTCAACAGTTCACACTCCTCTGTGAGAGAACCTACCTCAACAGTTCACAATCCTCTGTGAGAGAACCTACCTCAACAGTTCACGCTCCTCTGTGAGGGAACCTACCTCAACAGTTCATGCTCCTCTGTGAGGGAACCTACCTCGACAGTTCACGCTCCTCTGTGAGGGAACCTACCTCAACAGTTCACGCTCCTCTGTGAGAGAACCTACCTCAACAGTTCACAACCTGTGAGAGAACCTACCTCAAAGTTCACGCTCCTCTTCACCTCAACAGTTCATGCTCCTCTGTGAGGGAACCTACCTCGACAGTTCACGCTCCTCTGTGAGGGAACCTAACTCAACAGTTCACGCTCCTCTGTGAGGGAACCTTCCTCAACAATTCACAATACTCTGTGAGAACCTACCTCAACAGTTCATGCTCCTCTTTGAGGGAATCTACCTCAACAGTTCACAATCCTCTGTGAGGGAACCTACCTCAACAGTTCATGCTCCTCTTTGAGGGAATCTACCTCAACAGTTCACAATCCTCTGTGAGGGAACCTACCTCAACAGTTCACGCTCCTCTGTGAGGGAGCCTACCTCAACAGTTCATGCTCCTCTGTGAGGGAACCTATCTCGACAGTTCATGCTCCTCTGTGAGGGAACCTACCACAACCGTTCACGCTCCTCTGTGAGGGAACCTTCCTCAACAGTTCACACTCCTCTGTGAGAGAACCTACCTCAACAGTTCACGCTCTGTGAGAGAACCTACCTCAACAGTTCACACTCCTCTTTGAGGGAACCTACCTCAACAGTTCACACTCCTCTGTGAGAGAACCTACCTCAACAGTTCACACTCCTCTGTGAGAGAACCTACCTCAACAGTTCAAGCTCCTTTGTGAGGGAACCTACCTCAACAGTTCATGCTTTTCTGTGAGGGAACCTACCAAACAGTTCACAATCCTCTGTGAGGGAACCTACCTCAACAGTTCACGCTCCTCTGAGAGAGAACCTTTTCTATCGGTCACTCCTGTAGTTTCACCAGCAAAAGTGTTGTTCTCAGTTGTGTTTTGTGCAGAGTTCAGAAAAATCTTGTTGTTATGCCATGCTTTGTTACCCTGGATAGGTGTGGGTTTGATGCGTCGAGAAGGCACTTGGTTCGAATCAATGCTCTCTTCAGTTAAAGTAGTAAAACTGATTCTACGAGATTTAGTTATCACAGACGGTTTGGAGTTGCATCTTGGTGTTACATCAAAGTTTGGTGAATTTTTAATGTAAGGTGTACAAAGTATTGAGTCCTCCCTCTGATCAACTTTTCTGGGGGAAAAAAAGAAGAAAAAAGAAGATACCAAATGTCTGTAACCATAGATGACATGACCTACGTAATAGTGCATATGAAATTGTACTAAGAAGCAAGATCAAGCTAATGTTGGTAACACTAATATTATATATCCTCTTTAATATTTTATAAAACACAAATGGGGTTATAAATAAAGGCGATTCCCCTTAAAAAATTATCAACAGTTAAAAGTATTTAATCAGGTTTTTTTTTATTAAAATAGTTTGAAAAAGGAAAAAGTTAAGCCATTACTCACTATTCAGTTCCTTGTCAGAATTGCTATTTAAAATGAATTCATTTGGAGTATGTCTTTGTACCAAGTCTAGAGGAATTAAGGCTCACCTAACATCATCAGTGTCCCCTCCCATTGGTGGGAAATCATTGATACTGTTCAGACTAAACACAGGGGCTGGGGACAGTTTTGTGAGGTCTGCTTTATTAGCTGAATGACGCTTCTTTCCACTGGATCGTTTTCCACCATTAACTGGTAAAGGTGAAGGTGAATTATCAAAAGAATGGTCCTTCCGTCCTGTAGAATATGGCGAGTTCTTTTTAGTATTTTGATTAATGTCCGCATCTGGGGAGACAATAAACTCTCCAAGACTAAACCTCTGTTTAGCTCGCTGACCATGGCTGTCGGGTGTGGCATTTAGCTGCCTACTGCCACAGTGAGGAGATCGGTGCTGGTCTCTACTGCCAGGAGTTCTATGTCCTTTACCTCGCCCTGATCTTTCTGCTGATGATGGAGTGTTTTTATAAACTCCAGGTGAATCAATAGAAACATTAGGTGAAAATACAGAAGCTGATGTATCCCGGATATCCTCTAAACCATCACCTGGACTTGATCCAAATAACTGCACCCTCTTACCTCCATCTTGTCTTCGAGGATGAACAGTTTTCCCAAGTTTTTGAGCTGATGGTGTTTTAGCTGGTGATGGATTGGCAGAACGATTGGATTGGAGAAGATGAAGAGTTTGGTCTCGAAGATAATTCAGAAAAAATGGCACAAATTCTTGGTCAAGTTTTGAATAATCTTTCAATTGCTTTGGTATATTTTTCTGAAATATAAAATGTTAAAATTGATGTTGTTATTGTAAAGGGTGTGGAAATAATTAACACAGGACTAGCCATACATTATAAAGTGGCAATAAACTAGCTATAGTCAGCAGGACAGAATTAAATCAAGGAATTCACATACGTACAGATGGTTTCTTAGTTCTTACTAGAAGTGTAATGATTCACCGATATCGATGTATCAATTCATTTATATTTTCCGGACATGCATTCAAGTAAACAACTGAATAATCAGGTCTGTACAGCAGAGTTATGCATTTTGACTTCAGTTTTTACTCGACTGCATTTAGGCCTATCGCAGTTTTGATTTTAAACACATCCTATCTTCAATTTTCAATTGAAATTGAAATAATTCAATTTTGTGCAAATGCTATTTGGAAAGGCCCAGATTTAGAAATCAATAAGCTTTGTAATTTGTGAATAGCACAAGTGCCTTGACCATGCAAATAAAAGCAAAAATGTCAATGCATGACAGCTGACTAGGCCTATCTATCGACACGGTTTGCGTTATCGATAGATTATTTTGAGCATAGAAGGGATCTAATCAATAAACCAAGATGTAATCCTTACATGATCCGATCGATTTTTCAACCAGAAAATTACGACTTCAGAGGTAACTTGCTGATTCAGAAGGAGTTCCAATACAGCGGCCATGTTCCCGCCATCCTTTCATAGCGATACTTCCGGTAACCGTTTATATATATTACGGAATTAACTTGCCTTACGTATACGTAATATCGAAACGAAATCATGCGCTACTACATTCAGAAAATCAATATATATAGTGTACTGTCAATTTTTGTGTTGCGGGGCTTTTGAGTAAGTGGAAATTTTCTTAGTCAACTTCAAAGGTAAGATGAGGAAAAGTTTACATTGCAAATCGATAAGACAGAACTATCGGTTGATTTATCAGAAGGGGTTTTAATCCAGTTTAGTAATGTATCAGCTTAACCAAGGACGTATAAGTTACACTTATAAATCCTTGGCTTAACTCACTGTGACTTAACCTACATGTTAATGCTCTTAGATTAACAATAACTGCCCGAAACAAAAATAAAAGTAACAGTGACAATTTTGACTCATATGCCCATATTTTACACATGTTTCTTATGATATCTCAATTTAAATATGAAACTAATGAAATTATAAAATAAAATTCAAAATATATATTGGAACTGCCGGCATTCGACAACCATAAAAACATTACATTTTTAACACAAGAGAAAACTATTGCTGGATGGGATTTTTTTACGAGTGAATCTATCTATATTGTTTGAGCTTACCTTACACGAATACTTTTCTTTTTTTTGTGCGTGCGTGTCTCGAAATTCATGTATCATTTTGGATATTCGCACATGTTGAAACACGTGACTGGACAAGACATTTACAAAACATTAAATAAAATAATGGAAAAAATCTATTTGTGGAATGTTAGAAAAAATTCCGAAGTCGAATGCTCGGTAACGTTTTTGATACTGCCTAGGTCACAGTGATCTGAGAATTAGTTTATATAGACTCAACCACAGGCATTTGGCTCTATGGACATCTTTCTCTCTATATACAAATATTGTGTTACACACTGTATATATAGAGAAAAATGTCTATAGAGCCAAACGCCTGTGTCTCTAGACCGTTTCAGAGGTTTCATCCAGAAATCTCTGTTTCAGCTAGAGTCTAGATAAAAGAGTCAGTTAAAATCATACTCTACACCGGAAGAATGTATTTGTAATTTTTATAATCATAGAATCATTATTGTATAAAAAAAAATCTTTTTTTTTATTTACTGCATAACGTCTCCGTAACATTTTGCATCAAAAACTTTTTGTAAAAAATCTATTTCAGCAAGACTTCGAATGTTGTAGACAACTAGCATGTATTAATCATCAATGTAAATGCATTACTAATTCACTATACAGTACATGTACATCTAAATAATAAGCTTTCTATTGAGATAAATATATTTCTATTAATTGTAATACTGGTTTATAATTGATTTACAATCCTATTGGCTGAGGCTGTATAACATGGCTACCCCACAGACATCCTCGATACTCCAGGCTACTATATCACTGACGTTATATCCAACCCTAGACTTTCTCATACTGAAATCAAAAGTACTGGAATACAGGGATAATTTGATCCTTTGATGTACATCAAAGAAATGTTTAAACGGTACACAGTGGTTGACTGTACGTGTCGCTCCCCCCCCCCCTCTCTCTCTCTCTCTCTCTCTCTCTCTCTCAGTAATTTTCAAAGGAAGTCTGTACAGGCCTGTGATTGGCCAGTTTTTTCCCTCCTGAGCTGGCTCCAATTTAACTATGATATAATCCAAGGATGGATATAACGTCAGTGATAGTAACCCCTGGAGTATCGACGATGTCCGATAGGCGCTTAGTAAACCAGTAAACCCAGTGGCGTAGGAAGATGAAACGTCATGGGGGGGCAAAGATCCTCAATATTTTGTAACCCCCCCCCCCCCGCCGCACCTACAGGAGGAGATTAATTCAACTCCCAACCATGTATGCTTTATATACATTTTTCATATATCACTAAATTTAATCCTTGTACACATTTATAGACAATGGAGTCGCTAAAAGGAAATTAACGAATACGCAAATTGGCCAAATTAGCGTGTGAGCGTCGAAGGTGCGAGATTTTGGTGTTTTATTAGGGGTCTGAGGGTGACCCCCGGGATGAGTTTTACGATGCATTTTGATGTATTTGCGATCGCCCGAAAGCGCGAGATTTTGGTGTTTTAGGGGTCCGGGGGTCTCCCCTGGGAAAAAATTACGATTTAGAATGGCTTAGATGAGTTTTACGATGCATTTTGATGTATTTGCGAGCGCCCGAAAGCGTGAGAATTTGGTGTTTTAGGGGTCCGGGGGTCTCCCCTGGGAAAAAATTACGATTTAGAATGGCTTAGATGAGTTTTACGATGCATTTTGATGTATTTGCGAGCGCCCAAAGGCGCGAGAATTTGGTGTTAGGGGGGTCCGGGGGTCTCCCCCGGGAAAAAAATTACGATTTAGAATGGCTGAGATGAGTTTTACGATAAATTTTAATGATTATAAAGCGTTCTTAACATGGTAATTTTTCGATTTAAAGCTACCTGCATTTAGAAATGATAATTGTGTCGTCATAACATTATGCAACCCTACTCGATCTGAATATACCGGCTTCACACCATCGGCACATTGTTGTGTAACATAAAAAAATGAATTAATTGTCTCGCTAAGACATATAAACAAATTGATCTTTTAAGAGACATTTTTTTAAATAGTACATAGAATCCCTTGATCCCCCCCCCCCCCCCCCCCCCCCCTTGAACGCCCCTGAAACCTATCATATACCGTTATATTTATTACAGCAACTCTTTATATATATAATTTGCTGGCGTCCGTTGGCTACACCGGCGCACGCATTTTTGTTTTGATAAAGATTTTATTCTATACATTTTTTATGTCTTGGTAATATTATTTATATTACCACCACATGTTGTCAGATTATTTTTTCAGACTGGAAACGCCCGTGGTTGGCTACCCATGAAATACAACCTCGTGATGTCACAGCATCAACAAAATTACTCGGTAAAATTGACACGTTAGTTTCAGACACTATGCTGGTTTTACGATAAAGAACACAAACAACTGAATGTGTAATCAAAATAGCATGCAACTTTAATTTCATGTATGGAGAATGCACTTGCAGTCGCAGCATCAAACCGAAATCTAGATACAAACTGCTTTCATAAACGCCATTGACATTAATTATCTAAGATTATTGAAATTGAGTCAGGTTCGAATACTGTCGCCGTTGAAAGCATATGAAAGATTGCTTAATAGATAATCCACAATGATCTGAGAATTAGTTACAGAGTATATAATCCAAGAGTATATAATCATGGACCCATCAGAGTGCCCTAAGACCATTTTAGACCTTATAGAGGTCTAGATGGAAAAACCCGATAAAATCCTACTATATATGGTACTATATACGAGTACCATATAAAGTAGGATTTTTATACTTTTTTTTTGATCTAGACCTCTAAAAGTTCTAAAATGGTCTTAGGGCACTCTGGTGGGTCCATAATTATATAATCTGTAAATAATTCTCAGATCCCTGTGCCCGCGGGTCATCCCTATCCTTCACTTGTTTAAAGAGTATTATGATATAATTCACGCCAAGTCCCTGTGACTAGAATCCTTTCTAAGCATATCGGTATACCAGTCCACGATCTAACAACAGCGTGCACATGTTTCACTAGCCTGGAGGCCCTACCCATAATTCCTAGCGGTGGGTCAGGCTGGAGGCCCTACCCATAATCCCTGGCCTCCAGGCTATATGGAACATGAGTAAGACCACAGGGGTTTGTTATATGAAAGGCTGCATGGGGCCTGGATCACAGGGGCACATACAATCAATATTGGAGAAACGGAAGCTTCTTGCATCATTATTTAAAAATCGCAAGAGTAAATAATAAGTAATAATATGCGTATGGTATTAAAAAAACTTCATAATATTCGAAAAATATATATTATACATGAATGTCCGTATAATTGATAGAAAACAATACAGTTTTAAGCGTTTATTTCTTTTTAGCGTATTGTTTTAATAAATCGATAAACAGACACAAAAACACAAGCGATTTCTTAATTTCGTTTTCATAATTAAAAAAACGATTCTGATATCAAATCATGATACGCAATCTTATTAAAATGTTGTTTTATATGTACACCTGTATTTTGTAAAGCAGCGAGTTCCATATTCGTGGTCTGTGTTATTCGTTGTTCAGTTTTTACTTCATTTAAATGTTCCCGGTCCTGCAATCACTAGTCATGTCCTACATATACAATGTGTATCGCGGAAGGGTTCCGATTGAGTTAAACGATCAAATTTTATATTGGGAAATTATATTTTTACAAAAAAGAAAAGTCAATTGATTCAAGGATTCGACTCGGCCTGCACTTTCTGGTTCATCCGAGACTCGCTAACTATTCGACTGTTTCGTCGCATATATTTTAAGCGAAGAGGAGGTATATGCATCGGTATACCAACCCGGGCACGTGCAGTGTGAATCCCTCGCCGCTTCACGGCTCAGGATTCACAACCTGCACGTGCCCAGGTTGGTATAAATGTACCGATGCATACCTCCTCTTTGGTTAATATCAATTACTTACGCGCGAATCCTGGTGGTCGTTCCATTACAAATGTACGGACATTGCAAAATACTGGTAAGTAACTTACTAAGTACAAATATCCGTTATGTTAGGACAGAACACACGTAATGTTAGGACAGAACACAGGTATCTAAAGTATACATTTTGATTTCATCATCACAGGGGTCTGATAATTTGATAAAGTTTATATTATATATTACCCCTTTTTTCTCGGTTTTATATCTAGACACAGACGATGGCCGCTAAAAGTGGCCCTATGAACACTCTGGTGGGTCCATTTATGTAATATGTCCAACTAATTCTCAGACTCCTGTGATATTAATTCGGACGATCTGTCAGGCCCAACCCAATGGAAATTGTTCTGATCCAGGAAAATTAATGACAATATGGCAAGCCAACATGACATTTATTCAAAGAGCAATGTCGATCCTTTTAAAGAGGCCGTGCCAATAAGCATCAAGCTTTAGCTGGAAAGTGAAAAAAAAATAGAAATTCAAAATATATACTTTAAAGTAACCCCCTTTGGCTAAATAGAAACCAATTCCATAACAAATTAAGTTGTTTGGTAGGCCAGTTTTACTGATTGGCTAAGAAAATTGGTTGCCTTGGCAACATGCATGATCTCATAATTGGAAAAATGCTGAAAAAGAAGGATATTTGTCAATTCAAGCATTTATAAAAGTGAAATTAGTATGAAAACAATATATATTCATGATATGAAGTATATCTGATTAAAATAAATCATCAATAAACATTTTAAAGTTATAGGATTGTTGTTATGGTAACGTTAATCAGCCACATTTAGACTAGCCACATTTCTGATTTGTAAAAATTTATGAAAAATGTGTACTTTTTGTTGAAAAATTCTGGAAATGTTACTGAAGATCATCAATGGATGTTTAAATGATGAAAGAAAAATATAAAATTGGAAAGAAAAGTTAATCCTTTTCCTTACTGGATGACAGAAATTAGGTCATATTTACACATTTTTACTAAAAAAAATAGGGTCATTTCTGTTTGTTATTCTTTCAATGGTGTATTTAATTCATTCAAAAAGTAAATATCACTGCTGGAAGCTTGTTGAGTATGCTTAAAATAAATTATATAAAAAGTGAAATTTTAGGACCATTTGTCATTGAAAATGCCTCTAGCAACAGCTTATTATTGCTTATATTTTTAATGCCTCCTCTTTCAAATACAAATAATTATATTGTTACTATAATATGTGCATTGTGACATAACTTGACACCAAACCATACATATAATATAGATATGTAAATGGATTTAGGAATTATTTTGTCAACTTTTAATCTACTTGAATAAATTAAAAATATGGTCTCTTACTATAACCAGATGATATTAGAATAGTGAAGTGACCATGCCTATGATGAAATACATGTATACATTTTTTTTTTTTACTTTTTATACTTGTATGCATATAATATCCAATATGACAGAGACACAAGGCAGGGTAATTATCATTATTTCAGTAAATTCATCATTGTATGATAAAGAGTTATACATATTTATCTGTCCTTTTAGATTAGTATTGATTGTGATGTCATGTGTTTGTAAATTTTAGATCAATTCTGCATGCTTCGCTCACAAAATAATGATATCACAACTGATACCTTCCTGCAATGGGGATAACTCTGTGATATACGAAGACAAAATAGTGAAGACAATTAAAATACTTTTATTTGAAAATAGATAAAATACTTTATCCCCTACCATTCCACATTATAACAGTATGCTCACTCACAAACTCACAGAACGTCAAATATACCTTGCACTCTAGATAAATAAATATCCCCTCACCAGTCCTCACACTCAGTGTAAACTTATAAGATAATGTCCTTATCAGTACTCACGTTGTTAATGTATGCCCTCATCAGTCATCAAACTATAAACTTTGACCTCATCAGTCCTCAAATTGTAAATTTATAAGATGATGTCCTCATCAGTCCTCTTACTGTTTTATAAGACAATGCCCTCATCAGTCCTCAAACTGTAAATTAAAAAGATAATGTCCTCATCAGTCCTCTTACTGTAAACTTATAAGATAATGTTAATTGTACTCATCAGTCCTCACACTGTAAACTCATGACCTCATCAGTCCTCTTACTGTAAATTTTAAAGATAATGTCCTCATCAGTCCTCTTACTGTAAATTTAAAAGATAATGTTAATTGTACTCATCAGTCCTCACACTGTAGATCTATGCCCTCATCAGTCATCACACTGTAAACTCATGACCTCATCAGTCCTCTTACTGTAAAGGATCTCGCGACCTCTTTCACGAACAATGGAAATTTGCCCACGAACCAATTTTATTAAAATTAAATGCTATATGTAGCAACATTAATGCAAATCCTTGAAATACGTTTGAAAAATTCAAAAGGTCCAAGGGGCCTGTGCTGTGGCCAAATTTAAGTTGCCCAGTGGAGGTGTAGGACAGGGTTCCCTTTTTGATCCGAAAAAGCATCAAAATAATGTTTTATGTCATCAAACTCTATTATTTTCTGAAGAGTATAAATAATTACATATTATGATCACAAATATGTAGGCAAAATGTAACAAATACAATTTTGGCTACAGTTTTAAGACAGAAAATGTAGAATTTTTGGGTGTTATTTTCGGCCATGTCAATTATTAAGGATGTTGATTCATCCACTTCCAGTTTGAGTGCACCAAAAATATTTTCGAAAAAGTTGGCTCATTACTTGAAGTAAATATTGTCAAATAGCAGAAAATTGTGGACCGGTAAATTTGTCGTTTAAAAGTTGTAATATGGCAAGGTCTATTTTCAGCCATATCACACCATGGTAGCACCACGGCCCTTTTTAATCATAAAATTGAGAAAATAAAGAAAGTAATTTCTTAATTTTATTTAATAATCATCAGTTACATTAAATTTAGAGTAATATATAATTATATAACCTATATATGGTGGAATAATCAAAATATTGAATCACAATAACAAAGTATTTCGGAATTTTAGAGCATTACCATTCACTTTTCCAGTTAGATGATGATTGCAACTGCATTCTCAGATATATTCTTTTTATTTACAGCTGAAAGGCATATAAAGTACAATAATAACCAAATTTAGAAAACAAAATGGGTGGGAGTATATTATGTAAGAGAATCAAGTTTTTAGCAATTTTCACACATCCAGTATAATAGTACATATGTGTACATGTAGAATGTTGTTGGTTTTCAAAATAGTGTGCTTTCAAAGTGTTTGCAATGGCATCAAATCACACAATTACAGGTTTTTGTGTTAAAAAAACAAAGAAAAATAAATATTCGATTTTTTTTCGTTCAAAATTGTATTAATTTTACTATATTTAATATCTGTTAGCAGTTTAAGATTTAGAATGTTTAGAGCATTTTGTGATCAATCAACTGCAGTTCGATTTTGAGTTTTTTAATTTTCTTCAGAATTTTGATGAATTCATGAAAGGAAACTGAGAATTCCTTTTCAGTTTAAAAACTAACAGAGGCTTTTAAGGTTTATGAAACAGTCAAAAGTTTTTTTTTTCATAATTAGCTTTGTGTATCGTAAACACATCATACTATTAATAAAAATGGCTTAAAGTTTATCATTTCAGGTATTAAAATTTGATTTTATAAGAAATTTGGTTATCACAACATGAATTATACATGTCAGGGGGAGCCAAATAAATTAATTTATACTTGACACAAAGCTAAGTAACATACAGTATATGTAATGCACTGTATCTAAATGATTTCCTGTTTGATCAGACTCTCTCATTTGCTGTTTGACTGCTTCTCCATTATCTCTGTATGATTAATACCATATCCGCCAATTAACATTTTAGAGATTTTTGTCCATAAGGATTTCTTCAGAATTGCTCATAAAATTCATATAATTCTAAACTCGAAGACAGTTTATACAGTATGGAATATACGGTTTCATCGCCACACACTCTTTACCACGGGGATATACACCATGTACATGTACTGTGATCGAAGCCTTTCTTTTGTGTCTAATACTCAGTAAAGCTATTAAATTTTCTTATTGTCAAATAATACTAACATGGAATTCAAATATGATTATTGACAATAAAGATATAATCAAGTTTTGATGATCTACTTACAGATAACATGCATTTCATTAAAAACAGTGCTACATTCAGTTACTTATTTTGCAAGATTAAAGAAGTATTTGGCATTAATGTATCTAAATCTAAAATGATACATAAATGAGTTTCCCGACCAAATTAAACTTAAAATCTAAAATAATATATGTAAAAGTGAAGAGTTTTAAAACTGTTAGCATTAATTAACATAAATGTTGATCTATCAGAAGTGTTAGCCCTGCAAATAATTGAACTACTGTAGGTTTGTGACATGACACATGTAACCTGGTAACTCTTCCCTCTCAAACCACACAGTTACATAATCCTATTTTAATCACTCTCTTCACTGTAAATATGCTCTATTATTACAAAATAAATCATTAGAACAGGACATATAAGTGAATCTGCTTCAAATGCAAAACAGCTTATTATTGTCTTAAGCACCCATTTTTTTTGTAATTTTTGATTTTGTTAAACTTATTTTTCCTACAAAGTATCACTAAATAAATCAATTTGAAATCATATCAAGCGTTACAGATGAGTATATTGGATTATATACTAATGTTGACACCGTGAGATTCGTGATTAATGATCTAAAAGAAGCGTATTAATATCATTATGAATTTATGTAACATTACTAAAAATAGACCTTGCCATATTATAACTTTTAAACGACAAATTTACCGGTCCACAATTTTTCTGAAATTTTGACAACATCTACTTCAGGTAATGAGCCAACTTTTTCGAAAATACTTTTCGTGCACTCAAACTGGAAGTGGGTGTATCAACATCCTTAATAATTGACATGGCCGAAAATAACACCCAAAATTTCGACATTTTCTGTCTTAAAAATGTAGCCAAAATTTGATTTGTTACATTTTGCCTACATATTTGTGATCATAATATGTAATTATTTATACTCTTCAGAAAATAATAGAGTTTGATGACATAAAACATTATTTTGTTGCTTTTTCGGATCAAAAAGGGAACCCTGTCCTACACCTCCACTGGGCAACTTAAATTTGACCACAGCACAGGCCCCTTGGACCTTTTGAATTTTTTAAACGTATTTCAAGGGTTTGCTACATATAACATTTAATTTTGATAAAATTGGTTCGTGGGCAAATTTCCATTGTTCGTGAAAGAGGTCCTTTAAAGGGACAATTCAGTGAGGCTAATTCTTTACATAACCATGAAGCAAAATATGACATAAATGTATTGCTCTACATTCCTTATGAAACATATGAAAAGAAATAGTGACAAATTCCACAACATTGTTAAAGTGTACACGGAACGGAAAATAATATTTAGATATGTTATTCTGTTTGATCTCCTGACAAGAATGTTGAAAACCGCATCAAAATCGGCCGCTTCAGTACCGAGATACAGCCCTCCGAAGTGCTCGATTTTTACCTGTATATCGACTGCTAATCAGGGAATCGGCCGCTCACGCTGATTTGAGGAATAACCGGATGTGACGTCACGAGGACAACGGCAGTGAGGTGTTTGGTAGTGGGGTTATAGCAAAAAGGGGGACATATATGTATTCCTGAAATGGGGTTACGAGAATTTTACAAATATATATACAGTATACAGTTATGTTGACGATTTAATTATATATATAATAGGAAATATTACAACTGAAATCAGGCTAAATACATATGTAGATAAGCGGAAACATGTATACGTTATTTATGTTTCTGGTACATTTAACTAGAGATCTTATCTGTTTTAACAACTTTCTAAATTATCAAACCTCGGGAATATTCCATTTTCATAATGTGATCTAAAAAGGGACGAATTAGAAAAATGATGGTTATATGATTATTCATTTGAATATGTTTTTGTATAAATAAATTTTTCTCTCTAGGCCTATGGATTTCAACAGAAATATATATGTATGTATGTTTCTGATTTCAAGAACCAACATAACGAAAAGAAAATGTTTTAAATGTATTTCATAGTTCAATACACGTAGATATCATAGACATAAATTAGGAGGGGAGTAAAAAATGGATATCCGAAATCTACTATCAGAAATATCAAAATTCTGACATTGAGCATTATATTTGCATTGTTCTTTCTCGACATGCCATTTGTAGATAATTTTGTAGTTTTTGTTATAAAAATACATTTACGTGTAACCAGAACATATAAACAAGACAAATGTATAATGAGTCTTTCTGAAATATATACTGTACATCTAGTAATTGATACACTTGTTATATGTTATGTTAGAACGGTATATTTTACTGTAAACCAGGGATTTTTAAGTGTAAACAAATATTACATTATACAACAATTACATGATGGTCCATCGCTAACTTACCTGTGATCTTACTTTTGACACCTGACGCGAGCTAATCAACAAAGCGTGACAGGTCACTAAACACCTTTCTTACGTAATCTGGTTAGCCCCCTCATTAGTCTCGGTTGACCACGCGGTTTAGTTACTGCAGTATACAGGTATAGAGATTAACGCAGCACGACATTGGCTATTCGGAATGACAGTTCTGTTTTTGTTCTGTATTTGATATCTGCTTCTTGGATTAGACTTGTCACATAGACATCTTCAGTCTCATTGTTTTCGTCTGACCCGTGCATGATTTATTTTTCAATTAAAGACACTAATGAATGAACTTGAGCGAAATATCAACAAGTCGTCGAGTGTACTGTATTATATGTAAGCTGAATATATTTCGTCAAAAAACAAATAGATCGATTTCAGATGTAGATGCATTTACATATATGCAAAAAATTCTGTTTGGAATCATAACTTAATCGTATGGGCAGGTTTTATAAAAAAAGTAAGAAATCTGTTAAGCGGGTTTGACCAGTAGACATTCAAAGACCCGAGTAGGGCTTTGGATAACATAATCAAGAATCCTTGATATAATATTCACATATGTGGTTCCAACCACCGCAGATATACAACGTACGTGGATTATTATGAACATTTTATTGTGTAAAATTATGCAGTAATTGCGTAGAGATGTTCATTTATCTAAGACAGGTACATCAATATACATGTATGCATGGCATAAATCCCTGTTTTCAAGCGTTTTTCAAACTCATATCTGTGATTAAGGATAATATTAAATAGGTATCGGACATGAACACAGGTATTTGTGTCTTCAAAATTGATATTTACAAACAGATAGTTTATATTAGATGGCAGACACCAAAAATCGCCTCTCTATCTTATGCGAGTAGAATAGGTCCCGTTGTCCTCGTGACGTCACAGGTCAGGGGTCCCGAATCGGGGTCAATGGCTTGGGGCTTCAGGTGTGTTTTAGAGAAAAGTCGCATTATCTCTAATACCGTAATCGCTATGAAACTCGTACTTTCTCCATTCTAAATTTTATCCAAAGACGCATTTATCAAGCCTTGTATAGCAAACCATTCCGTGTACACTTTAAGTATTTTGATTAATACCATTGAAATTCCAAATCGTTGATCAATACGATACACGCTGTACCCTTACCCGAGTCAAAGTCACGCACGTTAAACAAATGCAATACATAACCACTGAGGAGTTGATAAAATTATTTCTAGACAAGAACGTGCATCTAATAATGTTAACACAACTGTAAGAGCGTTTTTAGTAGTTCTAGACAAAAAAATCTTTACTGTACAGGCAAGGGTCTGGGTTCGGCATACAAGGCTATGTGTAATGGCGATTGAACATTTCACATACATTTGACGACTGTGGGCTTTTCTGACATATCACAGTCAAATCAACTAATCTAATTACCATTGGAACTGATTTGTTTCCGAAATATGTGCAAGTATTTATGCACTCTTAGATCGAATTGTCCCTTTAAAAGATAATGTCCTCATCAGTCCTCACAATGTTAAAGGCCCACTACCTTTCCGAAACGGTTTTTGATTTTTAAAATGGGAAAGTAAAACGAGATTAATAATTTTGTAAAGTGCCAAAAGTTATTAACTTAAGGTTAATACTACAGTTATTATCACTTCCTATACAATTTAATTAAAATAAATAAAATGGTAATTTTCATAACGCGGGTCGTCTTATGTTTTCCCCCGCCGTCCTAAATACCGCGCGGTAGTTGACTATTACTGCGGCAGACGGTAAAACGGCGAAATGACTCTCCATTGTTATCATATATTACGCAGAAAATCTTGCAGATGTTTGGTGTTGTAACCTCATCTTAGGCCATCGGTATATATTTTCTTATGTTATTAATGTTTTTAAGAAATCTTTATGTTTTGCTCCGGAAAGGTAGTGGGCCTTTAAAGATGCTCCACCTCTGACAAATAGTATTTTTTCATTATTAAAAACAGGAGCAGACGATTTATTAGTTCTTTTCAGTTACAAAAGTTACTTACTTTACATCATTACCACCATTAAAAAGTTCGAGCTTCTAATTTTACTTCAAGCTAAAAATATGAAAAATAATTAATTGCATCCCGAAAAAAATCTGGGGCACTATATATCCTATATTGAATGAAATACTGATTGCGCATGTACCAAAGGCAAAATAAATAATGTAATATTATTTTTTGTGCTAATTAGACATATATATACACGATTAAACACCAAATATTGTTCAAATGATGAACGTAATTTATGCTCTGTCGGCGGTGGAGCATCTTTAATTTATGCTCTCGTCAGTCATCACACTATAAACTTAATGCCGTCATCAGTCATCTCACTGTAATCTTGTATGCCACTATTCAACATACCCTCACCAGACAGAAATATCTTCATTAAACATAATTTCACAACATTTTCTGTCCGCATTAAAAAAACCAGCTAATATCCTATGTCCATATCACGTGATAATATACATGATTCTCATTTTGTGAATGTATCCGTTCCAAACTGAAATTATATCTAACACACAGTTAATTTAAGCTGATTAATTTATCTGAATTTCTAAACATCACTTTGGTCTTTTGATATCATACACTTCACCAAACTGTCTTGGTCAGTTTACTATTAAGATTCTTTCACAGTACTACAGCTAGTGTATTGGGGAAAAAGCTCTAATGTAGTCTGTGAAAAAAGGATAATCCAAAGATAGAATTTTCTATATACTGATTTATTACAGTCGGGTGTGGAGCGGAGAAATATCCAACTCTACACTTCCAAACCTATGCCTAAAGTGAATATACAAGTAATACAAAATGATAATATACAAAATATACAGAACAAACATGTAAACAGCACTTAGTCTAAACGTGATATACAATATAGTCGCTAATTAACTGACGCAAGTGGTACCGGTATTGAGAACTGCTAAGAAGGATTAGCTAAAAGAAACACAGTTAAATACAATACGATACAATACAATACAATACAATATTTTATTTATTAGAGTGTCACACATTTTTACAACAGGGTAAAAAACAGCCATGATAAATAATTTACCAATTAGAATAAAAATGCCCAGCCAGATCTGACTTACGAGACACTTAAAAGAATATAAAAAGTATCAAATTATCCAGTTAAAAAAATTGTCACGATACGTTAAAGCAATATATCACAATAAAGAAACGGCTATTATTTTCAAAATGAAGCTTTGTATTTTACTTCTATACATAGAATATTAAGTATGTTCGAGTAGATTAAAACAAATAAATAACATCACAATTGTCCGAATAGGAACCTGTCATAAACCGCGTGACAATTCTACAGCTTCATATCTATGCCTTGGTGAAAGAATGACATAAAAATGTCTGCTAAACAGAACTCCATGTACAAGCTCCTTCGATGGGATGTACTATTACTATGGGTATCGCACTGGTATTTAGTGAAATTATCTCATCTTGACAATTAGTCATTCAGCAATACCCGATACACTGAGTCTTTCAATGCAGATGTAAATTTTAAAGGCCCATAACCTTTCCAGAGCAAAATATAAAGGTTTCTTAAAGAACATTAATAACATCAGAAAATGCATACCGATGACCTAAAATAAGGTTACGACACCAAACATATGCAAGATTTCCTGCGTAATATATGAAAACAGTGGAGAGTCCATTCGCTGTTTTGCCGTCTGGCGCAGTGATAGTCAACTACCGCGCGGTATTTAGGACGACGGTGGGAAACATAATACGACCCGCGTTATGAAAATAAACATTTTATTTATTTTAATCAAATCGTTCAGAAGGTGATGATAAATGTAGTATTAACGGTAAGTTCATAATTTTTAAGACTCTACAAAATTATCGATCTTGTTTTACATTCCCATTTAAAAAATTAAAAGCCGTTTCGGAAAGGTAGTGGGCCTTTAAGTTAAAATAGAAAAAAAAAATTGAAATTTTCTTCTACTTGACTTCTTAAAACAGACTGTATATTTGCAAAATTAAATGATATAGATAATGTTGTAGTAGGCATCACGAGGTTTTAGAGTAAACATTTTAATAAATTAAGTTTAACAGAATCAGAATTAGAGACAGAAAAGTTTGTAGGGATGGTTAGAGGGACACTGCATTGACACCCTTATATTCCTACGGCCTAATAGTCCAAAGGCCAATTACTGTACAGCACTACAACGACTTTCAGAAACTGTGAAAAAGGAATGGAATAATTCCAACAATCATTCATTCAAGATATAAATCATTCAATTAGTTGCTTACCCTTAGACTAAGAGGTTCTACTAAATATTGCATGTTTTTTTTTAAATTTTCATTTTTCATGTACCGGTATATCTAATTAGCCCCCAGCCCCCACCGGACTTGTCTTTGAATTTGACACTGGTTCATGTACTCTCGTCAAACTACATATAGAGATTGAACAGTGTTTTGATTGCGTTAAAGGTGGTATGAACGCAATGGGATACAGACATATTCAATATTGCGCGTTAGCGCTACATGTAGAATATGTCTGTATCCCATTGCGTTCATACCACCTTTAACGCAATCAAAACACTGTTCAATCTATATATTTACATAAATAAATCTACCTTTACGTACAATTTAAAACGGTGATGGTTGCTAAGTTGGGTAACTACGGTAGTCAGGATGACCGAAGATATAGTTCCGATTGTGAAATGTTATAGCTGCAGTTTGGTTTGAAATACAACAATGACACTTTTCAATTATTTTCAACATATATCTTTCTTCAATTTGATAATATATATTAATAATGTCCATTTCGAATAAAAATTGAGATAACCAAGGCGGAACGACTACTGGTATGTATCGTTGTCAGGGTAGTGATGCGGTCCGAAGTGAAGCTAGCCGCCATATTTGATTTTCAACCGATGAAAGTGACTGTGATAAAGCCTATTGATGGTATGACCGTTGAGCTGCTGAATGTTTGTCATGTATGTATCGGTCTAAGAACGCGATATACACTAAATTCTTCGCAGTCATGACTTTTATTTTATTGTACGGAGGATAGACAAGTGTTTGCATGTGTGTAGGCCTATTTTGAATGCAAAGACGGGGCCATTTAAGCTGATGATACTGTTTCGGATAGGCTACCTGTAATGTTTTTTTCTGGAAACCTGTATATGATCCGTTAACCTATTGTTCGCTTAGACGCTCCCAGAATTATTCACCGACAATCAGATGTTCTGTACATACATGTACATCTGACGTAACTATGGGATTCCCCGAACATTCATCAGGAAAGCCCCCCGGTTGTAGCTCCGACCAGCGATTCATTTTGTAGTTTATTACCGTTACAATGCTTGAACACATGTTTTGTTTTGATGTCAAATACATATTTAATTGGATCTAATAAAAACTCTTTATTGTTATTTTAAAATCCGTCAATTTATGACGCAAAATCTTATCGAAGCGTGAACTAGAAGTAGTCCGAACCTGCACTGCGTTTGTATTCATACGTCATTGCGTTTACGCTAATTTGAACGCAACTCCCCTCCCGTTGACTATATAGGGGCATATGTAAATATATACATATAATGTTATGTTATGAAAATAAGTATTTCAATCAAGTACATATAACTGTTAGGCTTCACTAAAAGAATGGCACCGAGAATATGAAGTAATTTTTGTTGGAATTTATTCATGAAACCAGTGCAATATTATTTATTTCCTGAAATCTATATTGCATTTAAGTAACTTTCAACTTAATAAAAACTAGGAATAAAGTGCAAATCAAAGAACGAACAAGTCTCAAAATACAGACTGAATTGCCTGGAATAAAACAAAACAACTGATGTCTATAACTCAAAATCAAAGTTCGTGTAACAACAAAATGCAGTTAATCCTTGCAGTGAAAGTCAGTATGCAATAACATTAACACAAATCACGTCCACAGCTTGAATCAGAGTGAACAAAACGGTCATATAGTTCAGCTTGGGTTACTCCTTCTGAGTGTCTTTGGAACCTTTGTAACATACAAAATAATACATGTAACAATAGGAACATTAGTGCAAAATAGTGATATATTTCACTACATTAAAATGACTAACCAGGCAAAACAAGTTTTGAACGCAGAGGCCTTGGACCAGTGAGCCATACCAACTGTCTCCTTACAAGATACACCCAATGCCTATTAAGCTTTATAAGTTGAGGCTCCTCGAGTAGAATAGGCCTTCAACTTCTGTGTATCTCTACTGCCAGGCCCAACACCATAACTAGCCAACCTGTATGGAAAGCCATAGCTGTCTTATGCGGTAAATCTTTTAATATAGTATGTGGTTTTGTCGTTATATTGTGTGGTTTTTTTCTTTATTTGATGTGGTTTTGTCTTTTTAAAAGATGTAACTGATTCTAGTACCCTGTACCCTGTACCCTGTACCCTGTACCCTGTACCCTGTACCCTGTACCCTGTACCCTCTACCCTGTAACCCCCTACCCACTACATGAGTTGCTATTACGGACTATCGGCTTGCGCATGCGCGGGTTATGACGCCTTAGATGTTCGAGTGAATTACAATAGATTATGAAGGAATCTTATTACTTGATATAAAAGCAATTTTTCAATTACTTTCATACCAATGGCAGTCGGTAATTTTATTCCGAGTCATACTTGCATACCTTGTACCCTGTACCCTCTACCCTCTACCCTCTACCCTCTACCCTGTACCCTCTACCCTCTACCCCTGTACCCTCTACCCTGTACCCCCTACCCACTACATGAGTTGCTATTACGACTATCATACCAATGGTCAATTGGGCAAGTCTGAGAGTCGGGGGCCAGTCGGGGGGTAAATTTATATTGGGGGTAAATTTATTTTATGCGCATGCGCGGGTAAAATTTCTTTATGACCCATTGTGCCTTGTTGTAAACGCATGTTCGATTGTGTAAATACCCGTACCCAATGAATTACAATAGATTATGAAGGGAATCTTATTACTTGATATATAAAGCAACATTTTTTCAATTACTTTCATACCAATGGCAGTCGGTAAATTTATTACCCCACCCGAGTCATACTTGCCATACCCTTGTACCCTGTACCCTGTATAAAACAACCACCCCCCCTGTACCCCCTACCCACTTCATGAGTTGCTATTACGGACTATCGGCTTGCGCATGCGCGGGTTATGACACCTTAGATGTTCGAGTGAATTACAATAGATTATAAAGGAATCGTTTCAAGGAACATCTTATTAATCAAAATCAAGATATTTCTCAATTACTTTCCTGACAATGGCAGTCAGTCATTAGATGTATTGTCATGTTGTATAGCACGAGTTGGAAGGGGTGACCGCATTTTGATGTTGATCGAAAATTAAATACGGCTGCCGTAACGTCATACCGCAAAAGTTTGAAATAGCTATAAAAAAAAAAATGATTGAGATACAGGAAAAAATGTTCATGATGAATGTAAATAGTATTAAAGACTTACTTTTTTTCTAATATATCGTTATTAGATCAAATAAAAAAGTTCGCTATCGGGTCAAAGTTCACCTTTTTTCATTTTTGAAAAATGTAGCCTGTATGCGGGGCAACTTCACCCAATATACGTTTATACACGCATGCGAGCGTCATTGATGTTTCAATACCAATACTGCTGTATTTAGCACTTTGCTTGTTAAATTCATCGAAGACAGCAAATAATAAAAACATGCTTTATTTGACTTAATATCATTAATTACAATTGTACATAGGTACATGTAATATGTAATATTGCTCTCACATCTTCAAACTCAAGAACATGTAATCATTAACGGATGACGAAACGTCCGCAATGCACTTTCCCAATTTAGCATTTACATTAACTTTGTCAAAATTACACCATGCACGCATTTTTACACAGATTCAAAATCACCATATTCTATATCCATACAGTTACAAGCTTAAAGATATAATGTAATGATCTACAGAATGTTAAATCAAATACATTGCACAACTTTTATTGTATGTCGTTCAGCAGGTAAATATATTTTCGCGACTGTATATGTTACAATTTACATTTGTTAAGAAAGATTTAGCTCTTGCAATATGTATTTTGAACAACAAGAGGCCCATGGACCTTAACAGGAATGTGACAAGATGTTTTAAAGTTTTCCCTGGGGGTCAATCATGGACGATATGTGTATAGCGTGAAACTGCCATTGCATACTGATAGTTTAAATAAAGTATGTGCTAATTCGAGATGCAATTATAATAAACTATGCTCAAAAGTGTTCATGTATTTTACATATCCTTTAAAAAATAACAACCTTATTCTATGAAAGGCAATAGGAGTGTAGGTCTAGAAAATATTCCGAAATAAACCAAAGTAGCTTTGTAAATTGGTTATAAAACAAAAAATATTTTCAAAGCTTTTTAAAGGCCAACACTTCTTGGAATAACTTGAATTGTTTGGTAATTTAACTAACTTCAAAATCAAATGTTTTGAAATTAACCAAATTAGATGTGTACATTGATAATGAAACAACAAGTTATACAAAGCTTCTTTAAGGCCAACATTTCTTGGAATAAATACAATTATTAAATAATCTAAACAAACCACAAAACCAAATGTTTTGATAAAGTATGTGAAACAAACATTAAATCTTGATACAAGTATGCATAACCACATGACATAATCTCTCACTTTTATTATTATTCCATATGCAATTCTTATTGCAAAGTTATCAAAATATCATATGTATTTAGTAAATATAAAGGTATGTTGTAGAATATGTCCTATAAACATTTTCTTATACATGTTTTATGTACATCCAACTAAAACGTGTGAGGCCCATTATATAAGTATACCTCTTATAATAAATATTATAGCAAGGAATGACTACAGGGATCTGAGAAACAATTACAGATTATAGTTATATTTGAACCACTGGAGTGTCCATATGTAATTGTGGAAGATTTAAATTCGTTAAAGCATGCTCTAGATGTTGCATAGTAATCTATGATAAACATTTACAGCATGGTTTTGAAGATTGTTTTATCTAGACCAGAAATACTTCAAACAAGAAGTGCAGTCCTATGACATAATGTTTTTTTCAATGTGGTAATTTTAGTGAATGTGGTATCAATCATGGATTTTAATAACTGCACTGCTTGAGCTGCCTTCTTTCACATTAAACCAATTTTAATCATTAGTGATTAGAACACCTTTAGATGTGCTTTTAAGATGGCACCATGGCGGTTATTTTAATTTCAGATTGTACTGTAAATATAGCAACACTGGGTCTATGTTATATCAGGATCATTCCAGGCAAGCTTGAGAAGAGGTTCAAAATACGTTTTCAAAATGGTGGCCATCCTGGCTTTAGGATAAATCGAAAACAATAACACTACTTGGTCATGACCAGGTCAGGATTTCAGGCAAAGTTTAGCTTAATGAGAAAAAAAAGTATAAAAAAAGATATGATAACTCACAACTAAGCATTCAAAAATTAAAATCTAAGTATTGATCAGACTATACAATTATAACAAAAACCGACACACAACCCATGTTTACATTATACTTGTCGCACAGTATCTTCAGAACAGAACCATCGTCAGTAACCAATGTAATTAGCCAATACTAACTATGTACGTTGCCGTCTGGTTCCGGGTGTAAACGGAGCACGATATATCACTACGATAAGTTTGGTTAGTAATGGAATGTATTCGTTCGAAAAATTATATCCTGGAAAAAGAGGTCCATGTGTATTAACGGTAATCTTATTATTGACACAAAACACAGAGAGACTATAGTTGAACTGTGACCTCAACTGAAGGTAAAGGTCATTGATTTGAACACATTTGGTAGCCCGTCCTCTATCATGCTACATAGGAAATGAAATATCTCTATGGCTCTTACATATTGACAAGAAGTCGTTTTAAAAAAAACCTTTTCGACCCTTGTGCTTCGAATGAAGGTCAAGGTCATTTATTTGAACATATGTTTTAATGGAAAAATTATCCACGGTGGACTGCACACGTCGATTGATGACGCATTGCCTAAAAACGCGACTTTGTTCCCAAATAAATATGCAAAACTTCTGACAAAAAAGACACTAAAAGTTAAATTTGAGGAAGCTAGACCTTTTCAGTACTTTCTGACAAAGTGGCAAAATTCAAGATGGCTGCTAATCAGTCTTATTGTTTACTTTTAATATTCAAAATATAATTACAATGTCTTAGGACAAATATAAACCCTAAATTTGAAATTTCAGAAAGATGGCTTTATAATGTTTTAAGAAAAAGCAGTAACAAACTCCTACTAACAAAATTCAAGATGGCCAACTACCGGCCTTCTTGTCCGATTCTTCCAAAATTGCAATATGCAATATTGCCTATTAGAGCGGACTGAAGGGTGGACAGGAGACCACGGACTGAAGGGTGGACGGGAAACCCTGGACTGAAGGGTACACTGGAGACCACGGATTGAAAGGTGGAGGGGAGACCACGGACTGAAGGGTGGACAGGAGACCCTGGACTGAAGGATAGACGGGATACCACGGACTGAAAGGTGGAAGGGGGACCACGGACTCAAGGGTGGACGGGAGACCCTGGACTGAAGGATAGACGGGAGACCAAGGACATAATGGTGGACGGGAGACCACAGACATAATGGTGGACGGAAGACCACGGACTGAAGGGTGGACAGGGGACCACGGACTGAAGGGTGGACAGGGGACCACGGACTGAAGGGTGGACAGGAGACCACGGACTGAAGGGTGGACAGGAGACCCTGGACTGAAGGGTGGACGGGAGACCCTGGACTGAAGGGTAGACTGCAGACAACGGACTCAAAGGTGGACGGGAGACCCTGGACTGAAGGATGGACAGGAGACCCTGGACTGAAGGATAGACGGGATACCACGGACTGAAGGGTGGACAGGAGACCACGGACTGAAGGGTGGACGGGAGACCCTGGACTGAAGGGTAGACTGGAGACCACGGACATAATGGTGGACGGGAGACCACAGACATAATGGTGGACGGAAGACCACGGACTTAATGGTGGACGGGAGACCGAGGACTGAAGGATGGACGGGAGATCACAGACTGAAGGGTGGACGGGAGACCACGGACTGAAGGATGGACGGGAGACCACGGACTGAAGGATGGACGGGAGACCACGGACTGAAGGATGGACGGGAGACCACAGACTGAAGGATGGACGGGAGACCACGGACTCAATGGTGGACGGGAGACCACGGACTCAAGGGTGGACGGGAGACCACGGACTTAATGGTGGACGGGAGACCGAGGACTGAAGGATGGACGGAGACCACGGACTGAAGGATGGACGGGAGACCACGAACTCAAGGGTGGACGGGAGACCATGGACTGAAGGGTGGACGGGAGATCACGGACATAATGGTGGACGGAAGACCACGGACTCATGTGTAGACGGGAGACCACGGACTGAAGGATGGACGGAAGAACACGGACTTAATGGTGGACGGGAGACCACGGACTGAAGGATGGACGGGAGACCACGGAATCATGTGTGGACGGGAGACCACGGAATCATGTGTGGACGGGAGACCACTGACTCAAGGGTGGACGGAAGACCACGGACTGAAAGGTGGACGGGAGACCACGGACTGAAGGATGGACGGGAGACCACGGAATCATGTGTGGACGGGAGACCACGGAATCATGTGTGGACGGGAGACCACTGACTCAAGGGTGGACGGAAGACCACGGACTGAAAGGTGGACGGGAGACCACGGACTGAAGGTGGACTACCTGATGACATATTTTATACTTACGATTCCATTGATTTTCCAATGGGTTTTTTCTAAATCAATACGCAACGTCGACGTCTCTATTGTGACGTCATGATAACGTCGAGTTTTCACGCCATTCTCGAATTTTCTTCAAAATAGTACGAAGAAAAAGAACCTACCAATCAAATAGTAGAATTTAGTATAAAAACAATTAAAAAGTAATTATAAAAACATGCATACAAATTGAGGGTAGGTATATTTGTTGGGCTTTTTTTCCAATCACAATATTTGTTGCTTTTCGAAACATTTATATTTAATTTCTCTTCGTTTTCATAGCTAAACTGGCTTTCTGATTGGTCAATACGTTTTTGAATCCGAGAATGGCGCGAAACCCCGACGTTATCGTGACGTCACAAAGACATTGCGTAAATCCCTTAAAAAATCACTGATTCACACAGTTTGCAAACAAATTGTTTTTCAAACCCAATACATGTAATATCTAAATAAACATTAATGCTTAAATATTAACAATTAAAACCACTTGAACAACACTCAAATGTCACAACCAACCTTTCGACAAGGTTTGAACAAAATTTCCTTCAGCAGAGAAGTCTAACAAATCTAACAGGAGACAAAAACAGCAAAGTTCATTGTGCCTTGAAAGCTGGTCCCTGCTTTAATGGACTCACTTAATCCGTCGTACTCGTACCAGGATCCCGCAAATTTGATCTTGGCAATGAAATGGGACCTCCTACAGATAGTTACAGCAAAAAGTGCATAACTGGAACAAAAAAGATGAAAACTACTTTTTAATGCGAGTTTATGTACATGTATACCAACAAGTAAAACCTACACTAAATAGAGTCATCTGAGATAATTAATACAGAAAATTAATTTTAAACCATACCCTTTTTGTTGATGCGTTTCGTTTTACATCTTACAATGAATGAAGGCTATGCTTTGGTGGCGGATTATCGCCTAAGTGACATAAATTTATAGTCAGGCGAATATCGGACAAAGTCAAATTGATTAGTTTTGTGACAATATAGCGATTTGGAACGTTTAAATTTTAGGTAAATTTGAATAAATAGTACATTGTAGCGGAATGGAATATTGTTTTCTACTGTTCAGATAGAAATATAATATAATTGAATATTCTCCTCCAGATTTTCAGTATTGTCAAACCATTTAGTACAATATATACTATTTTTCATCATAACTTCATTAAATGTGTATTCAATTGATACGATAAATGGTCCTTACCTCTTCTCTTGCACAGTCAGTCTTTGATCGATGTCGTTGATGGTCAAATTTCGCACACGGGATAGGAATGACACGTCAATAACCAATATTTCTGGGGCCCTGTCTTTGAATCGCCTTTGCGTGAAAGATCTTGTGCCTTTGCAGATTTTGTTCCTCCTTCAATCACTACAATCAATAAGAATTGATTTAAAGGAGGAGTGTCAATTTGGGCCCTCTGGTTGGCATGACCGATAAGCATTATTTTTTTGTTTACAGATACCCGGGGTTTAGGACATCATGATATGAAATATGATTAAGGTCAGGTCGGAGTCCGTTGTGAGTTATGGGGGGTTAAACAGGATGGATAATTTTCGGTTTTGTCCAGTTTTGTTGGAACCAAATGATATTTTTGAATGATTTTACATGCATTTATATGTTAAAAATAAAACTTTTTTTGAAAATAAAACTTAAGTGTCAAAATATAGGTCACAGTGATCTAATTTTGTAAAATGTCAATTTTGTAAGAATACTGTTCATCTGGTGCCATAATTTACCAGAAAAAATGTTATATATATATTATAATAGATTATATTGAGCAATATATATATATATAATTTGCATATTATAAACTTAGGCATAGAGTATTGTGGATGGGATGAGATTGGGTAGGGGGTACAGGGTACAGGGTACAGGGTACAAGGTATGCAAGTATGACTCGGAATAAATTTACCGACTGCCATTGGTATGAAAGTAATTGAAAAATTGCTTTTATATCAAGTAATAAGATTCCATCATAATCTATTGTAATTCACTCGAACATCTTAGGCGTCATAACCTGCGCAGGCGCAAGCCGATAGTCCGTAATAGCAACTCATGTAGTGGGTAGGGGGTACAGGGTAGAGGGTACAGGGTAGCGGGTACAGGGTAGAGGGTAGAGGGTACAGGGTAGAGGGTACAGGGTACAGGGTACAGGGTACAAGGTATGCAAGTATGACTCGGAATAAATTTACCGACTGCCATTGGTATGAAAGTAATTGAAAAATTGCTTTTATATCAAGTAATAAGATTCCTTCATAATCTATTGTAATTCACTCGAACATCTAAGGCGTCATAACCCGCGCATGCGCAAGCCGATAGTCCGTAATAGCAACTCATGTAGTGGGTAGGGGGTACAGGGTAGAGGGTACAGGGTACAGGGTACAGGGTAGAGGGTACAGGGTACAGGGTACAGGGTACAGGGTACAGGGTACAGGGTACAAGGTATGCAAGTATGACTCGGAATAAATTTACCGACTGCCATTGGTATGAAAGTAATTGAAAAATTGCTTTTATATCAAGTAATAAGATTTCTTCATAATCTATTGTAATTCACTCGAACATCTAAGGCGTCATAACCCGCGCATGCGCAAGCCGATAGTCCGTAATAGCAACTCATGTAGTGGGTAGGGGGTACAGGGTAGAGGGTACAGGGTAGAGGGTACAGGGTACAGGGTACAGGGTACAGGGTACAAGGTATGCAAGTATGACTCGGAATAAATTTACCGACTGCCATTGGTATGAAAGTAATTGAAAAAATTGCTTTTATATCAAGTAATAAGATTCCTTCATAATCTATTGTAATTCACTCGAACATCTAAGGCGTCATAACCCGCGCATGCGCAAGCCGATAGTCCGTAATAGCAACTCATGTAGTGGGTAGGGGGTACAGGTTAGAGGGTACAGGGTACAGGGTACAGGGTAGAGGGTAGAGGGTACAGGGTACAGGGTACAGGGTAGAGGGTACAGGGTACAGGGTACAGGGTACAGGGTACAGGGTACTAGAATCAGTTACATTTTTTAAAAGAGATGTGCGATTCACTTGATCTCCTTCAATCAACCAAATTGTGATAAATATATTTATGCTTAATTATTACTACCGATAGAAAAAATCAATTCCACACATTAATATAAATCTAGTATTCTATTAAAGTAATTTGATAAGATCATCGTTATTTGATCTTTATGCTTTCTACTAATTTATTTGCATACACTAGGCCTATCATACAATATTACTTTGGACTATAATGTACAACGTATTTTTTTATGACTCTAAATAACGGAACTGTTTTCACTAGGACCTTTTGAACCAAGGCCTGCTGTTTGACCGTACACCGCCCAAAAGAGAGCGACTGAATCATTATAAAAAAATCTATCAAATTCCTAGTTGTAATTTATATACAAAATCAACGAAACCATCATCTATAATCCGTGTACAGTAGATATAGATGCAGTCGAGGAATAAATACCTCTTATCGCCAACTGATTACGTTGAAGCGTGTTACAATGGGCACCGCCATTTTTTACCAAAAGTAGTCCAAAATGGTTACTAATTAGGTCCGGACATTTCGTTCCAACTCAATCATCAAAACGTTTGATATATTGGTGTTTCGATATAAAGAAAGGACCACATATATATTGGTGTATGCACATAATATAGTGATCAAAGCACATAATATAAAGAAAAAACCACATCATATAAAGACGAAAGCACATCATACGGTGGCTGATTTATGCCATTTCGTCTTTTCGTCTTTTCGCCCCGAAAAGACGAAAATTAAATATCTTAATTCTCGTCTTTCCGCCCCGAAAAGACGAATATTAAATATCTTAATTCTCGTCTTTTCGCCTTGAAAAGACGAAAAGGCGAAAAGACGAAAATTAACAAATTTAAATTTCGTAATTTCGCGGCGAAAAGACGAAAAGTCAAACACGAAAAGACGAAAGTGAAGCACGCTAATTAGTGGCTTTAATTTTCGTCTTTTCGCCCCGAAAAGACGAAAATTAACAAACCTTAAATTTCGTCTTTTCGTCTTTTCGCCTTTTCGCTCCGAAAAATTACAAATTACAGATATAATATTTCATCTTTAATTTCTAATGTACAATTATGATGAAGACCATGTCATGAATGTAGTCAAAATGTCTTTTCAAATAATATACAGTACATTGTACCTAATGATTGACTGTTATAATTAACTGTATTTGAGCAATTTCTTGGTGAAAGTCCTTCCTTTAAACTCAAAGTCTTCATGAGTTGTCTTTCATAAAAATATTTTGTTAACAAGTTGATCAGTGGTTCAAACGCTTTCAAATATTACCCGCCGACAACTTTTTTTTCAAGTTGTGTAGGGGAGGCAACTCCTGTAAGTACTATGTTTAGCATCTTAAGTTCATTATGTCCTAACATATACACGGCAATGTTTTGATAAGCGTAATTGCTAAATAGGGCGATTAGAACACAAAAAATAAGATATTAATGAATTTTAGAAAATGTATCAATCACGCTAAAAGATTTGAGGAATGATGAATCTGTAAGTGGCACGTGGCATATACATCGTGTGAGAAATCTACGTAACTGCTGTAAACATACATGTTGACTTATGTTTTAAAACTTCTAATCTTAGTTATTGATGAAGATACTTGTAATACTATCAATTTAATAAATCGATTGTTATCATAAACTACTTTGATGCTTCCATATTGAACAATTAAGTCAATATTAAGATAAAAAGATTTCAAAATGACTTCCACACCGGACCGGAAGACGAAAATTAAGGTTTGTTAATTTTCGTCTTCTCGGGGCGAAAAGACGAAAAGACGAAAATTAAGGTTTGTTCGGGCGAAAAGACGAAAAGACGAGATTTTTGAAGGCGAAAGAACGAGAATTAAAGTCGCTAATTAGCGTGTATCACTTTCGTCTTTTCGTGTTTGAGTTTTCGTCTTTTCGTTTTCGCGGCGAAAAGACGAAATTTAAATTTGTTAAATTTCGTCTTTTCGGGGCGAAAAGACGAAAGGACGAAATTTAAGGTTTCTTAATTCTCGTCTTTTCGGGGTGAAAAGACGAAAAGACGAAATGGCGCAAATCAGCCACCGTATATAAAGACAAAAGCACATCATATAACGAAAAAAACACCGTATATAAAGACAAAAGCACATCATATAACGAAAAAAACACACATACAAAACCACACAATATAACGACAAAACCACATAACATATTAAAGATTTACAACATAAGACAGCTATGGCTTTCCATAAGGTTTGTGAGGTTCCACATAGCTCAACAAGATTTGGTCTCGAGTGACATCCGTACGATTTCTCCATGCTCGAGATCTGTTAAGATAGGCCCGCAACGTTTTAAATAACTACACAGAGTTCCGGTTTTTCCTCAAATGACTTAAATTTGATCTCTAACGGGGGTTGGCCAATACTCCTTGATTTAGTCAACTTTCATAGTTTAAAACTTGTATTATCCCTTGCCTTGTGTCTACCATAAACCAGGCCGACAATTCAGAAGATCTTGATTGCAAAATAAAATGTGGACGGTTATCAGTTATGTGATATTGCAGTAACAGTACCGAACGTATACCGAAAATAATATGAATATCTATATTGTTGCCTTTGAAACTTTATCCATAAAATCAGAAATACATCAATTATATTTCTGATATATGTTTCTATATTACAGTTTAAGTGTAGATTTAAATTCATCATTTCAAAATCATGCTAAATCCTTAAAACAGTATATTCATTGTCGATCCTTTTGTATATCATACCACAGGGACCTGGCACGAAAATTTTAACCAACGGTATACATATATATATTATAGTATCAAGGGTATGAACTTGGCGGTCGAGAAAAACGGACCTATTTATTTTTTTTAAATCGTGATTACTTTAATAAATGGGTTCTATACACCATTGACGCATATCTTACCTTAAAGAGAAATAATTTATCGTTCCATTGAGTGCTTGATGAACAAAATTGGCGAAGTATTGACGAAGTTATGGCTTGGTGAATCGGAAAATTTACGAATAAAATAATCAAGGTTTAAAAAAAATAGGTCCGTTTTTCTCGACCGCCGAGTTCATACCCTTGATACTATAATATATGTATGTATAGGTTCCTACTGTTAGTTTAAAAAAAATCTTGCCAGGTCCCCGTGTATCATACCGAGATTTAATAGTATGCTATATGAACATTTATCGTATAATCCAAAAAGTAACCACATATAGTGTTCAAATGAAAATGGAATTTACTTGTATACAGGCATTATAAATAGATATAATATCTTGTACCGTTTTAAAATATACTTAGTGATATTTAAATAAGTATATTTAGTGTGGTAATGTTTTAACCCTTCTTGTATGACTATACATGTACATGTAGTTTCGAAACGGTGGAAATACATGCTTAGATTTTTTTTGCTTTTGTAGAAATTACGGAAGATTGCTATATGCCACGATTCCGTAATTACAGTACTAGTCTGGAATAATTTTTAAGGTTAAACCTTTAGTTGACATAGATCTTAGAACCAGTTTTGTTTCTGAATAAGTCAACTTCCATTATTGTTTTACCTGTGTACGACATTTATATGATAAATTTAAAGAAAAATCCTTACGGACGAAATCTATAAGAAATAAAAACAATAACTACTGACTAGTGAGCGTTTTCGAAAGCGCTCACTAGTCAGTCGTTATTGTTTTTATTTCTTTTATAAATGTGTGTGTGTAATATATATTCCTAGGTATGATCAGGGATATTTTATTTCCATTTGCTTTTACATCTTCATTTTAAAAGATGGAGATGACAATAAAAAATCTAGAGCATAGATGTACGGGGTTTCCATAATTCAAATCACAACCCAATTAACGGATGTCCTAACCTGATTGGCTGTATCTCCATTTGCCCACTTTTTATAATCTGATAATTAGCAGAATGTTATGACAAAGATTATAGTCTATTTCAGAGAAGTAAACCTGGGTTTACCTGGGTTTTACATGTGAATTTCACCTGTACTACTGTACTTATTCCATAAGGGTATCATTTATGCATAACATATACATGCATGGAAATTTTATTTCATGGAAACATCTATTAATATGTTACTCTTTTTGTAATCTCAGTTATGTTCTTGATATTGTTATGTTTAATTAAACACATCAAACATAGAATTAATATTTGGTACTAACTTCAAAAGTTCTTTTTATCTTTTTGACAAACATACAATATATACATACCTACAACTACTGTACATTAAACTTCATCTACATATACACATAAATGCTACCTAGAAAGATAGTTTATGGTAATATGTATCATATATTTTATAATATATATATAGCCTCTTTTCATTAGAAATAAACTTTTTGACAATTTTACTGAAATACAATGCAATATATTGTCATTTTTAGGGCCCCATTGTGCCGACAAAAGTCTTATTTTTATGTTCACATTGGACATCATTGGGTCCTTTACAAAAGTTGTGAATTATATGACCCTGGGATATCACGTTTCCCCCTGGGGAGGGGGTCAAGTTTACTATAGTTTATGTAGGGAAAACACATTTATGAGCATTTTTTGCTCAATTTTCATAGGAAATTAGTCAAACTTGATTAGAATTATTAGTCTAAGATATAGCATTTTAACATCCATATCTGTCCTCGATGACCCCCTGGGGGACCAGAGGGGCAGGACCAAACAGTGTCAAAATGATTAAAATTTCAAAATATACCTCTAAGTTCACAGGTTTGATGGAAGCAAATACTCTTCATAGTCAAAAAAGTCAAATTTATAAATCACTGACCAACTTCAAGGCCCAGCATATAGTGTTTATATGTCTTCAATTTGTTTCATTATTTGTTTCATTATATATTCTAATTCAGGTGACCGTTAAGGCCCATGGGCATCTTGTTAAAGTGTGATAAAAGTGATGCGCATTGATATATATAATACATGTCAATTAATCCAAATATTACATTCTGACTAAAAAGGATATTTAATCTATTAATATCTCATATTTAGTTACTATTTCATGGAGGATATTTTAGCGACCATCTGGATATTTCCAAAAAATTGCCAAAATATCATCCTTGATGAAAAATAGCTGGATTTTCTCAATGTCTAACCTATATATACATTACATGTATGTTTAACTTTCTTGTTACTGTAGAATTGGAATGTCGGGACATCAGTAAAGTTTGATATACAATGTATATGGAATACAACTGTATATGATATAATTAATTAGATACATGCATATTTATATGTGTATTGACACATGTATCATCCTACAGAATTGAACAGTTTCTTTTGATATATTCTCTATAAAGCTACATAAGTACACATGCCAACATTACAAGCATTATTTTCTTGATTGGGTTTTCCTAATAACGACAGATGTAGATGTTTTTTTTTTTTTTTTTTTTTTTTAATTTTAACTAATTCTTGAAATTGAAACAGTTGGTAAAAAACAATTTGCTCTTCCTATGACACTTCGCCTAAAACTTGGATGCAAATTTGTTCTTTATTCTTATCTCAATGTTGAAATTTACAAAGATGTAACATATAAAATATTATGCAAAATTTTCTGTCAAAATGCATAAAATATATATATAGTACTGTACTGTATATATTGATATCTCTCTATTTCCCCACTTTTGACAAACTATAGGTAGCTCAGGTAAATTAATACGGGTAGGCTCAGGTAAAAATTGTTATGAAACTGACTATAATTGGTTTTCCATTGTTCTCCTATACCAACACTTTTCTTTGTTCTCTAAAAAGTGGGCAAATGGAGAACACACCACCTGATTGACAGTAAGACAATAGCAAATACCCGGTATAGTCCACCGAATAGCAAATTGCCCGCGGCCATTTAATTGCAAGTGAGTTCGATGAATGGCGTTGTGTACATGTAAACAACATCCCGGTCAAGGTATTACATAACCATCAAACCAAAGGCATAGCTAATTATAAATCTATATCGGTGTATCTACTCGTATATCGATTAAAAATTGAAAGCGACCGCACGGTTTGGAAAAAATGGTTTGTTTTGCTTAATATCTCAATATTTTGATCTTTTATAATATCAAAAATAAATTCTTTCTACCACATGTCGAAACGTTTTACGGTATTGTAATAAATGTATCTCGATTTATTCGGTTAGCAACATACAACACAATGTTTGTAATGTGTACGTACGTCAAGCATCATATCCTTGATGCTTTGATCAAGGATTTCTTAAATTGTTACGTAAAATTTCATATTACAGTCACAAACTTTACAATTCACAATGTATCAAAGATACAGACTACAGGAAAACTGTATCTAATTAAATCTTAATCGTTGCTGAACTCCTCGACAAAAAATCCGAAACTTTTATTTTTGTGTGGATTTTCTTTCATAATCATACGAAGATACCTGCTATTAGGGCATAAATAAGAGTATTTGAAACATCGAATTTCACTCTTTTAGTTATTTATATTCGAGCCAAAGTTATTGTACGATTAACTTCACTCAAAAGTAATCATAAAAAATCGTTGATCGGCTTTTCCTGTGACCGTCGATGTAAGTGATTGCAGATCATGATCAGTTATAGTACAGCTATAAGCCGCGTACTATTATGACGTCACACAGTTTAGAGCTAGAAAATATGCATAATCGGGTGATCAGAAAATTTGACCTCGATATCGGCGGCTTACAATGCAAGTTATTCCGGTTGCGCGCGGCACGGTGAGGTTTCTACACGTGCTAATAAAGCCATTTCCAGCATAAACTGAAATTATCATTTTTTGACTGCACAAATCCTTTAAAGAGACTACATAGACGCCAAAATTTTCTTGTATTAAACTTTTTTTTCTATAAAAGAAAATGGAAGAAAAAACATATGTCCGTGTGTTCGTTTTTGAGCTATTATCACCCAAAGATACCTAGTAGACAAAGTATTGGATTTTATGGGAATTTTGCCGTTTTGACCAGATATTAAAGCCATAATTTCCTAAGGAGATGTTTGATATGTATGGATGATTGTAGGATTTATTTCCCAGTGGTCTTCTTCAAAAAATATACCTGTTTTGATTAATAAGACTACTATTTTTTTTTCTCAGAATAACAACATATTCTACCTATACCCCTTAATTCTGAGCTACAAAATGACCATTTTTCAGCCATTTTTGCCAAATTTAACCCTTTAAAGAAAAAGTTCTGGTATTAAACTTTTGTTAAAAATTTTCATATCAACTGGGAAAGGGCTGTTCTGTCTAAATCAGACAAAAAAAAAAAAAAAAAAAAAAAAATGGGGGGTCCGTGTGCTTACTTTTTTACCCCATTTTAATATTTGTTATTTTTCAGTTTTTTAGAGTAAAAAAATTGAAGTGCTCAAATTACAAAATAAAGTGACAACAGTGTATCATTTCACACATTAATGCTCAATATTTTAATGACCACGAACCCAGTACAAATTTACAGCAAAAATTAGCTCGATACAGCTGAAAACACAGGCGCAGTGATGATTTAAAGATGCTCCACCACCGACAGGCATAAATGATATTAATCATATGAACAATAATTGGTGTTTAATCGTATATATCATTAACACAAAAGAATAATATAAAATAATTTATTTCGCCTTTGGTGCATGCGCAATCAGTACTTCATTCCATAGGATATAGTGTCACGGAATTTTTTCGGGATGCAATTAATTATTTTCCATATTTTTAACTTGAAGTAAAATTAGAAGCTCAAACTTTTCAATGGTGGTAATGGTGTAAAGGAAGTATTTTTTGTAACTGAAGAAAAATACTAAATCGTCTGCTCCTGTTTTTATAGTTTGGTTTGGTTTGTTTAGTTTTACGTCCTATTAACAGCCAGGGTCATGTAAGGACGTGCCAGGTTTGTTGGTGGAGGAAAGCCGGAGTACCCGGAGAAAAATCACCGACCAGCGGTCAGTACCTGGCAACTGCCCCACATAGGATTCGAACCCGCATCCCAGAGGTGGAGGGCTTGTGGTAATATGTCGGGACATCTTTTTTTTTTCCAAAAAAATAATTTTATTAAATAATCAATTTATACATAAGAATATGTAACATACATTTAAACATTCAAAACAAAATACACAACATATTGCATGTAAATTCTTTGTAAGTATATTCACATGCACACACTTTCACTCCATTGAAATTGAAACAATGTAATCATTACAGAAGCAAAGATTAGTCAGAATATAGCTGGAGAGAAATATATATAAGTAATATGATAAGTTAAATAGAAATAAATGAATATACAATCTCCCCTCTCTTACATAAAAATGAAACTTGGACTAATTACGCATATAAAAACAAAAGTTATCACAGAATTACATTTAGTTCAGACCCCACTACACTCACAAAAGGATTAAGATTTTCAAAATATTTTGTAAATAATTGAGCGTTCAGATTTGACAGATAATAAGAAAAACTGTATTTTGTATAGCTCTTAAGTGTAGATTTAAAGAAAGACTTAATATCTACGAAACCTTCACCACACATACTTAAATTACGGCGCTTAAAGATACAGAACCTAGCGACAGCTAACATAAAGTTAACAAAATAAAAATTAACAAACTTTGGTTTTTCAATAAGTCCAAAAAGAATTAAAGTTTCGTATTTTATGGAATTGAGGATTAAAACATCTGCCTTCGCAAAAAGATCTTCTATGAGAGTAACAAGATAATCATGGAACTTTTTTAATTTAGAACATTGGACAAAAAGGTGAAGAATATCCTCAGATCGTTCTTTACAAACAGGACACAGGTCAGTAGTACACATATTATAACGAAAAAGTTTATCTCCAGTGAAAATGACATTGTGAGAAACTTTGAAATGTACTTCGACACAATTACTTGGGTAATAGCTTGCGTGTATAATTTGAAAAGCGCGCTTTAAATCAAAAGTAGGAAACACACCGGACCAGTACCCGATTGACACGGGCTCAGTGAAAGCACGCCGCACGAGTGCCTTGTAGATTTCACGTGTAGACGACGGAACAAACCGCGTGCCAGTGTCATTTATCATGAGAGGAAAGGGTTGTATACCGTTATTCGAAATTGGATTACATTGATTCTCAACATCTTAACCACCGCGGCCCGCGTTTTTATAGTGAAAATCGTAAAGTAAAAACAATTTCAGTACAAAATGGTAAAACTGTGGCTCTACTCAAAGCGAAAAAAAGACACAATTTCAAAATGGCCTCCAAAACGGCCATTTCTTAAAATCCCTGTATAAGAAAAAATCTGCTGAAAATAGAAATGTAATGTTTTGACAAAATTTGCAACTGGCAACTTGCTACAGATATTGATAGATTTTATTTGAAAATCTCATAACTTCTTTGATCTATGTCGAAACGAGACTTCAACGGGAAACCTCAGAAGAATACAACCTTAATGGACGACATTGTAAAATCCAGGTATCTTAAGTTATTTTAACCGTTTTGCGTTCCAGGAGTCATGAAGGTCCCAAGAGTTTTGGTACTACTGTGTACATTAGTCCTTGCCTTGGTTTACGTGATGGAAGTTCGACGTATAGGTCAGAGGAAGGCTGACAACAGAAACAATGTCTACATTTATCAGGATACCGCGGTATATTCTAATGTTTCACACGGAGCCGTAAAGGCAATGCTTCCGCGTGCCAAAGTCTCACAAAAGGTTGCCCCTTTTGGTTTCTCGCTTGAGAAGCTTAAGCTGGCAGTTGCCTCAGACGAGGTTGACAAAGCTGTCTCAGATCAGAAAGTTCCCGCACTAGAGAAGATGACCACTGTTGCTACACGCGATCCGTACAATGATGTCGCGCGTAAGAAAGTAAGCGTTGGTGTTTTACACGAGAATGTGACTGACGCTGTATCGATAAAGAGTCCAGTAGGTAGTGGCGGGATCATAACTTGGTCTCCGGGCTCAAGATGGACCAAACTGACGGAGCGTTGTACTGTTGGTAAGGATTTCGCTTTGAGTCACCTTCAGAGTCATATCGACACGCCTATCTTTGTGTATAAAGAGGAGGTTGACGAGGTTGTTTCGGGGTCAATACTGAAAACCGGTATATGGGAAAAGGAGCTTGTGGAAAAGTTACAGACGTTCCTAAGGAGGGACCCGGATCTGGTCCTGTTAGATATCGGAGCTAACGTCGGGGTGTTTTCTCTGATGGCAGCCAAATTGGGAAGGACAGTGTTCTCCATAGACTGTCTCACTGGCAACGTTCATAGGCTGTGCGCATCTGTTTCAGCTGGTAATTTGTCGAAGCAGGTAACTATCATCCACAACGCCATGTCAAACACGCGGGAAAATGTTACATTTGGTGGTTACCGAGGCAATGTCGGAGCGACATACGTTAAAAAGCTAGATAATAGCAGTATTGGTGGTAAGGACGTAGTCATGTCCATCTTACTAGATGATCTGTTAGAGCTGTATAAATTCAAAAAGGTCATGATAAAGATAGACGTGGAAGCATTTGAAGCTAATGTATTTCGAGGAGGCGAAACGTTCTTCTCCAAAGTACAGGTTCACTATCTCTTAATGGAATTCAAATACCATCGCGGTCGGAAAAGTGGTCAGTACGTTGTGGATTTCTTGTACAGACATAATATTGTGCCGATGTTAGAAGCCGGGATAGACCGGAAGCCATCCTCGTTAAAAGGAACTATCCCGTGGCCCGAAGATGTATTGTGGGTAAGGAAAGAATTGGAAAGTAAAGCTGTTTAAGTTGAATAATTTTGTTCTGTCGTTGTGCTTTCATTAAAGTTATTTTCAAGACAGAGGGCATTATTCCTAATATTTTAATTCCGTTTTGATCCGCACAGGGATATGATAATTAGTTAAAGTGTATGTCAACTTGGACCCATCAGAGTGCCAATGTATCATTTTTTACGTGTTAGAGATCTAGATCAAAAATCGGTAAAACCATATTCTGCATATAGTACTATACACCAAAAGGGCACAGGCGGCCAACTCAATGAAAATGAATGTTGTCATACATTTTTGGTATTCGGTGGATGGACTGAGTATATATATGACAGTCATGTGTTTTTATTTTTTTTCAGAAAATACGAGATTTGAAAAATTATATAAAAAATCGGTATATTTACCATAAAACAGAGGAAGGGACGATAGTCGCGATATTGGATTTTTTACCCCCACCTCGATTGAAATGAATTTTTTCACAATAGTATAGCTTTTTTCCTAGAGTCATAGTAACGCATCAATCCTCCGATAATCCATAATCACACACATACCATGCAAAAGCATATAAACGATGTCTATAAAGTCGAACGCAATATTTTAATCCAAAATTACCAGCGCTTTCTGACTTTTGACATCGAAAGCAACGTCCTAGTGGAGAGCGATTAGAGTGACTTACCCTGCAATGTAATTCAATGAGTTTAGTCAGAGGTATTCCGATACGTTTGTTTTCGCGGAAAATTTGAAATTAAAACGTATCGGAATACTATTGTGAAAAAAATAACTTTAACCGAGGTGGGAGTAAAAATTCCAATATGGCGACTGTCGTCCCTTTCTCTGTTTTGATAGTGAATATCCCGATTTTTGTGTCGCCTGCAACGCAAGGGCGACACTTAGGTATCACTATGTCTGCGTCGGTGTCGATGTCGGCGTCCGGGAAACGGTTTCCGTGAGATAAATTAATTATTTATTGTCCAATTTCTGCTTTATATCAATGAGATCTCGGAAGAGTTCAATAATGGTCAAAATCCGTCAATATTTGCAAGAGTTATGGGACTTAAAAATTTTCAAAACAGATAAATCCATGGTTTCCGCTCGATAATTTAAATATTTATTGTCCAATTTCAACAAAATTTCATTAATTTCTTTACATCAATGAGATCTCGGATGAGTTCGATAATGGCTTAATGGATAATGGATAACTTCACCTAATTATTAACAATATTTTCAACTGTAAAAAAAAACTATTTTTTGTGATGCTGTGCAGGCGATACATCCACTTCAGCTGAATTCTTGTTTAATAATTTTTCAAATCTCGTATTTTCTGAAAAAAATCACATGATTGTCATATATACTCATCAGTCCATCCACCAAATACAAAAAAATGTATCACAACATCCATTTCCATTGAGTTGGCCCCTGTGCAAAGGGTGGAAAGCTCCACGAAACAAAAAACTCTATCCCATATAGCTTTAGCGACTAAAAAAAATCAATAGTTTTTTTTTTTAATTCAAAACTTTTTGTTGTTACATTCATCAACATGTGGTTATGATCTTTTCATTAAAACATGGCTATGATGTCATCTTTTGTTGTCCCCAGTACTTTATTTAGACTATTGTTCAAGTACTTGTTCTGTCTGTAGATTAGTAGACCTTTCACTGTAGATTAGTTTACCTGTAGCTGTAGATTAGTTTCAACTAATCTACAGTTCCAGGTAAACTAATGTACAATGAAAGGTAGAAAGTGACACTACATGCAGCATTGTAAAATTGGACAGATAAATAACAAGTAGATGTAATCAATTCAACATAAATGTAATAGAAAACTTCAATAATACATATTATTACATATTTTCTGTTTTATATATTGATTCGTGGACATCGGCATAAATCCAATCACATCAACCACAACGCATAAGATTACTCCTTGTGTTGAAAATCAAGAATCTTTAGTTTTTCGACAGCACAGGCATTCCTACAACGATGTTTTGATTTTAAATAGAAATCTGTACTCTTTCTTTCTTTGAAAATTGAATGAATGCTTTCGGTATATTTCCCAATAATTTCACTGTTAATTGCCTCATTTCTTGAATACATACACGTAACACTTAAATCCACGTTTTCCGAATTGAATAATTCCGGTTTAATTCCTTATCCAAGAATCACACAAAGCCTAATGAACAAATTAAAAATTTTAAGCTTTCTTTTCATCACTTTGCCGTTTTCACTGAATTTCAATGTAGTTTCCTTTAGAATCCACTAAAGCTTGATATTATGTTTTAGGACCAATCATATTCTTCATTTCATAGAGCAGTGTATTCAAAATTAGTACGTTTCCATGGTAATCCTCCATACCTTGTGAATTTCCGACAAGTTATATCCAAGTGAATGGTCTGCCTCTGACATAAAGAGCAGTTGAATTAACATATCACAAAATAAACTCTCTTATTGGAAATTTGATAAACATTTTAGATAGTTTGACTTCATAAAGATCTGATCTGCACTGTCCGCCATGTTGCCTCTTGTACAGCTCCACTCAGAATGAAGAGAATTCAAATTCACAACAAAATTCTCTGGTAAAAACATTGGTATGGAATTTCATGAAAATTTCATGCAATGCATTCATCAACATGTGGTTATGATCTTTTCATTAATATATATAAAAAATCATAGTTACCTTTGAAAAGAGCGATAAGTTTCCTTTCAAAATCATACTACATAACATTGGTTGTTTTCGTTATGTGATCAGACGCGTAGCTACCATAGACTCCCGTACTCCCGTGCATCAACATCATTTTCCTTCTCATTTTAGCATTAACACTGATTACGCTCAAACACTAAATTTATACTGTACAATAATATTAAGATATAGATAGGCATATTTAATACATCCTCTTGAAGTTGTACGCCGATCACCAACATGTCTCTCATGAGTATCTACAATTCTCATCAGATTCATTGTTTGAGTTCATTAAATTACGTGTGTTTAAAGGGACAATTCACTCAGGCAAATTCTTTTACATAACCAAGAAGCAAAATATGGCATAAATGTATTGTTCTACATTTCTTATGAAACATATAATATAAAATATTGACAAATTACACGTCATTGTTTAGTATTTTAATTGATACCGCATGCAGTAATTACAAATCGTTGATCAATACGATTAAGCAGGTACAATATGTACGCTGTACCCATCCCCGAGCCAAAGTCACGCACGTTAAACAAATGAATAACATAACCACTGTGGAGGTGCTAAAATGTTTTTAGGCAAGACAATTCACCTAATAAGGTAAACACATAACTGCCAGAGCGATTTGAGCAGTTCTAAACAAAAGTAGCATTACACTACCAGCAAGGGACAGGCCTAGGGTTCGTCTAAAAGATGTTCGACCACAATGTGTAATGGCGGACAGCGAGCGAGTTTGAACATTTCACACGCATTTCACCACCATGGGCTTTTCTGGCATATCACAGTAAAACAGACTGATCACATTTCCATTAGAACTGGTTTTTGTATCGCCTTCAACGTAAGAGCAACACTTAGGTATCAATATGTCGGCGTCGGCGTCCGGGAAAAGGTTTCCGTGCGATAACTGAAGTATTTATTGTCTGATTTCAACCAAATTTGGTATATAGCTTTCTATCAATGAGATCTCAGATGAGTTCGATAATGGTCAAAATCCGTCAATATTTGCAAGAGTTACGGGACTTTAAAATCATCAAAACAGAAAAATCCATGGTTTCCGCTCAATAACTTAAATATTTATTGTCCGTTATCAACCAAATTTGGTATGTTGCTTTATATTAATGAGATCTTAGATGGGTTCGATACTGGTCAAAATCTGTCAATATTTGCAAGAGTTACGGGACCTTAAAATAGTCGAAACATGGCTTCCGCTTGAAAACATTAGTATTTATTGTCCAATTCCAACCAAATTTGGTATATTGCTTTATATCATTGAGATCTTAGATGGGTTTGATACTTTTCAAAATCCATCAATATTTGCAAGAGTTATGGAACTTGATTTCTTCACCAAAATTATTAACAATATTTTCAACTGTAAATAACTATTTTTTGTGATGCTGTGCAGGCGACACATCCACTTCCGTGGAATTCTTGTGTTCTGATAAATGTACAAATTTTAATGTTCTCTTAGACTGAATTGTCCCTTTAAACATTAGTGTTACTATGATATTATATGGTCAGGAATGCAACTATATTGAAATGCTAGATAGGTAGATACAGCATATCGATTTTTTTTTTAAAAACTTCGAGTTAATATTACATAATTATGAACTATTGTGAAGTTCATTGTCCAATTGTTGAGTTAAACATGGTGTTGTCCTATGGCCATCGTTGGTCTTGTAAGTAACATGCACTTGTTAAAAGATATTCCATATCTAATGTAAATTAGGAATCTCTGATTCGGTTAATATGGTGTTATACTGCCCTTGTAGTAATACTCTCAACAGAGTATAGGTCCATACTTGTAATTGATATTTGCATTCATTTTTGAGACATCACTATTACAACATTTAAAATTGTGCATCGTTTTCTCATTGATACATACATATCATCCATATCCACTGATACCCAGAGTTCAGAGTCATCCAAAATTGTTATCCTAATCACAACGCATTGTAAAATACTTGTAGCTCATAGTTTACTTTCATATGTTAAGTGGATACTTTGTATTAACGACAAACAGGTTTCATGTTCACATCAAGAGAATTTGTTTGATTTTATTTAATATGGCTGGATTTGTGTAAAACTCATTACACACCAAATTGTCTATTTTGAAGTCTATTTCGATTTCCTATGAAAATGTATTAGATTTATGTTTTCAGGAAATGAGCAAGTTTTTTGCTCTTAAGGAATATACAAACATTTGACCCGTTGTGATTTAACATTGACCCGAGATCCGGTCTGAGTCACCTTGAGCTATCCTCATACATATGTACAACTTCCGCTTGTTGAGGAAGGAAAGTCTTACAACAGTCCCTAAATGACTTGGTCTATTTTGTCATTTGGAGGCATGCCAGGATTCCGAGCTCGAGATTACCAGATAAGACAAAATATTATGTCTCTAAAAAGATGAAATGTTACAAAATATCATATACATGGTCCACATCCACTGAAAAATTACCCATAGGATGCCCCATAAATGTTTCTTGAAATGACCCGAGTGAACAGTGATTATAATGGTACCCGATTTATGGCTAAATTGTCATGTTGTGACCAAACTATAGAACTATGACGACAAGGAAAGATTAAATCAATATTCTATACCTTGTAGTGGTTCTCCTACTCTAAAACAGAGATAAAACAGTAATAAAGATCAACCCCTTAAACCTAGGTGATCCACAGATCGATGTTAGACGAAATCTTACGCAGTTTTGAGTCAAAAATCTTTCCATGCTTTCAATTTTCCCGGTATATATATATTTTTATACGATATACAATTTTCATTGAATTCAGTTGACTTTACTTTTTGACGGATTTAAAGTAAATTTTGCATAAAGATTGAAAATGGTCTGTTGTCACAACTCATAAAATTTGCATAATTTTCATTTCCAAAACATCATATTTTTGTGGACCGTTAAAAGTTTATGTGTTTATTTCTTTGTTCTTACCAATAGGACACGATTTCCTCAAAAATTATACAAAGGAAAATTACTATGATCTGAAAGAGTAGACAATTTCCTTTAAGTATGCCACGTTTATTTAAAATCCATCAATGAAAAAAGAGTCGAGTACAAAAATTGTAAAAATACATAGAATACAAAATACATACTGGAAAAAGACGGCGCGGAAAGACTTCATTCAAAACTCTAGTTACTACACTGTACTGTAAATTTTCGTTCAATATAACCACGCACAAAAATATTAACGAGCGCAAATTCTAATGTAGGAATAGTTACATATTTATAGATAAATACAGCAAGAAAATCATCACATTGCGAGCAGGTTTTAGACCGGTTTAACGAACAATGCCATAAGTGAAAATATCCACATTTACTTTTCTAAATAGTCAACAACAAAGAAAATAAACAATAAACACGCCTTACTCTACCAATGGACAGTAATTACCATAAGAGTTTGGGATTTGCATTTATGTTTACTTCACATGTGAAAGGTGATAAAACACTGTTAAATGCAACAATCATGAATATATTACAAAATATTGACCTGGTCACATGCATGCCGTCTGCTGTATGTATTGTTTACCGAAAGGCCTAGGGTATTGATATTTGGCCTGTAGCATTCTGAGATGAAGGGTTACTATGTTTGTTCAAGTGAATGACCTTAATCTCTATTAAAGGTTACATGGGTCAAATAAGATTAACATTTAGATGATTTCTTGTCATTACCCAAGATGCATAAACACCTGATATTAGGCCTGCAGCATGAAGGGTGAATGGCTACAAAGTTAGTTCAAGTGAATTACATTGTGCTTCATTTAATGCCACATGAGTCAAATAGGTTAAAATATGTTAATTACTTCTTGTCATTAAAAAAGAGGCTCGATGACCTAATTTTAGGCTTGTAACATACAGGGGTGAAGTACTACCAAGTTTATTCAAATAAATGAGCTTGACATCCATACAAGGCGACAGGTCTCAAATAGATTGACATCTTTAAACGACTTCTTGTGAATGACTAAAAGGCCTAGCGACCTGATGTTGATCTGAAGCATGCAAGGATGAATGGTTACCAAATGTTCAAGTAAATGACCTTTACCTAGTTCTAAGGTCAAAGTCATCAGATGTTTCGGAAACTTACAGCTACACATAAGGAGTTCCTTGTATTGTCTTGATAGTTAGTTGTACCAATAGTCAGATAACCGTTACGGTCCCTAGGCCTCTCGTTTATATTACTATGTTTTATGATTTCAATTGAGACATCTTGGACCATCTATAATTTTCATTACATAGAACACATTCAATTCTTATATGCCTCAACTAGTCTACATTATTTGAAAATCACTATCTGATGACTGTGTAACATCAACATACCGCCAAAGCCAAGTAAACGGTTGATTCTACTTATGTCTAATGCTATGTTTTCTTCTTGTAATCAAACATGGACACAAGAGTCGTTTTGCTTTGGACCTAAACCTGCTGTCGAACAGTCCATATATAAATGGGTTAGCCACGTGATTGATGAGGTACATGCGGTACAGGAAGTAACACACCTGTATCTGTGAGGGAGAGAGCAAGGCCCAGAAGTCGGGATCCAGCGATTCCAATAACATGAGGACCAACCGCGGGAGGTAGGAGGCGACAAAAATTAAAGTAATAGTCATAAACATATATGTACAGCGATGTATCCGAAAATGACTGTAGACCCGTTCTCTCTGCAATCTTACTCGAATATTGTCAACATTGTCGCGTAAAACATCAAAGGAACGTCTTTTGATGCGCTTTTCTTCTTTCTCGTCTTTGATAATTTCCTTGCAATTTTGACTGCTACTACAAAAGCCGTCTTCCGATTGTCCTTCTATATCCAGTTCCGGTTGGGATTCTAGTTCCGTTTCCGGCGTAGTTGGAGAACTGATCGTACTTTGACCTCCTGTAGAAGGCGATGCTGTTGAACAATCCTTTCTCATCGTCACTCTGTCCTCGTAATCGCCATACGACACAGAAGTGTTCGATTTATCAGAAGTTTTACTTTTATCACGTAACTTTTTCACCTTATGTCCAGATTTACGGTGTCGAAGAAACTGTTGGTATATGACACGGGCTATAAGTCCGTAGAGGACAGCCATTGTAACAATACAAACAACAGCCGCAGCCAGCAGTATTGTATTGTAGATGAAGAGACCGAATACGAGATCGGAAGCATGATCTCGTTTACCACACCGGACACCCGTGATGTTGGCCAGTGTGTATGGCTGTATCTCTCCATAGAACATAACAGCAGGACTGGACACGAGACAGGCACTCACCACAGTTACTGCCAGGGCTGTTCTCTTCCACACTGACGTCACCTCGACTCCAAAAGGCCTGCACACCTTAAGGTATCTCTGTAAGCTAATCACGAGCAGCAACAGGCTTGAAGAGATGGTTGTTGCTTCGCTAAGAAACCACAACGTTTTACATAACGTATCCCCATAAAACATGACGGGTAGAATGTTTAAGGACATTGCAAAACCATCCCCTATCGCACAAGCCAACATGTCAAAGCATGCTAGGAAAGGTATGAAGAAGCGATTGTCACGTTTAGTCTTGAGCTTGAATGAATAAACATATATGACCAGCAGGTTACCAAACAATCCGGTCACGAGATAAATGGCGAGGATCACATCATTGGGAATGAGGAGGCGGGCCAGATAAGTGTTTAAATCCTCTATTGCAGCCTGGTTGCCATGGTCATCGAACATCGATCGAGAACCGTTAGCCATCACTAAACATAATCATGCATATCACATTTTGTTGCGTATATCACTGTAAATAAAACACACTGAATGCGAGCCCGACCACGCCTTCCGGTGTAGTGACTGGTAACCACAGGAAGTCTATATCCGGCCAAGGCCATTCATGTCTATATACATACAGTTCAATTAGCTTACAGTATAGCTTACGGTTTCCAAGAATCGCACACACGATGCACCAGCTTTAAGAAGTCCTACAATTTGTCGATCGCTAACCATCTGTATTTGTCATTCATTGTGACAACATGGAAGGGTCAGTTATGGTTACTGATGATGATATATATCAGTGATACAATCATGTCGTATTATAACGAGGATTTCTGTTGGCTTAAAAACTTTATCAGCCCACAAAGGAAAAAATGGCGTCGCCGTTTGTAACGTCGCTTCTGGTTGGCGGAGATAAAGGCGTAGTGATTTTATAGGGGGAAAAGAATCCAAAAATGAATTTGGAATTTTGAAGAGATTATCTTTATTGAATTGGATTATGAGGATTTCATAATTTGAATAGTTTTTTTTTATGTTATGGAGATATAACACAAAAATCTTAGTGTACTCTCATTATAAACTTCGCGGCTTGTTTAGAGAACACTCAGCATATTGTGTTATCTCCATAACATAAAAATCTGAGTGTACTCTCATTATAAACTTCGCGGCTTGTTTAGAGAACACTCAGAATATTGTGTTATATCCATAACATAAAAATCGAATCAAGTTAATCCTTTATTCCACACTTCCATATTTGGTAACTGGGTGATCACGTGAGATGACACAGTCGTGCGAGTGGTCAGTACATAGTCAATTTCTGAAGCGAGTGGACGTTCCTTACCACAGTGAAATTTCAACTTTAAAAAAAATCAAAGTACTGAAAGTACTGAAGGAGGCGTAGCTCAGATTCTAGACAGGGTAATGATATATTGAAATATTAAAGATAGATCATAATAGAGGTAATAGTTCATGTTCATGTTATTTTCAATCAATATTGATTGAAATAACAGATTGAAAATTCCGTGCTTTCGCAGAATGGCTGTTGTTTATTATAGGATAATGTGGATAAAATATTTGCAAATTGGTTAAATAATAGAAATGTTTAATCTTATAAGGTTGTTAAAAATAAATGCTCCAAAGAACTTGAAAATATTGTATGAGAAATAAATATGAACAATGAATAATGATATATAGAATAAAAATGATGCAAGACTAATGTATATTCCTTTTGAAAGTTTGTGTTGGTTTTTACATGTTTTAAATTTCAATCATGGTTTGAACTTTCTACCATCTGGGCAAAGTGTATGAAAGTGGTAGTTATGGTCCTGCTGAGCTCAGCATATACTGGCAGTAGAACGACTGGCTGACTCATTGTCAGTTTAATGTGACCAGGTGTGTTTGGTGTCTTCAGCGGCATGTTCCAGTGATATCATTATACATGTAACACAATGAAAGGGTAAGAGTTCCACTATACAAGAAGACCCAACAAATACAGCACAGTCTGTGCATGTTACACACATCATACATTGGAGGCCGTCCATGCCATTAATGAACCCAACAATCAAATATTGCCAAATCCAGTGTCAATCTGTCAATGTTAACAACAGTGTAAGGTGAAGTTGAAATCAATGTCCAACAATTTTCTCTCAGGGGATATTCCATTAAAACATCTAACCCAACTCAGGATATTAGGTATAAACATTGATACCCCTGATTTTAATTTACAGAAGTTAAAACTGGATTGGAATATTAATATCTTAACGGAATATCCCTTTGTATAGGATATACAACATCTGCAAATAAACAAGATATTGTCTTCACAGTTTTAACAGATCAAGTGACTCTTTCAGACAGATAAAATTTTTAACTTATCATATAATATTCAAGTAATACCAGGTATCTACATCAACTATCAAGTGAACACAACTGCAGATAAACAAGTGATTGTCTTCACATATTTACAGGTCAAGTGACTCAAGTCGGATAAGCTTTTAACTAATCATATGACATTCAAGCATACCATGTATCTACATCAATTCTCAAGTGAACACATCAGCAGATAACCCTTTACCACATGCAAACTAGTAGACTTCATCATCATGCTTCCATGAGGAAAGTATACAATGTTCAAATCGAACATTGTTGCAACATCTGTCAAGTGTATGCACCATCTCAATGGCACTTTGTGAAGCTTTCAGTCTGGATTGATAATACTTTTTTTAAAGTTGGATTTATTTACTTTTATGTTTATTTTTGAGAAATGTTTTGTGAAAAATGTTGCTTCAGAATTAATCAAACTACACAGTGATGCTATCATTTCCAAATATTATTCGACATGAGGACTTCAAAAATTAGTAAAAACGTTTTACATGTCAGAAAATGGGCGATTTTCTCGGTCGGAAATACTCAAAATATTGCCGATTTTTCATAACTTAAAAAATAATATATGCACAAATTACCTGAAATATCGTAAACAAACTAATTAACGTCTGTATCGTGGCTCCATCAATATATTTGTTCTGTAAAACACTGTTATTTCTGCTTTGTCCGTGCCGGTTCACCGCCCGTTAACCGCTTCTTTCACTTTCTATCGTTCCGAGTAGAGTGTTTGTTGTAGGATGTTAGTACATTATTTGTCGTTGAAAAATGCACGAAAATAATCTTATCAACTTTAAATGAAGTATATTAAAGGTTTATTGAAGTTTTGATAACAGTTTTTAACAAAATTATCAACACTCACGGCTGTAAACTCGCCAGCCATTCAAGGACCAACACGGCGTCAGGTAATGGCGATAGTACGGGACCACGCCGTTCTTCATGAACGTCAGATTTTCGTTTGGTCAAATTGAATAAAACATCGTCTAAATCATTGTCATATTATATCCTTTTAGGCCTGTGATATTTAAATATCGTGACATCGCACTTACAATTACAAATATATGCCGTGATATCAACAGCAGAAGCCATGATGGCGTCCCCGGTAACATGACAGGAAGCAGTGAACACATGTGTGATTTTCTCGGTTAATTTATTCTGAGTTTTATATAGTAACACTCTGCATGGTAGTGCGTCGGCAGAGTTTATAACAGTTGTCTCCCTTTGTACGGACTGTTCTTGCTAACATGTTCGTCAGTTTTGGGGAATTCTAGTTCATTTTTGTAAAATATTAGTGGAAAGGCCTAGCAATATTCGATTAAATACCCGTAATTGAAAAGGCATTTATTGTCAGTTGGATTATTTTTACTAACAAACAAGTTTATATGCAATTACTGTTAGATTCGCGGTTTGTAAGTTAGTCTGCCGTAGGTTAGTAAGGCTAACAGATGCAGCTAACAAGTATCGATATTGAGACACACTTTCGGTGAGAATAATTAATGCCTTACTGTAACATTGAAAATAAGTCTGAATTAATTAAGTGGGAAATTATAATGTGACCGAAACATGAATGTGACTGAAACATGAATGTGACTGAAACATATGTGATAAACGAAGAACCTCTGACAGTTAGTATAGACTGCTGTACAATACACAACGTACGCTACAATACACAGTGTAAAGTTATCTCCCGTAGTTCCAGAAACTGTCGATAGGATTACCAAGGTATAGTGTTCCAGTGACCATTGAAAACCAAAGTGATTCCATAATGGCAGGCGTGTATTACACATGCCTCCATAAAAGACTTTTTTACAGAAACTTCTTTAGATTGTGGAGAAGTTACCATAGAGCAATATTGTTACACACACCTGTTTCTACGTGGGAATTATGGAATTTGTGGTTATTTGATGACAGAAATATGAACTGAACCCTGAACATATGGAGTTGCAAAACTGAAATGTACATTTTTTCATTTATTTTGCCAAAATATACAAACAACACAATCTATGAAGTAAGATATGTTCAACTGCACCTAAGAAGTGATAAGTGTATATAGGCATACAAACAATCTCCAGTTTAAACAGGGTCTAAAACATATGTAAAAGTATGTATCCTTTAGCACTCGCGTAAATCACTTATTTGGCGGAGTTAAAACAAGAGGCCCAATGGGCCTTAACGGTCACCTGATATTTGATAAAAAATAGATATATAATTTACTAGCCAACTGATGTCTTTTGTTCACGTAATAGGAACATTGATCTAATAAGTCTACATACAAAGTTTCATTAAGCTTGGTAAATATTAACTCACATTATCATGTTCAAAAGGTTCAATAATTATTATTGCAAAGGGTATTAAGTCTGTAATTAAAGATGCTCCATCGCCGACAGAGCATAAATGATATTCATCATTTGAACAATAATTGGTGTGTAATCGTGTATATATCTGTCTAATTAACACAAAAACTAACATAAAATAACTCATTTTGCCTTTGGTGCACGCGCAATCAGTACTTCATTCCTTATAGGATATAGTGCCACGGAATTTTTTCGGGATGCAATTAATTATTTTTCATATTTTTACCTTGAAGTAAAATTAAAGCTGAAACTTTTCAATGGTGGTAATGGTGTAAAGTACGTAACTTTTGTAACCGAAGAAAAATACTAAATCGTCTGCTCCTGTTTTTGATGGTGAAAAAATACCATTTGTCAGCGGTGGAGCATCTTTAAGTTAGAGTAGGATCAAACTAATTTTCGAACTCGTCCGAGATCTTTCCTATAAAGTTTCATTAAGCTTGGTGCATATTTACTCAAGTTATTGCGTTCACAGGGAAATGTTTTAAACGCACGACGGACGACGTACGACGACGGACAAAAGACTATCGCAATAGGTCACCATTACCTATGGTCAGGTGACCTAAAAACTTGGTTGATTAACCTATTGTGTAGCTTGTAAGCAAAATATGCAAACAAAATGTCCTTTTCAGTAAAATAATGTCCAATGTCGGAACATATTTCTGTCATCAAACACATGTGGTTGTGTTTACTAGTATTGTCACAGGCGTTTGATCCTATAGTTATATAGAGACCTCTTTGTAGTACTGGTATGACTGGGTCAATATGTGTCAGTATTACACACATACATAGCCTAATAGGTGTACGTTTAACACGTTTAGAATCAAAAGCCGGTGGTTGTACCAACCGACATTTAAATGTTGTTTTGTTGGAAAACTACAGCGGGCGTTTGTTTGGAGAGGGTTGAAATAGGCTTTCCTTGATAATCCATTTGCATTTTTGGCAATTATATTTTTTGAATTGAAGAGTTGATAAGGTAGGTGACGCTGGCCCTCATTTGCCCCTTTGACTACGAGCTTTCTCTGTAATGGTCAAAAACTTGCCTCTCTTGCAGAAGATGGATGAAGAAGGTCCGACCCCTTGGCTGTCTGCCATCGATTCCATGGATTGATAGCAGTGGCGTAGGAAGATGAAACGTAATGGGGGGTGGGGGTGGGGGGGGTGTCAAAGGTCCTCAATATTTTGTAACCCCCCCCCCCCCACCTACAGGAGGAGATTACTTCAACTCCCAACCATATATGCTGTATGTACATTTTTCATATATCATTAAATTTAGTCCTTGAACACATTTATAGATAGTGGGGTCGCTAAAAGGAAATTAACGAATACGCAATTAGCGTGTGAGCGCCGAAGGCGCGAGATTTCGGTGTTTTAGGGGTCTGAGGGTGATCCCCGGGAAAAAAATATATTGTAATTTAGAATGACTGAGATGAGTTTAACAATGTATTTTGATAATTTTGCGAACGCGCGAAAGCGCCATATTTTGGTGTTTGGGGGGTCCGGTTAGAATGGCTTAGATGAGTTTTACGATGCATTTTGATGAATTTGCGAGCGCCCAAAGGCGCAAGAATTTGATGTTAGGAGAGTCCGGGGGTTTCCCCCGGCAAAAAAGTTACGATTTAGAATGGTTGAGATGAGTTTTACGATGCATTTTAATGATTATAAAGCGTTCTTAACATAATAATTTTTCGATTTAAAGCTACCTGCATTTAGAAATGATAATTATGTCGTCATAACATTATGCAACCGTACCCGATCTGAATATACTGGCTTCACACCATCGGCACATTGTTGTGTAACATAAACAAGAGGCCCAGAGGGCCTGTATCGCTCACCTGGTTTGTAATGCCAAGTAATGTTCTGAATACAGGTTCATTGTTTCTTTTCTGAAGGAATTTTAATATTAACCTCTAAATCCCCTATTGGGCCCCACCCCTTCTACGCCCAGGGGGTCAGAGCCAAAATTTATACAAGTTATGTTCCCCCTCCCCCAAGGGTGTTTATGGCCAAATTTGGTCACAATCCAAGCAAAACTCTAGGACAAGTCGCGATTTATAGGATTGACCTCTATTTCCCCTATTGGGCCACACCCGTCCTGTCCTCGGGGGGCCAGAGCCAAAATTTATACAAGTTCTGTTCCCCTTCCAAAAAGGATGTTTGTGGCCAAATTTGGTTACAATCCATGCAGAACTCTATGACAAGTAGCGATTTAAAGGATTTACCTCTATTTCCCCTATTGGGTCCCGCCTCTACTGCCCCTGGGGGACCAGAGGCAAAATTTATACAAGTTCTGTTCCCCTTCCCCCAAGGATGTTTGTGGCCAAATTTGGTTACATTCCATTCAGAACTCTATGACTAGTAGAAATTTAAAGGATTTACCTCTATTTTCCCTATTTGGCCCCGCCCCTCCTGCCCCCGGGGGTCAGAGCCAGAGCCAAGATTTATACAGGTTCTGTTCCCCCTCCTCCAAGGATGTTTGTTGCCAAATTTGGTTACAATCCATGCAGAACTCTATGACTAGTAGCGATTTAAAGGATTTACCTATATTTCCCCTATTGGGCCCCTCCCCTCCCGCCCCACCTGCCCCCGGGGGACCAGAGCCAAAATTTATACAAGTTCTGTTCCCCCTCCCCCAAGGATGTTTGTGGCCAAATTTGGTTACAATCCATGCAGAACTCTATGACTAGTAGCGATTTAAAGGATTTACCTCTATTTCCCCTATTGGGCCCCGCCTCTCCTGCCCCTGGGGGACCAGAGGCAAAATTTATACAAGTTCTGTTCCCCTTCCCCCAAGGATGTTTGTGGCCAAATTTGGTTACATTCCATTCAGAACTCTATGACTAGTAGCGATTTAAAGGATTTACCTCTATTTCCCCTATTGGGCCCCGCCCCTCCTGCCCCCGGGGGGTCAGAGCCAAAATTTATACAGGTTCTGTTCCCCCTCCCTCAAGGATGTTTGTGGCCAAATTTGATTACAATCCATGCAGAACTCTATGACTAGTAGCGATTTAAAGGAAATGTTGACGGACAGACGGACGCCGACGGACGACGAACGAAGGACGCCGCGCCATGACATAAGCTCACCGGCCCTTCGGGCCAGGTGAGCTAAAATGAATTCATTGTCTCGCTAAGACAAATAAACAAATTAATCTTTTAAAATGAATTCATTGTCTCTCTAAGACAAATAAACAAATTGATCTTTTAAGAGACATTTTTTTAAATAGTACATAGAATCCCTTGATGGACATTTTAGTCTAGTTCGTTTGTATTGAATTTTCACTATTTAAGGTTTGACATTATGTGCTTGAACGTTTTAGGAAATGCGCTGCGCAGCTGAAAATTTTCTAGAATGAAGTACAAAAATGTGCAGGACCCTTTTTTCTCTCAAATAAGCATTTTTAGAAAATTTCAGTCGGCGAAGGGGGGGGGGGGGGGGGGGGGGCAAACAGACATGTTTGCCCCCCCCCCCCCCCTCCGCTTCCTACGCCCCTGGATAGCGTTATTTTGTCAACATTTAAGAAAACAATAGGCAAATAACCACTCTAGTACACATTGGTAATGTATCGGTAAATCGACTATCCCAGTGTATCGGTAAATCGACTATCCCAGTGTATCGGTAAATCGACTATCCCAGTGTATCGGTAAATCGACTATCCCAGTGTATCGGTAAATCGGTAAACCCATGTGATGCTTCAATTTTTGAAACGTGATCCTCGGATCGATGTGTGTGGATGAATTAGACGAATGAATGCTCTTGCTTGGTGTATCCACATAAAAGTGTGATTTAGATGTAATAACTACAATAGGTTATTGTGAAAGTGGACATAAGAGAAAGTATCATGTATTACAATAGCGTTTAATTGATGATTACGGGGCCCAGATATAGTGATAGGACAGATAGACCAGGCCCATCAGTAACACGGATAGTAACATGTTCTTCCAGTTCTCCTTCCGTAAAGTCTTTAGCTCACCCTCTGTGAAAATAACCAGACATGAAGATTAATTGCAATTAATAAAATAGACCTGCCATTGATCATATTGATTTGTAATTGATTACCAACAATCAAATTCATAATGACAACCTGTCAGCTGTATTGTTCAGATAGATCCCGAAAAAAATATGCATAACTAGGATTTCTAGTATTATCCTTATGCTTTTTCATCCCATGACCTGCTGGTTGTTAAATGGCAGCATTTAACACTAACACAAATAAACACACCAATTTTATCATTAGTACGTACATGTATATCTATGTTCGATTTTTTTATTCCCTTTGCATTGTTAGTTCTTGATACCAACTATGGCATATTTATAATTGTTTTTTTAATCAACATGTAATTTAAAAGTAAATTTTTGATAATATTTTTAAATTGTGATTGCCAATGTCTTGTTACTTTCTGTGATTTGTCTTGCCGTTTTACTTACTATTATTTGACAGTGTCTTCTTTACTCGTTTTGCTTCCTCTTTCAAATCATTTCTAAAAGAAAAGTAAATGACCCAGTTGTGTATTGCATTCACCACTTTAACATTGAGTGATGTAAATGTCTTGATCTAATCAGAACCCAAACGATCGGTGAATGTTTTAACAGAAACGTTTACTTTCAAAATCACTATAAGGAATATGTACTAATGGAAAAGAATTCCAAGTTTATAACTGCATTGATAAATTATGTTAATTACTTAGATACATCCCTATGACAATTTAACTGTTAGTTGTCCTTTTTATCTGATCATTTTACAGAGTGAAATGTGAGGCTTCATGATGAAAATGTATGTAATGTTTTTGACATTTTCTCTGTTTTTTTCTATCTTTCCTATTATTTTTTGTTTTTAAATGTTGGAGCATAAATGGTTACATAAAATCATCCTCGAAATCTGTGCCCCATGTGTGGAAGTCAATTAGTAATACATACACTAGTATCATTTGGCCTAGTTTAGACCTAGAATAGAGACGTAAAGAATGGAATATGTAGAATATTCATTGTTTTTTGACGAATAAAAGTTATATTTCATCTCTGACAAATATCAAAGTTTGATCCCCACTTGATGAAGTGTTATCCTCTATGTAATTTGTCCTTTGCTACATGATAACTTTACGGTTATTTGTCCTTTACTAAATCTTAACTTGACATTATCATACTTATTACCCTTGGCTAACGAAGTTGCATATGACCATGTCATTTATTACAAGATGATAACTTCTCATTTTACCTGTCTGAGTCGGTGATGTTAACATCAAGGCGTAATGTACGTTCAATCTCATCCAGACGTTTTTCACATCCCTCAATGTCGGCTTCAACAGCTGCGATCTGTAATGTTATCGTAACATTTTAAAGTGAACAGTCGGGCAAGGATGGATAAAGTCGGTAAAAATGGTGTGAATGTATGCAGTATAATTTCTTATGAAGGGAAAAATAAAATCTCTCGTCAAAATCTGTCTGCGTACGAATAAATTAATTTAAAGTATGGAAATTCTAAAACGTCCTCCCGGCTCACTATGTCCGTGGTTACATTTCCACGCAGCCTCGCTTTCAATGCTTTCAACTTTTCTTTACTTTAATGGTCAGAACTGGGAAACTAAGCAGAGCTTGACCCTCGTATTTATATGTGAGAACTTTTGGAAGGCCAATGAACGCATTTAGACTGGTTTTCTTTGCCCGACTATTCACTTTAACGATATATATCAATATATATCGTTTATGCATGGTCGAAGGGGAATAACTCTTTCATTATCAACCTTATATACTGTACTACACGCAATACATCATAAACATCATTAGAATGTATAGTATTTTTTACAAATTCTGTTATTCTACAATGTGTACCATTTTCTTCTTAACTTCATTTATTTGAACTTTTTGAGTTCGCAAGATAATAATCAATTCGTATTTGATAATATTAGTCTTTTGTCAGTATCAGTATTGGTATAATCTTACATACCATACAACCTGTGATATTTCAATCCTTTTCAATGATCATTACTTTTATAAATCTTATTTTAGCTTATTTGATTTCTACCTATGACTTCAATATCTATTTTTAATTCACACTATGGTAGTGTATATCCTGTAAATTTTTACACTTTGCTATATTAGCATTTATGTACATTACACTTCAGTATCTTAACCTATTTTGTGTAACATTTGTGTGATATACTAGTGTAATTATTAAGTTATTACCTTTAAATTAAATTTTCTTATTTCTGCTAAACTGTGATAGCTGTTTCCAACTAAATATCATGTATCTATAGCATGCTTATTATAGTTAAATTGTTGCCTGTCTATATATATTTTTACCTGTTTGTACTGTGATATTTTTTACATATGTTTGTCGCAAGAATAGCACTACAGTGCTAATGTTATTATGTTCCCCATGTATGCGACTCTAAATAAAACTTCTTGACTCTTGACTTACAGATACTAGGCCCTATCCATGGGATTACACGTGCACACGTGTAAAGTTTACGTGTAGACTATGTTTATAATATTGTAGTGAAAACACTAGGCCTTAAATATATAATGTAGGCCCTACTTAGTGCGTATACAATGTTTCCTCAAGTGCTTCTTGACCACGCTATAACGTTAGACTACTAACAAGCAGGTAGTAGGTACGTATACTATACTGCACGTTTATATATAGAACGGAATCAAATATCAGAGCATCTACATTATGCAACGCTAATCATAGTCTACGATTATAGAAAAACTCACCTGTGTTGTGACGGTCGGCATTATATTACTGATCGAAAAAGGAAAGTCCTGTACGTTCGACACGTTGTCTTTATTTACATCTACGTCGCAATAACGCTTGCTTTGTACATTGCAGAGAAACATTATCAAGACGAAGACGAATATCACACCCAAGGAACGCATACAAAGCAGATTGCATAGACCGAGTACAATGGCAAGTGAGATGTATAGATTGTCGGTTACCCAGTCACGTTAACACGGAGCGTAGTGAAGTTTAGACAATGGGTTTCCGAGGGTGTCATATTACTACGTAGGCCTAACTTGAACTATATTATGTTTATCTATAATGTGTTTTATGTTGAATTTGTATGATCGATCATTTAGCCTAAACCACGGCACCTACATGTATTACTATGAAACAAAGATTTATATAGTATTACTTATTAATTGTTTATTAATTGTATTTAAATCTCTGTATGAAATGACCAATAGTTTCATTATCACAAGAGACACAGTAGATTTGAATTTTCTTAGTCAAACCTTGTTAGTCTTAGATTATAATCGAATGTTTGCTTGAGCGGTTTTAAATAAAGGTTATTGCATGGCTTTCGAGTAATAAGGAATAATGAGTCACTGACTTACTGCATGCTTCTTAACCTCGAACAAAAAGACAGGTTGATTGAAAAATAAACACCTTTTCATCCCTATACCCCAACTCTCCCATCGTTCTCTGTTTGATTTACCTGTAGGTATTCGTAACTGGGGGATAATTTTGACATGCTATTTTTTCATCATTAATTTATTAAAAACCATAAGGTTTGATGAATAAAGCTGTAAAAACCATTCAAATGGCTTCAGATGACGTATAAACATTAGTTATAACACAGAAATTTTGTACTGAAAAATTGTTGTTTTTATGCCTTAAATATGTTTAAATGAAAACATACCTGCAGAAGTCACTTTATAATTACTAAAAACATTGTAAAAATGTGTAATGAAATTGTAGACCACAATTTGGCTTCATGGTCTCACCGTATGTACTCATTTCACTTCACTATTGATGTAAAATAAATGATTTTTGGCAGTATATAAGAGCTGAAAATGATTTTTGACAGTACTGCCAAAAATCATTTTCAGCTCTTATTTGTACATGTAAGATTAAAACCTATACATTGAAAGCACTTTCAAAAAGTTGGTAATTTTTGGTGATGAATAACATATTAAAAGCTCATCTTGATTCGTGAGTATGAAAAATACGGCACATACAACTTTAAGCTTGTGAGTACTTTTCAGTACTAGGTGAAGGTTATTGCATGGCTTAGAGTAATAAGTCCCTACTGACGAGAAATCATGCAATAACTGACTAACATGCATACTTGTTAACCTCGAACAAAAAGACTTACTGCATACTTCCAACCTCTCACAAAGGAAAAGTGTGGCCAATAAATGTCTTGTTACCACAGTTGACTCCACAATAACTCCCTTTCATGGCCAATAAAGATTACTTGATCATGAAAGGGGCTGAATCCCCCATTCATGACCCATCAGGATTATTACCTGACCATGAAAGGGACTGGACATGAGTACAGTCAACCATGGTAACAAATGTTGTAAGTGAGGGGAGATAATCATTACTCACCTTGTTCTGATGATTAGATTAATCAATAGACCAACTAACCAATGCTGACAAAATTTTAAAAAATACATACAATGCAATAAGAAAATCACATTTATTTAAATGTACATCAAAAAGCTCCATTAATTATTATTTCAATTAAGTATTATGTGATAGCAACTTCGGTTTGGAAGGAAATATTAACAAATCGTGCCTTGGTATTAAAATATATGCATTTTATCCGTTGAAAGCACATATGGAATTAATTTTAAATAAATTTACTTACATTTAAAGTTTTTGACAATTTCTTTTTTCATTTACTTATTTTTCTTGCAATCGCTGAATAGAACTTGATAATAATCCATTTTTTTATATTGTACGTATCTCCTAAAACATTTTAATGCAGCAAGTTTTTATCTCTACACGGCAAAACTCCTTGTGCTCCTTACGATTGGCAAAGACAAACTGATGTATTAAAATTGAGCAAAGAACCTCATATACTGAAAAGTGCTTACAAGCATAATAGGTACAGGTAAATCAAAACGGAGAACGATGGAAGAGTGGGGGTATAGGATTCGAACTAGGGACCTCTGGGTTACTAGTCTGACGCAAACCGATTAATCTATAGATAAGTTCTCTCTAGCCAAGCGGATATTGCAGCTAGTATTCATCAGGGTTACAAATGTGTTGCTATATTTGCCAGATAATAATTACAGAGTTTATTTTAGACATACATTGTGTTACAAATTCTGTCCCCAAAGCTCTGTTACGTTTGTCAAAATTTCCAAAAGCTGGCGTCACACCGTCCCGAAGTTGACACAGGATGGACACACGAAAAAACAAAATGTCCAAATTAGGCACTGATCGTGAGCGCATCGGGCTATTCGTGAGGCCATCTTCAGCCATCGTAAGATCGCCGGGGAACTTTTTCAATGACTTCGTGAGTGACGGCAAAATCTTTGACATGCCAAAACATTGCACGAACACCACACGGAGGTTCATTTTCGTGTTGAATTCGTGTGTCCATCTTGCCCTTTATAAGGCAATCGCGAGGACATCTTTGCGGTTCGTGTCTTCTTCGTCTTACCATCGTGTAAAACATCGACGACAATAGTATACAATAGACCCATTTATAATCACGAACGCAATACGAAGGAAACACGAAGTTATGCGATGGTCGCTAATTGCAGTCGCTCACACGGACACTTGTATAAAACTCACCAGAGTATCTTTCTCAGTCATGCTGGGTTACTACAGAAATGGTATGTTATGATGATTATGAACTTAGGAAAAAGCAGATATCTGCATTTCATCTTTGAGAATAAGATTAACAACCATTGCGTGCACATTACTTGTTGCCTTATTTATTAATTCGAGTTTTTGGAGATATAAAATTAATATAAAGATCCTACACTGAATCTAGATAACACTTACATTGAAACTTAAACACAAGTTATGTGTGCCGTAATTAACATGCTCACGAATCAAGATATACTAATGTTATTCTCCACTGAAAGTTATCAATATTTCGATTATCACAATATTTACAATGCATAAGTTTTAATTTTATAAGGTCAAATAAAATCTCAAAATGAATTTTGACAGTACTGCCAAAAATCATGATATTAAGGTCTAAAATGCAAAGAAATGAGTACACCTTATCAAACGAAGAAGCCAAGTTGTGGTCTACAATTTCGTTTCACATTTTTACAGTGATATTAGTAATTCTAACGTGACTTCTTCAGATATGTTTTCATCTAAACCTACATCATAAAAATAATAAAGTATGAACACAAGAATAATTACACTGCACACATTCTGTGTTGTTGCAAATGTTTATGAAGCATCATACATGTTTCACCATGCCTTTGTATGATTTTGAATGAATTTATCAAAAGCTATAGTTTTGAAATTATACTGAAGAAAAATCATGGCACTTAAAACTTAACATGTCAAAATATTTCTTCTGCAAAATCTACAACATTTAACTTTATTTGCCATGTTGATTTACTTGAAGTATTAATATGTGCTTAAAACAATATAATTATCACAATAATGTAAATCTTTGTGATATAAAATACCTCGGTTTTTACCATAGTTGTGTAAATCTTTGTGATATAAATACCTCGGTTTTTGCCATAGTTGTGTATATCTTTGTGATATGAAATACCTCGGTTTTTACCACAAGTGTAAATCTTTGTGATATAAAATACCTTGGTTTTTACCATAGTTGTGTAAATCTTTGTGATATAAATACCTCGGTTTTTACCATAGTTGTGTAAATCTTTGTTTTATAAAATACCTCGGTTTTAACCACAGTAGTGTTAATCTTTATGATATAAATACCTCGGTTTTTACCACAAGTGTAAATCTTTGTGATATAAAAAACCTCGGTTTTAACACAGTAGTGTAAATCTTTGTGATATAAAATACCTCAGTTTTTACCATAGTTGTGTAAATCTATGTGATATAAATACCTCGGTTTTTACCACAGTAGTGTAAATCTTTGTGATATAAAATACCTCGGTTTTTACCACAAGTGTAAATCTTTGTGATATAAAAAACCTCGGTTTTTACAACAGTAATGTAAATCTTTGTGATATAAATACCTCGGTTTTTACCATTGTTGTGTAAATCTTTGTTTTATAAAATACCTCGGTTTTAACACAGTAGTGCAAATCTTTGTGATATAAATACCTCGGTTTTTACCACAGTAGTGTAAATCTATGTGATATAAATACCTCGGTTTTTACCACAGTAGTGTAAATCTTTGTGATATAAATACCTCGGTTTTTACCATAGTATTGTAAATCTTTGTGATATAAATACCTCGGTTTTTACCATAGTATTGAAAATCTATGTGATATAAATACCTCGGTTTTTACCACATTAGTGGAAATCTTTGTGATATAAAAAACCTCGGTTTTTACCACAAGTGTAAATCTTTGTGATATAAAATATCTCGGTTTTTACCACAGTAGTGTAAATCTATGTGATATAAATACCTCGGTTTTTACCACAGTAGTGTAAATCTATGTGATATAAATACCTCGGTTTTTACCACAAGTGTAAATCTATGTGATATAAATACCTCGGTTTTTACCACAAGTGTAAATCTATGTGATATAAATACCTCGGTTTTTACCACAAGTGTAAAAATATGTGATATAAATACCTCGGTTTTTACCACAAGTGTAAATCATTGTGATATAAATACCTCGGTTTTTACCAGTACCTCGGTTTTTACCACAAGTGTAAATCATTGTGATATAAATACCTCGGTTTTTACCAAAGTAATGTAAATCTTTGTGATATAAAATATCTCGGTTTTTACCACAGTAGTGTAAATCTTTGTGATATGAATATCTCGGTTTTTACCACAGTAGTGTAAATCTTTGTGATATAAATACCTCGGTTTTTACCACAGTAGTGTAAATCTTTGTGATATAAATACCTCGGTTTTTACCACAAGTGTAAAAATATGTGATATAAATACCTCGGATTTTACCACAGTAGTGTAAATCTATGTGATTTAAAAAAACCATTGGTTTTTACCACAGTAGTGTAAATCTATGTGATATAAATACCTCGGTTTTTACCACAGGAGTGTAAATCTTTGTGATATAAATACCTCGGTTTTTACCACAAGTGTAAATCATTGTGATATAAATACCTCGGTTTTTACCACAGTAGTGTAAATCTTTGTGATATAAATACCTCGGTTTTTACCACAAGTGTAAATCTTTGTGATATAAATACCTCGGTTTTTACCACAGTAGTGTAAATCTTTGTGATATAAATACCTCGGTTTTTACCACAGTAGTGTAAATCTATGTGATATAAAAAACATTGGCTTTTACCACAAGTGTAAATCTATGTGATATAAAAAAAACATTGGTTTTTACCACAGTAGTGTAAATTTATATGATATAAATACCTCGGATTTTACCACAGTAGTATAAATCTTTGTGATATAAATACCTCGGTTTTTACCACAAGTGTAAATCTTTGTGATATAAAATATCTCGGTTTTTACCACAGTAGTGCAAATCTTTGTGATATAAATACCTCGGTTTTTACCACAAGTGTAAATCTATGTGATATAAAAAACCATTGGTTTTTACCAAAGTAATGTAAATCATTGTGATATGAAATACCTAGGTTTTTTGCTACAGTAATGTTGATGTAATATTTGTAATACATTGAAGCATGGAGCACATGATGTCGTTAACACAAGACACATTAAATTATCCTCACCTAGGCAATCAATTAAAAAAAAGAAAAACCAACTAAACACTGATTTGGGTGAAATATCACTACGCGGTACACGTACACGTGCACGTTTTGATTATACAAAAATATAGTACATAAGAACTATATTAGAGGTTTACACATAAGTTTAGGAAAGAAAACGCCATGTGACCTCCGTCCACAATAAATAAAGTATAACTAGACAAGACTATAATTTAAACAAAACAATGAAACAAAAAGACCAGCGACGAACCGATGGTTTGAAAGACCACTGGCCATGATTGGCCAAAAGACACTTATGTACCCTCACGCCACGGAGGCACATCCCTTTTACACAATTATATAAATCTTTGTGATACAAGATACATGTTCCTCGGTTTTACCAAGGTATCGTTGTATTCGAAGATGTCATTGATGACATCAAGATGTTTTATTATATATGCTACGCCATTCAAATTCACGATAATGGGTTCTCCAAGATGATAAGTTGCCAGTTAGTGACAGTTTTAAAAGTTGGGACATGTTATCTGAAACAGCGAATATCAGTTTTATTATATAGATAGAGCTTACACAAGGAGCGGTTGTTGGATACGGAATTTATTTCACACGAGTTTCTTTTTGTAAGTTACAAAAGACACGAGCTTTAGTAAGTTTGAACGAAACACACGCTCAGTGTTCTTGACACAACGTTTTAATTCCTGTTTCAAAATGACAGATGAATTGATTTATGTTAATTCCGTCGTAATGGATTATTTATCGCGAATGGTAATTGATTATGAATCTATCATTATTATTAGATTGATCACATCATCAAAGCTGATTCCCGGTTATACAAAAAAAAATGTTATTTAAATAGCATACATCTGTGTCCCACGTATTTAAATTTCAGTGATGTTAGCGTCACCACACAGCCGTGTTGCCCTTATGTGACTCGTCAGTGATGTTAGGGTCACCATAAAGCCGTGTCGCCCTTATATGACTCGTCAGTGATGCAAGGGTCACCATACAGCCGTGTCGCCCTTATATGACTCGTCAGTGATGCAAGGGTCACCATACAGCCGTGTCGCCCTTATGTGACTCGTCAGTGATGTTAGGGTCACCATAAAGCCGTGTCGCCCTTATGTGACTCGTCAGTGATGTTAGGGTCACCATAAAGCCGTGTCGCCCTGATATGACTTGTCAGTGATGTTAGGACCATCATACAGCCGTGTCGCCCTTATATGACTCGTCAGTGATGTTAGGGTCACCATACAGCCGTGTTGCCCTTATGTGACTCGTCAGTTAGTGATGTTAGGGTCATCATACAGCCGTGTCGCCCTTATATGACTCGTCAGTGATGTTAGGGTCACCATACAGCCGTGTTGCCCTAATGTGACTCGTCAGTGATGTTAGGGTCACCATAAAGCCGTGTCGCCCTTATATGACTCGTCAGTGATGTTAGGGTCACCATACAGCCGTGTCGCCCTTATGTGACTCGTCAGTGATGTTAGGGTCACCATAAAGCCGTGTCGCCCTTATATGACTTGTCAGTGATGTTAGGGTCACCATACAGCCGTGTCGCCCTTATATGACTCGTCAGTGATGTTAGGGTCACAATACAATAGTGTCGCCCTTATGTGACTCGTTGGTGATGATAGGGATACCATACAGCCGTGTCGCCCTTATGTGACTCGTCAGTAATGTTAGGGATACCATAAAGCCGTGTCGCCCTTACATGACTCGTCAGTAATGTTAGGGATAACATACAGCCGTGTCGCCCTTATATGACTCGTCAGTGATGTTAGGGTCACCATACAGCCGTGTCGCCCTTATATGACTCGTCAGTGATGTTAGGGTCACCATACAGCCGTGTCGCCCTTATATGACTCGTCAGTGATGTTAGGGTCACCATACAGCCGTGTCGCCCTTATATGACTCGTCAGTGATGTTAGGGATACCATACAGCCGTGTCGCCCTTATGTGACTCGTCAGTAATGTTAGGGCCCCATACAGCCGTGTCGACCTTAAAAAAATTATGACTCGTCAGTGATGTAAGGATCACCATATAGCCGTGTCGTCCTTATATGACTCGTCAGTGATGTTAGGGTCACCATACAGCCGTGTCGCCCTTATATGACTCGTCAGTGATGTTAGGGATACCATACAGCCGTGTCGTCCTTATACAAATGTATGACTCGTAAGTGGTGTTAGGGTCACAATTCAATCGTGTCGCCCTTATATGACTCGTAAGTGATGTTAGGGTCACCATACAATCGTGTCGCCCTTATATGACTCGTAAGTGATGTTAGGGTCACCATACAATCGTGTCGCCCTGATGTGACTCGTCAGTAATGTTAGGGTCACCATACAATCGTGTCGCCCTTATGTGACTCGTCAGTGATGTTAGGGTCACCATACAGCCGTGTCGCCCTTATGTGACTCGTCGGTGATGTTAGGGTCACCATACATCTGTTTCACCCTTATGTGACTCGTCGGTGATGTTAGGGTCACCATACATCTCTTTCAACCTTATGTGACTTGTCAGTGATGTTAGGGTCACAATTCAATCGTGTCGCCCTTATATGACTCGTCAGTGATGTTAGGGTCACCATAAAGCCGTGGCGCCCTTATACGACTCGTCAGTGATGTTAGGGATACCATACAGCCGTGTCGCCCTTATGTGACTCGTCAGTGATGTTAGGGATACCATACAGCCGTGTCGCCCTTATGTGACTCGTCAGTAATGTTAGGGATACCATACATCTGTTCCACCCTTATATGACTCGTCAGTGATGTTAGGGTCATCATACAGCCGTGTCGCCCTTATATGACTCGTCAGTGATGTTAGGGTCATCATACAGCCGTGTCGCCCTTATATGACTCGTCAGTGATGTTAGGGTCATCATACAGCCGTGTCGCCCTTATATGACTCGTCAGTGATGTTAGGGTCACCATACAGTCGTGTCGCCCTTATATGACTCGTCAGTGCTGTTAGGGTCGCCTACAATCGTTTCGCCGTTATATGACTCGTCAGTGATGTTAGGGTCACCATACAGCCGTGTCGCCCTTATATAAATGAAATGTTGGTTTAATAATTGTAATCTAAGGTCCAAATAACATTAAGAGTTAAGGATCTGTGAACAGCTATGGTAATTTAAGGACAATAATTGCATGTTTTCTTCTATAAGTAATGTTGTATACTTAACGTATTTTGTCATAGCAAGTGTTATTCAGTTTGTAGCCGTTCCTTGAAATAATTATTATTTATTTTCATAAATATTAATTTCCTTTTCTATATGACGGTTATATCACAGGGCATTTGCAATAATATAATTTGAAATTAATAAACTGATTACTCATAAACCTTTCAAATGAATGTAAAATAGCATATATCGCCTTTTCACAATTCTGATACGTAAAAAGCTGCAAGAATGAGGGAATGACTGTATGAGCCGTCGTACAAAGGACGGCCCTGTATTCCTAATACACATACATTCCCATGTCAATTAGGAAAACAGGGGCTTCCTGACATAGTGATGGATGAATAGAACGTTTTAATGAAAAATTAAAAAGAAATAATGTTAATGTTACCAGGCAGCTGAATAAATATATATGCTGTCAGATAAACGTTAGACTCCAGCATTTCGTCAGAGAGTGCTCAGTTGGCGCGGTGGGCCGAATCAACATCATCATGTATACCATTATCCTGTTGTTGTTGTCATGGATTTCACTATCGGCAGCTATATTACCAGGTATTTTTTATTATCATTATAATAAGCATGAGAGACATTTTAGTATATTTCTATAACTTAATTTTGAATAACCCCGAAGGTCTAATTTTTAATTCATAATATTTATTGGTTATTCTTTGACATATTAACTTAATAGTTCCTTGTCGGAGGAGATTTGATTGAATAAATAAATTGTCTAATGAAAAATGCAACTTAATGATAAACGAATTCAATTGAGATGAAAATGTTTACTTTTCCGTCACACAAAAGAAATACAACCCTTTAATTTTAAGCAACCAATTTTGGTTTTTAATTTACTAACATTTTTTTTTCACTAGCACTGTTAGAGATTGATCACGCTGATTGTTATGCACGTTACTAGAACTGCTGTTTTCCTTTTGTATAATTTATTGACAGGGTTTTTACAGAATCACATTGGTAAAAGACCACAACAAGGTATCAGTCAAACTTACACTAATTCAATGGAAACTTAGTCAAGTTAAAACATTACATTGGACTAAATAATGATAAAATGAAGTTGAGAAATAAATCAAATGTAAAAAAACTGTTTTATTACAATTTGGATTCATTAAAAAATTCATTTCAAATATGAGTTTCATACGAATAAGACAAGTTAATCTATTAGATAAAATTTTACATGAAACATCAAGTTATATTGAATAATTATCTAAACAATTCTGAGTTGACTAGGATAGATATATTTGATACTATGGATATTGAACATGGGTATCGTTGTTTGATAGTGTGTGCTGCTTGATATGTTCGTGTGCATGTATTCGATCCTGCTCAGCTCGGAAGCCTCACTTGAAGTGATGAAAACATTAAGACATCCAGTTAAAAGATTCTTTATTTTGCACTTAAAAAAAAAAATAATCCTGTGATCACAAAATCAGAAGTCGTATTAGAGCTATAACTTTTCCATGTTCTAATATTGGTGCACCTTTAATTACCATTGAATTGGTACACTGTTCTGCTGCCACTATGAAATATCATTCAAGGATGTAATTATCTGAAATGATGGTCTAACCTTAAAGAATGGTTATCCTGGCTATGGCAATATTCAATATTTTCAAGTAAAGTCAATAAAAAGAAAGTATATGAAAAACTAATGACTAATATTAATCATAATACCCAAAGAAAGACTAAACCAGTCTGATCTAACAAAAACAGTGTTCCCACTTAGAAAGCTACGCTCTCGAATATCACGAAAAAGTTAGAATACCAGAGATAAATCATTTTTACTAATTTTAAAATTCCGTTGTGACTATACAACTGAATACCCACATAAATGACCAAATAATTATAAAATGATAATAATAGTCATACATTTTCAATTTGCTGAAGCCTATCGAAAAAAACCCAACAAAACAACGCAACATGTTTTAACTATAACGTGTTCTGTTGTTGTGTGCGCGTCTGAGTTGAGAACGACCGAAATATGTAAGTTGTCATGCCATTTTAATGTAATATGCATATTATTATCTAAAAAGGGTATGTGTTTACTATGAAGAGATAATGCCCTTTCCTGTGTTTACTATGAAGAGTTAATGCCCTTTCCACGTTGATATAAATGTTAAATATTATATATAAAGGGTCTGTGTTTACTATGAAGAGTTATGTCCCCTTGGAGCAAGCGACCCCGCCATCACAAGGTAAGTTATATCACTAGTCAGTATAATCTCCATTAACGGAAACACGTTTATGTAAACTACAACACATTCTTGTCTGTTGAAAGCCGTTTGTAATTTGCATGCACCAGCAATTAATTAAAAACGGTGCATTTTGACAAAGATTTGACAGATTGATAAACCGATTTTCCTCGTGGATATGTCCATTGGTTAAACATAAGTAGACTAATTAAAGTTTACTATTCTATAATTATAAATGAATCCAACGCGAATAATAAATGGTAATCACTGTCTGTATTATAACCATGAAAGGGAATCTCTTTGACAACATGAAGAACTTTCAACATGCCGGTGAATCCAACTTTCCACCGGTACCGCCTAGCGAAACAGTGACGCAGGCCACACCAGGTAAGCTACGTAACGTCTGCACATGACTCTCCGTAGTTATGGCGCAGTATTGGTCGTGGTTGGATAATATGCACGTCGCTTGCTGACTGATACGAGTGTTTCTTGTAATAAGGTGATCCCGATGACCCCCGACCACCAGTGTCAGTCAGACACACACGTCATACACAAGATCCATCACCCCGCCCGTAGAAGCCATGGGGAAAACGCTTAAATACGTATCATAAACATTTACTATACACGTTTATTAACAAACGGTAGTTTCAATGACAGCAATGAAGCGGAATTTAATGTTTCATGTTTTGTAAATTATAAAATTTACATTTACAGTTAATAAACATATTGTTTTTCCATTTTTGGGAGAAATTCTAATCCAGCGCTGAACATCGCACTTACACCTTATTTAGTCACGTAGATCAATGAAAAGCAGACTATATCATAAACACATCAGATAACCCATTAAGTAAATATACAGTTATTTTAAAACCTAAACTGATAGACTATGTACTTCTAAAATGATAGTTTCTTGTCTGTCCTGATACTGAGATATATGTTGCTGACGACAGGAGGCCATTGTCCAATATTTGTACCAGTTCTGCCTTTTCTTTTCTCAATAGTCGCAGCATAACTGATATCCTTCAACCGCGGCCGTTTATACTTTTCTATTTCTGCATAGTATTGATAATAACGATACGTTGTCTCTGTATGCCTGTTAACCATAACATATCAATATCTTAGATCGTAATGATACGCTTCCTGGTCACAAAATAATCCTCAACATGTATTTATGTTTAATACTAAAACAACTGAACATTTGATTCGGATGTTTACAAACAATCGATCAAGATGTTGTTGTTAAAATGCACAAGTGTACTGGTTTATAGGCTACCAAAATTTCCCTGAACCTTCCATGCTTTTACTTAGGAACAAACAGTATACATACATATTTTATATTCGGTTTGGTTAGGTCGTTGTGAACCCGTGACAAACGTTTGCTCCAAAGCGATCTCTCCGTTTCTTTTTAACAAGGATGGAAGTAGCATGCATTATCAAATAATTTAAAAAAAAAAATTTGTTCTTCTCTCCAGGTATTAATTTTGACTCAAGTATTTTGATATCCGCTTATCTCGATAAAAAATGTTTTATATGGAGAAATAAAACTGATACAAACATTTATATCATAAAACGATCAATGAAGGCAAGCATAATTCATGTTTTACACGAACACAGCTAATATAAATCAATTTATACATCATATCTTGCGTTGCTATATCGGGTTCATACCATTTGTACTAACAAACAAAGGGAAGTCACAATTCGATGCGAGAACATGACGTTGAACAAAAGCACATAATCATAAAAAATTAATTTCGTTCATTATCCCGCTTTGTTTTATAGTCTAAAGATTGGTAAGAAAACTACCTAAGTGACAATCTAAGGTATATGATTGACTTAAAGTTGTGAATAGAACACAAGGTGTCATTTCTCCGAGACATCCGTCAGTAACATATATTTCCGGCTTGCTTATTCTGCCCTATCTACCTTACCTATTATTAATGACAGTTGTTGACATTATGTATGTATTTAGATTAACTATTTTTATATCCTACAGCTGTGCAGCATTGCTTGTATGAACATATAAATCGTGCTATTGTATTTGCATGCGAGGCGTGTGGTAGATAATCAGATCAGTCAGTCTGCATCGCTTTCTCTATTATGCATGTTAGTAACCAAAAGAGACGGGTCAAAGAAGGTCATCAGATGCATTAAATTAACTATGTACCTCTTATAATTCAATTGTCTGTTGTTGGACATACAGAGTGAACAGTGACGACATACTCTTTTTAAAGTTTTGTAATTCAAAATATCAATTAATTCTAATCCAATTGCATTGTCATTCAAATACTTAAGCCCATCCTAATGATAGAATACCAGATACTGAGTCCAATATTAATATGTGTTACCTTTGACAGCAGTATTAGTCATAAGAAATTATATAAGTAGACTCCTGTAACAGTTATCTTTGATACCATTAGTAACTACAACGCTAGAATTTATTCAGAAATGATTTTAGTGGAGACAGTAAAATGAATATGTTATATCAAAACGTGTTTTGGTGATACGAATAAGAAATTACACTAAGGTTTTATTCAGGTAAAATTATGCTATAAAATTAGCAATTCACAGAATCCAGTAATTAAATACGGCAAATGTCATATCTCATCTATTTATGTAAAACAAGCAAATTATCTAATGAAAGATAAAGGAAACGTAAGGTTCAGTACTCTGACGCTTTTATTTCCAGTTAACATCACATAATTAATTAGTTGTGTCCTCATATCAATGTTATTAATTCACTCATAAGAAAGCGGTCTTGAAGTATACATATCTATTATACAAATAACTATCAGTGCAACTAAGTACCTCGACGGCAGAGTAATTTAGTTGTGTGTATGTAATAAATATGTCCATCTGTCTCTGGGTCTCGCGTTCCTGAACCTCTTCAGGAAGTGACCTAATGCTGCTGTAGGTCGGTGAATATTCTTTACTTACTCTAGCTTTTCTCTATCCTTATCATTTGTTACATTCCTAAATGATCCTTGATAATGGACGTAGAGCCAAACTTAACGTCATTTTTCAATATTTCTCAATAAACCAATTCAGTTTTCACGATCATTGTACTGTTCTTTTCTATTTTGTTTTGACCACAAATGCTCCGTAAATATGAGATATTCAGTAATGGTTAATAACGTATATGTGACATACTCACCCGTTACATAATGCATTTTTGTTGAATTGAACGGCTCGTTCTGTCACACATTTGACACTGTTTTAAATCAAAATCTTTATCAAAACATTCAAACATAATTACATATGCACATGTGCGACAGAAGAAGCTAGATTACAGATGATATGTGCTTTGGTTTGACGTCAATTAGTTATAAGTAAGGTATGACGACACACTGTGGCCGACGTCATCCGACCGCCGGGTCATAGAGGTTATTGTATTCTTTTCGAGTTATAAGGGATTTATTACATCAATGTAAAATAAATCAGAATTGAATAATCATGCAATAATTGAATTACTGCAGTCTCCTTCCAGTTCGGATGAGAAATCTTTGACATCACTATACCCTACTATTTCATTGGTTTCTGTTTAATCTACAGTCTTATTATTAGGACGAAAATAAGTACCCTGCCTACTATACCTTTCTAAAGACCACAACATTATTTGTCTAAAAGTCTTTTGAGCTACAATATGTCAGCTATCGTGTTGTCATGTGATGACGTACAGTTACTTCACCAGTGATTGAGATGGTGTTTTAGCAGAAATTGTTATGAAATGTATCTCAACTCGTTTAACTAAGAATTGATTTAATTTCGTTACAATGTGTATAAGTTTTTTGTAGTAGCCATTTTCCCAATGAATTATGCCGACATTTTTTAAATTTTGATTTTACATCAGACCGGTGAAATTTTTATTTGTTCTATTTTGATATTCTTTATCAAAGATCGATCAAGAGTTTGTCATGTCTCTTATTTATATGTCATGCTTTGTTTTCGGATGATGATCCACGGTAGCGCTGCACGGTACTATAGGATTAGCGCCAAAACCAGCAAGTAAGTAGTACTCAGGAGGATACAAAATTACTGTCTTTTTTGACAAAGATTTTCTCTGGAAAGGTTTCACCCTTGATCAAACAGTCGACCAAAAATTGAACTCTTATTCTTTGTAGAATTTTTTAAGGGTTGATTTTTCCTAAATTCAAATTTGGCTGAATTTGAAAAAAGGCGTAAATTTTACATTTTTGTTTTCATTTCAGAATTTGCACATTACAGTGTGAACTGCAATACCTATAAGCGTTTTAGTTATGTAATTCAATTTTGCTTGTTACGAGCTTTTCCATTGGCTTAAAAATTTACTTTATCAGCCCATAAAGGAAAAAATGGCGTCCCCGTTTGCAACGTTGCTTCTGATTAGCTGAGATGACGGCGTAATGATTTCATAGACAAAAGAGTCCCAATGTGAATTTTGAATATTGAAGAGATTATATTAAGTTAATTGAATTATAAGGATTAATTTGAATAGATGTTTTATGTTATGGAGATATAACACGAAAATCTGAGTGTACTCTCATCATAAACCGCTTCGTGGTTTATTTAGAGTACACTCAGAATTTTGTGTTATATCTCCATAACTTAAAGAATCTATTCAAATTAAAGATCTGAGTGTACTCTCATCATAAACCGCCGCGGTTTATTTAGAGTACACTCAGATTTTTGTGTAATATCTCAATAACATTAAGAATCTATTCAAGTTAATCCTTAAATAAAGGAATATTTGATATACTTATTCTGAATGTAAATATGATTTATCAGTTACTCAGCCACCTCCTCCAGCTAAAGCGGAGAAGCATGTCGGGGACTGGACGCTGGTATACCGTGCCCGATCGGAGAATGAACGTGAAGTGGCCTTTTCCTATGTACACCCTTTTGGTACTGATGAATTCAACGCCATTCCTGGATGTTTATCAACCAGTGGAACCGCTAAATGTAACGGCAACTACCGCCACACTGCTATAGATCAATGGAGGTCGCTCGACGTAAGGAGGGTGAGTTCTTTGATACTTATTACATATGTCTTAGCAAGTATTCTTTGCCAGATTCGAAGTAAATCTTGCATATCTAAAGTATTACGTAAGAAAAAAAAATAGTAACAATGTATAAAGACGCATTTAAACATTATCTGTATTATCAGTTAAATCGTGATCTAACCAGGTTATGTCAAGATCCATATGTGAAACATAAACGTCGAACTATTAAAGTGTTATAAAATATTTTGCGAAAAGTTTTTAAAATTCTTCTAGTTTTAAATGCAAAAAAAATGAACTAATGTTTATCTAGGTCAATGTGACCTACATTTTTGTTTGTTTTTTGAACTGAAATTCACCAACATATGATTTGCAGGCAAATCCGCTGAGATATCATTTGTACTCTAATATTTTATGAATAATGAGTTAAACAATGAAAACTGATTTATACCCTTTGACCTTGATTGTTTAAGATTGATGTTTAACATCGGAAATATTTTAAATACCACACAACATGAAGCTCATCCTAAAGTATATTCATGTAAAATATTTTAATTGTCACTTAGTGATACCCATAATTTCAAACAAGAATAGGAAAGATGAAATAGTTCCCTACTATTAACGTATATAAGGATGTTTTGGTGGGTTTGTATTTACCATCAGAAATTCCTATTCTTGCCATATATCGAAAAATTATTTCCAATGTATTTTGTACCTAAGGGACTACTTTTTGTCTGAAGTAGATATTTTGTAGTGTATTCTTTACCTTACGGGTGATCTTTTTGTTCTTTTGCGTACATTATTCAGAATCAAACTAGAAAGTCTACTTGGTTATGAACTTTTATTTTAAAGGTTAATGTTTTCAAGCAGTGATCATTTCTTTCATGACTTACAATTGATCCCTTCTGATTAAAGTTCCCAGGATAGTGATGTTTTGCTCATAATATGAACGTTAATTTATCTATTTTCCGATGAATGAAAATATTGCATATGCATTTGAACTATAAGAATAACATTTTCTCCAGGTAAAGGTGGAAATGTACAAAGGGTCTCTACCTGTGGCATTCATAGTGTTTAACGGAACAGGGACAGGAGCAACTGACTGGTTCAATAGGAAAAGTGTCTTATCGTCTTCCTGGACAGATATCAAGTCTCGTGGCGATTGCTTTAGTTTCTTTGGTCGCAAGTAAGCAAATAAATGAAACATTATGCCAGGTATTAAGTTGATCACGCAAGGCAGCTTAATGCTGCAAAAAAGGTAAAAAAAAACCAACAAAAACAGGCTATTACTAAAATCCTTCTGTCTCTGTTAGGTTAATTTATATTGTATGGTACTACAGTCCTTCTGGATTCGTTAGGTTTATTTATATTGTATGGTACTACAGTCCTTCTGGATCCGTTAGGTTTATCATATTCTCTGATACTAAAATCATTTGGCTGCGTTAGCTTTATTTTCGGTCTATGTTACTAAAATCTTTATAGTTGCGTTAGGTTTATTTATGTTGTATGATACTAAAATCCTTATGGCTGTCTAAGGTTTATTATATTTTTCTAGTACTAATATCATCTGGCTGCGTTAGGTTTATTTATGTTGTATGATACTAAATTCCTTATTGCTGTGTTAGGTTTAGTTATGTTGTATGATACTTAAATTCTTCTGGCTGCGTTAGGTTTATTTATATTGTATGATACTAAATTCCTTATTGCTGTGTTAGGTTTAGTTATGTTGTATGATACTAAATTCCGTATTGCTGTGTTAGGTTTATTTATGTTGTACGATACTTAAACCCTAATGGCTGCGTTAGGTTTATTTCTGTTGTACGATACTTATCGTTATGGCTGTGTTATGTTAATTTATGTTGTATGATACGAACATCCTTCTGGCTGTGTTAGGTTTATTTATGTTGTACGATACTTATCGTTATGGCTGTGTTAGGTTTATTTATGTTGTATGATACTTATCGTTATGGCTGTGTTAGGTTTATTTATGTTGTACGATACGAACATCCTTCTGGCTGTGTTAGGTTTATTTATGTTGTACGATATTTATCGTTATGGCTGTGTTAGGTTTATTTATGTTGTACGATACTTATCGTTATGGCTGTGTTAGGTTTATTTATGTTGTACGATACTTATCGTTATGGCTGTGTTAGGTTTATTTATGTTGTATGATACGAACATCCTTCTGGCTGTGTTAGGTTTATTTATGTTGTACGATACTTATCGTTATGGCTGTGTTAGGTTTATTTGTGTTGTACGATACTTATCGTTATGGCTGTATTAGGTTTATTTATGTTGTACGATACTTATCGTTATGGCTGTGTTAGGTTTATTTATGTTGTATGATACGAACATCCTTCTGGCTGTGTTAGGTTTATTTATGTTGTACGATACTTATCGTTATGGCTGTGTTAGGTTTATTTGTGTTGTACGATACTTATCGTTATGGCTGTGTTAGGTTTATTTATGTTGTATGATACGAACATCCTTCTGACTGTGTTAGGTTTATTTGTGTTGTATGATACTTATCGTTATGGCTGTGTTAGGTTTATTTATGTTGTACGATACGAACATCCTTCTGGCTGTGTTAGGTTTATTTATGTTGTATGATACGAACATCCTTCTGGCTGTGTTAGGTTTATTTGTGTTATACGATACTTATCGTTATGGCTGTGTTAGGTTTATTTGTGTTGTACGATACTTATCGTTATGGCTGTGTTAGGTTTATTTATGTTGTATGATACGAACATCCTTCTGGCTGTGTTAGGTTTATTTATGTTGTATGTTACGAACATCCTTCTGACTGTGTTAGGTTTATTTGTGTTGTACGATACTTATCGTTATGGCTGTGTTAGGTTTATTTATGTTGTACGATACGAACATCCTTCTGGCTGTGTTAGGTTTATTTATGTTGTATGATACGAACATCCTTCTGGCTGTGTTAGGTTTATTTATGTTGTACGATACTTATCGTTATGGCTGTGTTAGGTTTATTTATGTTGTACGATACTTATCGTTATGGCTGTGTTAGGTTTATTTATGTTGTACGATACTTATCGTTATGGCTGTGTTAGGTTTATTTATGTTGTATGATACTTATCGTTATGGCTGTGTTAGGTTTATTTATGTTGTACGATACGAACATCCTTCTGGCTGTGTTAGGTTTATTTATGTTGTACGATACTTATCGTTATGGCTGTGTTAGGTTTATTTATGTTGTACGATACTTATCGTTATGGCTGTGTTAGGTTTATTTATGTTGTACGATACTTAAATCCTTATGGCTGTGTTAGGTTTATTTATGTTGTACGATACTTATCGTTATGGCTGTGTTATGTTAATTTATGTTGTATGATACGAACATCCTTCTGGCTGTGTTAGGTTTATTTATGTTGTACGATACGAACATCCTTCTGGCTGTGTTAGGTTTATTTATGTTGTACGATACTTATCGTTATGGCTGTGTTAGGTTTATTTATGTTGTACGATACGAACATCCTTCTGGCTGTGTTAGGTTTATTTATGTTGTACGATACGAACATCCTTCTGGCTGTGTTAGGTTTATTTATGTTGTACGATATTTATCGTTATGGCTGTGTTAGGTTTATTATGTTGTACGATACTTATCGTTATGGCTGTGTTATGTTAATTTATGTTGTACGATACTTATCGTTATGGCTGTGTTAGGTTTATTTATGTTGTATGATACGAACACCCTTCTGGCTGTGTTAGGTTTATTTGTGTTGTACGATACGAACATCCTTCTGGCTGTGTTAGGTTTATTTATGTTGTATGATACGAACATCCTTCTGGCTGTGTTAGGTTTATTTATGTTGTACGATACTTATCGTTATGGCTGTGTTAGGTTTATTTATGTTGTATGATACGAACATCCTTCTGGCTGTGTTAGGTTTATTTGTGTTGTACGATACTTATCGTTATGGCTGTGTTAGGTTTATTTATGTTGTATGATACGAACATCCTTCTGGCTGTGTTAGGTTTATTTATGTTGTATGATACGAACATCCTTCTGGCTGTGTTAGGTTTATTTATGTTGTACGATACTTATCGTTATGGCTGTGTTAGGTTTATTTATGTTGTACGATACTTATCGTTATGGCTGTGTTAGGTTTATTTATGTTGTACGATACTTATCGTTATGGCTGTGTTAGGTTTATTTATGTTGTATGATACGAACATCCTTCTGGCTGTGTTAGGTTTATTTATGTTGTACGATACGAACATCCTTCTGGCTGTGTTAGGTTTATTTATGTTGTATGATACTTATCGTTATGGCTGTGTTAGGTTTATTTATGTTGTACGATACGAACATCCTTCTGGCTGTGTTAGGTTTATTTATGTTGTACGATATTTATCGTTATGGCTGTGTTAGGTTTATTATGTTGTATGATACGAACATCCTTCTGGCTGTAATAGGTTTATTTATGTTGTATGATACGAACATCCTTCTGGCTGTGTTAGGTTTATTTATGTTGTACGATATTTATCGTTATGGCTGTGTTAGGTTTATTATGTTGTACGATACTTATCGTTATGGCTGTGTTATGTTAATTTATGTTGTACGATACCTATCGTTATGGATGTGTTAGGTTTATTTATGTTGTATGATACGAAAATCCTTCTGGCTGTGTTAGGTTTATTTATGTTGTATGATACGAACACCCTTCTGGCTGTGTTAGGTTCATTTATGTTGTATGATACGAACATCCTTCTGGCTGTGTTAGGTTTATTTATGTTGTACGATACTTATCGTTATGGCTGTGTTAGGTTTATTTATGTTGTATGATACGAACATCCTTCTGGCTGTGTTAGGTTTATTTATGTTGTACGATTCTTATCGTTATGGCTGTGTTAGGTTTATTTATGTTGTATGATACGAACATCCTTCTGGCTGTGTTAGGTTCATTTATGTTGTATGATACGAACATCCTTCTGGCTGTGTTAGGTTTATTTGTGTTGTACGATACTTATCGTTATGGCTGTGTTAGGTTTATTTGTGTTGTACGATACTTATCGTTATGGCTGCGTTAGGTTTATTTATGTTGTACGATACTTATCGTTATGGCTGTGTTAGGTTTATTTATGTTGTATGATACGAACACCCTTCTGGCTGTGTTAGGTTCATTTATGTTGTATGATACGAACATCCTTCTGGCTGTGTTAGGTTTATTTATGTTGTACGATACTTATCGTTATGGCTGTGTTAGGTTTATTTATGTTGTACGATACGAACATCCTTCTGGCTGTGTTAGGTTTATTTATGTTGTACGATACTTATCGTTATGGCTGTGTTAGGTTTATTTATGTTGTATGATACGAACATCCTTCTGGCTGTGTTAGGTTCATTTATGTTGTATGATACGAACATCCTTCTGGCTGTGTTAGGTTTATTTATGTTGTATGATACTTATCGTTATGGCTGTGTTAGGTTTATTTATGTTGTACGATACTTATCGTTATGGCTGTGTTAGGTTTATTAGTGTTGTACGATACTTATCGTTATGGCTGTGTTAGGTTTATTTGTGTTGTACGATACTTATCGTTATGGCTGTGTTAGGTTTATTTATGTTGTACGATACTTATCGTTATGGCTGTGTTAGGTTTATTTATGTTGTATGATACGAACATCCTTCTGGCTGTGTTAGGTTTATTTATGTTGTACGATACTTAAATCCTTCTGGCTGTGTTAGGTTTATTTATGTTGTACGATACTCATCGTTATGGCTGTGTTAGGTTTATTTATGTTGTATGATACGAACATCCTTCTGGCTGTGTTAGGTTTATTTATGTTGTACGATACTTATCGTTATGGCTGTGTTAGGTTTATTTATGTTGTATGATACGAACATCCTTCTGGCTGTGTTAGGTTTATTTATGTTGTATGATACTTATCGTTATGGCTGTGTTAGGTTTATTTATGTTGTACGATACTTAAATCCTTCTGGCTGTGTTAGGTTTATTTATGTTGTACGATACTTAACGTTGTGGCTGTAATAGGTTTATTTATGTTGTACGATACTTATCGTTATGGCTGCGTTAGGTTTATTTATGTTGTACGATACTTATCGTTATGGCTGTGTTAGGTTTATTTATGTTGTACGATACTTAAATCCTTCTGGCTGCGTTAGGTTAGTTTATGTTGTATGATACTTATCGCTATGGCTGTGTTATGTTTATTTATGTTGTACGATACTTATCGTTATGGCTGTGTTAGGTTTATTTTGTGTTGTACGATACTTATCGTTATGGCTGTGTTAGGTTTATTTATGTTGTACGATACTTATCGTTATGGCTGTGTTAGGTTTATTTATGTTGTATGATACGAACATCCTTCTGGCTGTGTTAGGTTTATTTATGTTGTACGATACGAACATCCTTCTGGCTGTGTTAGGTTTATTTATGTTGTACGATACTTATCGTTATGGCTGTGTTAGGTTTATTTATGTTGTATGATACGAACATCCTTCTGGCTGTGTTAGGTTTATTTATGTTGTATGTTACGAACATCCTTCTGACTGTGTTAGGTTTATTTGTGTTGTATGATACTTATCGTTATGGCTGTGTTAGGTTTATTTATGTTGTACGATACTCATCGTTATGGCTGTGTTAGGTTTATTTATGTTGTATGATACTTATCGTTATGGCTGTGTTAGGTTTATTTATGTTGTACGATACTTATCGTTATGGCTGTGTTAGGTTTATTTATGTTGTACGATACTTATCGTTATGGCTGTGTTAGGTTTATTTATGTTGTATGATACGAACATCCTTCTGGCTGTGTTAGGTTTATTTATGTTGTACGATACTTAACATCCTTCTGGCTGTGTTAGGTTTATTTATGTTGTACGATACTTATCGTTATGGCTGTGTTAGGTTTATTTATGTTGTATGATACGAACATCCTTCTGGCTGTGTTAGGTTTATTTATGTTGTATGATACTTATCGTTATGGCTGTGTTAGGTTTATTTATGTTGTATGATACGAACATCCTTCTGGCTGCGTTAGGTTTATTTATGTTGTATGATACTTATCGTTATGGCTGTGTTAGGTTTATTTATGTTGTACGATACTTAAATCCTTCTGGCTGTGTTAGGTTTATTTATGTTGTACGATACTTAACGTTGTGGCTGTAATAGGTTTATTTATGTTGTACGATACTTATCGTTATGGCTGCGTTAGGTTTATTTATGTTGTACGATACTTATCGTTATGGCTGTGTTAGGTTTATTTATGTTGTACGATACTTAAATCCTTCTGGCTGCGTTAGGTTTATTTATGTTGTATGATACTTATCGTTCTGGCTTTGTTAGGTTAATTTATGTTGTATGATACTTATCGTTATGGCTGTGTTAGGTTTATTTATGTTGTACGATACTTATCGTTATGGCTGTGTTAGGTTTATTTATGTTGTACGATACTTATCGTTATGGCTGTGTTAGGTTTATTTATGTTGTATGATACGAACATCCTTCTGGCTGTAATAGGTTTATTTATGTTGTATGATACGAACATCCTTCTGGCTGTGTTAGGTTTATTTATGTTGTACGATACTTATCGTTATGGCTGTGTTAGGTTTATTTATGTTGTATGATACGAACATCCTTCTGGCTGTGTTAGGTTTATTTATGTTGTACGATACTTATCGTTATGGCTGTGTTAGGTTTATTTATGTTGTATGATACGAACATCCTTCTGGCTGTGTTAGGTTCATTTATGTTGTACGATACGAACATCCTTCTGGCTGTGTTAGGTTTATTTATGTTGTACGATACTTATCGTTATGGCTGTGTTAGGTTTATTTATGTTGTACGATACTTATCGTTATGGCTGTGTTAGGTTTATTTATGTTGTACGATACTTATCGTTATGGCTGTGTTAGGTTTATTTATGTTGTATGATACGAACATCCTTCTGGCTGTGTTAGGTTTATTTATGTTGTACGATACGAACATCCTTCTGGCTGTGTTAGGTTTATTTATGTTGTACGATACTTATCGTTATGGCTGTGTTAGGTTTATTTATGTTGTATGATACGAACATCCTTCTGGCTGTGTTAGGTTTATTTATGTTGTACGATACTTATCGTTATGGCTGTGTTAGGTTTATTTATGTTGTACGATACTTATCGTTATGGCTGTGTTAGGTTTATTTATGTTGTATGATACGAACATCCTTCTGGCTGTGTTAGGTTTATTTATGTTGTACGATACTTATCGTTATGGCTGTGTTAGGTTTATTTATGTTGTATGATACGAACATCCTTCTGACTGTGTTAGGTTTATTTGTGTTGTATGATACTTATCGTTATGGCTGTGTTAGGTTTATTTATGTTGTACGATACTTAAATCCTTCTGGCTGTGTTAGGTTAATTTATGTTGTATGATACTTATCGTTATGGCTGTGTTAGGTTTATTTATGTTGTACGATACTTATCGTTATGGCTGTGTTAGGTTTATTTATGTTGTACGATACTTAAATCCTTCTGGCTTTGTTAGGTTAATTTATGTTGTATGATACTTATCGTTATGGCTGTGTTAGGTTTATTTATGTTGTACGATACTTATCGTTATGGCTGTGTTAGGTTTATTTATGTTGTACGATACTTATCGTTATGGCTGTATTAGGTTTATTTATGTTGTACGATACTTATCGTTATGGCTGTGTTAGGTTTATTTATGTTGTATGATACGAACATCCTTCTGGCTGCGTTAGGTTTATTTATGTTGTACGATACTTATCGTTATGGCTGTGTTAGGTTTATTTATGTTGTACGATACTTAAATCCTTCTGGCTTTGTTAGGTTAATTTATGTTGTATGATACGAACATCCTTTAGTACGCTAATTAGAGGATAAGGTGTAGTATTTGTTCGGTTTAAATTGCTGGATATTACAAAAACGAAAAACGAGAAAAATGATTTGAAATATTTTTTTTTCAAATTCGCGATTTGGCCTTTGCGATTTGGTATATAATACAACCATTTCTCATTAGCTTGCGTACTGATTTACGTAAGATTTTCGTAATTTAAGCAATGTCCTTCAAAAGCGCTAAATTACCATACTCGCAAAACTTACTACCTGATATACGATAATTATTAAATGCTAGTTGTAGGTGAAGAGCAATTCAACTGGAGATCGATTTTAGATGGATACGAACTTACTTGCATCATAAAATAATTCATATGTCGTTTGTATATGGATATGTGAATTACTATTCGTCTATGGCAATATGAAGTTCAAGTATTATTATTACCTGTCTGTATTGTAAGTTAAAAGTGTTTAGTGGCAGGTGTAGTTGTTTTAGTTTTGAGTTGGAAGGTTGACAAATTCGGACAGTACACCAAATAGGCGGGGAGTGGGTCCTATGCGCTAACGGATAATTTTCAGTATGATGGTTTCTTTCATTTCAAGGCATTGATGAACGGATAATTTTCAGTATGATGGTTTCTTTCATTTCAAGGCATTGATGAACCATTGGGAAATAAAAAGAGTGAAAGTGTTTGTTGTCAGAATAAAAATACGTCGAAGATAGAACTAGATGGCGATTGTTCCACTGATTGTATCATTATCTCGAGACTGACGTTTATAATCTTTGTTAATAAGTTAGTCATAATTCTGTTTGAAATTAAGTTTTTGAGGTTATTTTGTGAAAACACCCTATTCTCTTTTTTTATCTACATAGGGATGAACTCGTAAACCGACGATTATATATCAACAAGGCCACTAGTTCGTGTAAGGACGACATCGGCTGGATGCTGGTCTCGGAGTCTAAGGGGGAATGCCCTTACGATAACGGCGCAAAACATCCAATTTTCTTGTATTCTGAACACTCAACGGCAAGCCTTTTAGAGGACCGTAAGCATATTCAATTTCAAGTATACGTCATCTTCGTATACACCTGAAACATAGATACAGCAACTCATTTTGTATTACATAATATCTACCACAACAGGTAATGTTGTTCACCTCTGAGTATATCAAATAAACATTGCAGGTGTTGATTTTTTATATTGGCTGACACAGTGAATGTTCCACCTTACTATTTTTTCCTCACTGCCGCGTCACTGCTTGTCAACGTCATAGATCATAGAATGACGTCATATTGGTGTGGGCTGACAAACACTTTATGTAAAAATTGCTGTTGAAATTTGTCGTCGTGTCTCTATTAGTCACATTTTCGTGACCTAACCATAACCGGACAACTCCGGACCACGTGTAGATGTGCATGCAAGTTTTTGTTTGTCAAAATTTGGTTGCCATGATAACCAGGTCACTATACACAGGTTAATTTTGTCCGGACAAGTTTTCTTACACTACTGGGTCATTTTCAATGAAACGTGGCAGTGAACACGAAATTTAAATAATAAAAAAAGCACTTAAAAATCACCCGCTAAAGTTCGTTTAACTTAGATAAGGAGATGTTATGAATACTAAATGTATTCTCGGCAATTTACATGCAACGCGAAATTCGCGAGAATAAATCGCACGCGAGAGAAAGTTGGTCAACAGTTTGTTTTAGACAGTTTCGAGACCTTGAGCCAAGTGACCTTCAATATAACTTTCTATCGAAAGGTTTTCGGGTAGTTCATATATATCGGTCATCGTTTCGAAGCATATGTACTGTCAGTTAGCATCTAAACTGATCACCAGGGTGGGATAACTGAAACCAAACTACAAAAGCCGATTTTGTCTTAGATACAAAAGAAAAACAAAATGTCTAATGAACAATACTTGAATTCTGAAACTTCATTTTTATAGTCTCATTACATGCATGCACTTTCGCTTTCAGCTTTAACATGATTTTTTTTCTTCAGTTTATGATTCTTTCTATTCTATGTTATACTTCATCAACACTTATCTGATTTACAGATGGAAAGCAAGCAGAAGTGCTAGCTATATATGTGGACGCTGAGGGCCTAAAGGCTCCAAAGCCATACAGAGTATAACAAGCTAACGCTGCAGGTGCTCAATTGGCTCCGTCGTGTTGTATTTCGCGTATATCTTAATTTGAACTGATTTTAAAATGCTGTGAGATGTTTTTTTATAAACAATAGTTATATCCGGGAGCAGCATTTAAATTGACAATTTTTGAATGATTTTAAATAAAAAAGTTGTTATATAACTGTGTTTGTTGGTTGGTTAAAGACGTGGCGGTAAAAGGATATCGGTGTCCCATATATATATAGAAGTATAACAAAAGATGAACTAAAATACATGTAACACGTCATACAATCTTAACGCACACGACAGTGTTAATGGAAGACATGCATATCAAGCGTAAGTGTATATATCTGGTACGGAAATGACGTTCGACCTGTTACTATTACGTGTTGGTGATTTTAGATATGAGATCTAAGTCGTTATCTACGGAGCCCGTTGTTACTGACAGCTACCCGTAGTACCTAAAATGTTTTGAAGGTGCAGAAACTATGATTTCCAACAAACATACCTGCATACATGTTAGTAAAAGAGATCTTATATCCACTCCACTTTTGTACATTTAGGTCAGGATATGATGACGTTTCAGTTTCTTCATAATTGCTTGGAGTTGAAAATCAAACGTGTATTTATTTAACGGTTGTTCTCAGTTGCCATTCTTTGTAAGTAGAATACATTGCTCCTACAGGATGAAGTATCATATTTATACCTTGATGAAAATAACTAAATAAACGAGGCGAAAGTTATGTCACAAATCGTCCATACTATCGAGAGGAATAAGTTAACTCTTATATCAGATTACGAACCATTAAGTTCTAGTCAAGTTCTACTGACGTATGCTAAACCGAAATATGTCTTGATTCTTTATAACAACGGTCCAAGTATGGGGTTCTTTTGTGATTCATTAGGGTATTTTGATCGTATTAGTTTTGCGTTCTATTAACAGCCAGGGCCAGTCAAGGACTTGTCAGGTTTGTTGACGGAGGAAACCCCGAGTACCTGTAGAAAAAACCCACCGATCATCTTTCCATACCTACATGTAGCACATGCTACAATACACATGGAATTCGAACTCGCTACTCAGAGGTGGAGGGCTTGTGGTAATGTGTCGGATACTGTTGGGGTTATTACAGTATGCATGCCATACTTTCTTGTAAAGTATATAAATAGAAAATATTTCGATCGTTAGTTTGACAATTGTCTTATAAAATAAAATGTGTTAGTAAATGCATTCTATAACATAGATATAATAAGAGGTTAAGGTACCCATTCAAACTTCATCTGATTAAACAATACAAACAATCCAATGTAAATAACAATTGTAATAAATATGAATAAGGGTCGAAAAGCTGTTCGAACTATCCCCGGGGTTTTGGTATATTGAATAGATAGGGACACAGTTCGACGAATGGGAGTATTTCAGGAATGTGGGTGCGAGTGTCATACTGTATGTTAAAAAACCTGACACGTTTCATTTCTTAGTGGAGAAAAGGTATTCTGATTATGTCTAGCATGACAAACGCGGCCTTGTGGAACGACTTTGCCATCCAGCTGTTCCGTTAATCTCGTTTTTCGTCGTATATGGGTGTCATAATTTTAAATATAATATAAAAATCTTTCAATAATTTTTATTTTCATAAATTATTCTACTGTAAATATAAGGATTGAATATTATATTTTTCTAATTTTCATAGCGCCTATGAATAGCAGAAACTATCTAGATAGCTTCTGCTATTCATAGTCGCTCTGAAAATTAGTAAAATACATTCAATCCCTATATATAACATAGGATGTGTTTATTAATGATCAGCAAAATTTAAGCATAACATGGAAATGAAATTTTCAAAATTTTCTTGCCAATAACAAGTTAGTAAAATTATGTCTGGATTATTATTATTACTTCCGTATTGTGACAGTCCCCTAGCTGTGGTGGAATATATATTTTGAACAAGTAAAATTTGTATGTATACCAATAGGTGCAATACATGTAGCATGCAAATATTTATACTAAGAAATCAAGAAATCTAAGAAACGCTCAAAGACATTTTATTGCATTTTATATCATTTTAGCAATATATGTTTAATACTTGAAGGCGCTCAGTGGCCAGGAGGACACGCGCAGACTGGCTCTTTGATAGTGACTGTAGCATTTACATGATCAAGCGAAAACGATGCACAGTCCTTGTACGTTTCCTTCATTGGCATAAGGGTTACGTGACCATGCATTCCGGTAAAGTGGATATACGATTGTTCCTCCATTGTGTAGACAAAGTAATCGCACTTTCTATTGTGCTTCGATTTGTATATACAGCGACCAGTTAGTTTCACAGTAGCGATGCAATCATCTATGGATTCCGATACAGCACACGTGGTCTCAGCTGGAAGGTAAAACATTTCACAAAAATAGTTACATCAGGGACGCAGGCTTATATAAGCTTTGTCTAAGAAATAATAGTTTGAGGGAAAGCTCATTTTTAATGATATAATCGATATTACAATTCACTATACACATCCAAGTGACATAATCCAAGAAACACTACCGTGCGGAAATAGTTAAATAAATACCCATCTTAGTTTTATAGCGAAGATAAATAAAACTCTTACGTGTGCATGTGTTGAAGCCATCTCCAGTGAAACCAGGTAAGCAGACACAGTTGTAAACCCCATCAGTTTTTGAACACGTGGCCCATTGGCTGCAGCCCTCGTCGGAGTGGATAACCTCAAATTGGGCACTATTCCCTCTTTTCATACATTTCTCCACTCTAGTACAGTCGCTGGTGCGTCGGATGGTGTTTAACTAAAATATTTTGAATTTAAGTTCATGAACATTTTAAGACGATAACAACTTGAATGCTTTCACACTATCTTTTGGAAATGCAGTTAAATCTTGTAAAATAACCTATCAAACAATGTTTACTAAGTTTCCACTGTGAGAAAATCGCTGAATTTATAGTACCGGTCATTTTATTTCGGTGTGCGCAATCATTGTAACCAGTACGTACCGACATTCCGAAAATTTAAAAAAAATGCATACAGATTTGTTTAAAATCTTAAAATATGGAAAAATAATAAAATAGTCAGACATACACCTGATTCAATATCACAAAACACATTAACTAATGTTAACTTATGTTTCGTGGATTGTTTTTTCAAAATAGTCAAATATGATTTATCACACAATGAAATGGTGTTAGGTTAATGAATTACAAACTTTAAGCTTGCAAAATGGTGAATTTGATCGAGAACCCCATGTTTTTATATGATATTTGAAAAATATATTACATCGGTTATATCATATGCAAATATTGTAAAATCGACATGGGTTTTCGTTTTTTTGTTTTGCTTAATGTTTTGTAAGGGGCGAAGATACGCTAAAACAGGATTATTCCTTATAGAAACGATTCTTGAAAATAAAGAAAATTAGTTAGTGTTGGTAAAAATACAATGGTTTCGTATTTTACTCGTATTTTAAAAACCAACAAGACTGAGACTACATTCATTAATATATCACTGAAAAAATGATTTTATCAATTTTCCATTTTCGGTTAGCAATTTGCAAGATGGTATATTTCAAGCTGAAATGTCGCATAGGCCATACGAAATTCATATTTTGAATGCTGTACAGCTCGACATTCGACATTCAAAATTGATTCATTTTCCTACAGGATGTGTTCTGATTTTCCTGCAGTCCAATAAACGACATTCAATATTTTAAAAAATGTCACTGGCAAACAAGCCGATTTTTCAATGCAATACAGCTCAACATACGACATTCCCATTTTAAATGTTTTGCAGCTGAACAGTGAACATTATAATGTCAATGGATAATGTACAATGTTGTATATAATGTACCTCTTTAATAGATAATGTACAATGCTGTATATAATGTACCTCTTTAATAGATAATGTACAATGTTGTATATAATGTACCTCTTTAATGGATAGTGTACAATGTTGTATATAATGTAACTCTTTAATGGATAATGTACAATGTTGTATATAATGTACCTCTTTAATAGATAATGTACAATGTTGTATATAATGTAACTCTTTAATGGATAATGTACAATGTTGTATATAATGTACCTCTTTAATAGATAATGTACAATGTTGTATATAATGTAACTCTTTAATGGATAATGTACAATGTTGTATATAATGTAACTCTTTAATGGATAATGTACAATGTTGTCTATAATGTAACTCTTTAATGGATAGTGTACAATGTTGTATATAATGTAACTCTTTAATGGATAGTGTACAATGTTGTATATAATGTACCTCTTTAATGGATAGTGTACAATGTTGTATATAATGAACCTCTTTAATGGATAGTGTACAATGTTGTATATAATGTACCTCTTTAATAGATAATGTACAATGTTGTATATAATGAACCTCTTTAATGGATAGTGTACAATGTTGTATATAATGAACCTCTTTAATGGATAGTGTACAATGTTGTATATAATGTACCTCTTTAATAGATAATGTACAATGTTGTATATAATGTAACTCTTTAATGGATAGTGTACAATGTTGTATATAATGAACCTCTTTAATGGATAATGTACAATGTTGTATATAATGTACCTCTTTAATAGATAATGTACAATGTTGTATATAATGAACCTCTTTAATGGATAATGTACAATGTTGTATATAATGTAACTCTTTAATGGATAGTGTACAATGTTGTATATAATGAACCTCTTTAATGGATAATGTACAATGTTGTATATAATGTACCTCTTTAATAGATAATGTACAATGTTGTATATAATGTAACTCTTTAATGGATAGTGTACAATGTTGTATATAATGTACCTCTTTAATGGATAATGTACAATGTTGTATATAATGTACCTCTTTAATGGATAGTGTACAATGTTGTATATAATGTACCTCTTTAATGGATAATGTACAATGTTGTATATAATGTAACTCTTTAATGGATAGTGTACAATGTTGTATATAATGAACCTCTTTAATGGATAATGTACAATGTTGTATATAATGTACCTCTTTAATGGATAATGTACAATGTTGTATATAATGTAACTCTTTAATGGATAGTGTACAATGTTGTATATAATGAACCTCTTTAATGGATAATGTACAATGTTGTATATAATGTAACTCTTTAATGGATAATGTACAATGTTGTATATAATGTAACTCTTTAATGGATAGTGTACAATGTTGTATATAATGAACCTCTTTAATGGATAATGTACAATGTTGTATATAATGTAACTCTTTAATGGATAGTGTACAATGTTGTATATAATGAACCTCTTTAATGGATAGTGTACAATGTTGTATATAATGAACCTCTTTAATGGATAGTGTACAATGTTGTATATAATGAACCTCTTTAATGGATAGTGTACACTGTTGTATATAATGTACCTCTTAAATAGTATAAACTACTTCTCTCAATGTTATATACATTAGGGATTACAAAGTAGGAGTGTCAGTTTGGGTCCTCTGGTGGTCATGACCGATACGCATTATTTTTTGTTTACAGATACCCGGGGGTAAGGATTTTTTTTAATTTTTGAACTTTAAAACACCAATAATTGTATTGCTATGTTCAGAAGTAACATAAACGGAATCAAATAGTAGTATTTTTCCGTAATGAATCGCATTTGAGAGAATGTAATTAAATATAATACAATGCATATTTAAAAACATTTGCAAAATCATTATTGCATTTCAAAATTTTATTGCAAAGTATTTTAGCAAGTATATGACCCTCTGAACACAAGCAAAACAATTATTGGTGTAAAAGTTTAAAAAAGGAAAAATCTTCTTCACCTCTCCCCCCTGCTCTCCCTACTCAATCCTTTCTAATCCACAATATTCTTTGCCTAAATTTATAATATGCAAATATATTGCTCATTGCAATTTGATATAATGTATATAACATTTAGTCTAGTATATTATGGCACCAGATGAACTTTATTCTTGAATATTTGACATTTAACAAAATAGGTCACTGTAACCTATTGTTTGACACCAAGTAATATTTTCCAAAATGTTTTATTTTTAACATACAAATGAATTATAACTCATATGAAATTATTCAAAAATATAATTTGGTTCCAACAAAACTTGACAAAACAAAAAATTGCCCCTCCTGTTTAACCCCTCCCCCATAACTCACAAGGGACTTTGACCTGATCTTAATCATATGTCATATCATGATGTCCTAACCCCCGGGTATCTGTAAACAAAAAATAATGCTTATCGGTCATGGCCACCAGAAGACCCTAATTGACACTCTTCCTTTGTATAAATGCTAGGGCTAATCTACGAGTGCATGAGTTTCAGTGCCAAAGGTGCCAATTTGGTGGTATTTACTTAATACATCTCATATGTCACATACTAAGGTGATTCAAAATGGTATTAATCTACACGACATTTCAAGCATGGGCTCTAGGAAAATGATCATACCCTAAAATTTCGATAACAAGCCACGGCTTATACATTTTTTAGTATTTTGAATACTGAATGTCGATTGTCGAGTTGCATGACATTGAAAAATGCAAATGTCACATAGCAAGCTTCACGACATTAAAAATGAGATTGTCGTATGTCGAGCGATCTCCATGACCTGGGTATTGAATGTCGAATGTTGAGCTGTAAAGCATTCAAAATGCGAATGTCTCATATCTCATGTCGACACAACATCAACGTTCGGTCTTTTGGCTACTGAAAACACACCATATTGACGTTTTGGAATGTCGGATATCGAATGTCGAATGTTGAGCCAACTTCTCATCTTTCTCAATAACAGTGGTGTCGTCTATTATCTCTTCTCATAATCTGATGATCGGTATATCCAGTATAATAATAGTATAAGTTATCTGATTAACTATCATGACTGCCTGCTCCTATGGTCTTGTGACCAACTTTTAACCACTCACATATGCTGTTATAGGTAGCCACGTCTTTGTTGACGACTTAGCAGCTTTAGACTCTTACACTGTTTTATGATCAAAGAGCCAGAATATTGAGATTTGTTATGACAACTCCAGTTATTAAAATTGTTAAACAAAAAGTGGTGAATTATCCTATTTGTAACATTTTGTATACATATGGATAAGATACAGGTAGATATAAGGATTAAAGTATCTTTCTGGTGTTTCTATGGAAGGATAAAGTGTAGGGTATCGATATTTGTCGCGGTCCATGAAACAATATCTTCACACAAGTCTTCACATATATACAATGTAAAACACAGCACAATTAAAACAACAAAATTGTATGTTACCCGACTCAATTATACCCTTCGATAGTACAACTATAAAGATACTTTTATCCTTAAATGAAAATAATTAATGTAAAAAAGCATAGTAAGGAGGAAATATGCTCTGACGACCTACCTTGAAATAACGACCGTTTTCCTGACATCCGCAGTTCCTCTTACGAACACACGTGTCTCCACTTTCAATAAACCCGCGTTTGCACACACAACCGTCTACTTTAGGCCTTGTGCATTTGGGTGCTGCATTTCTGTCGACACAAGAATTAGCACAGCCTTTTGTTACCGCTCGGTATGCAGACCGTTTTTGACACTTTATACTTTTTCCTGAAATAAAAACATTTCCATGTATTTTCAATAGAATATCATTATCATTAACAGAACCACGCCAGTCAAACTATCTTTTACTCGGGACATCAAGTATTGCTATAATTCCTCCGGTCATCCTTTGATGTTTTATTTATGAACGTGGTTTCAAAAGTTTGGTAAGAGGTAGTTCGCAATTTTCGAATATCCCGAAAATCATCCTACGTTTGAGTATTGACAACTAACGTAACAATAATAACAACAACTTTCTGTAGAACATTTCACTGTAGTTTAAAGCAGAGTGACACACATCACCAAAGGGTACATGGTTAAAGAACTTCGGTTTTTGTGTTATAGCATTCAGCATTACAGTTATTTGCCGTAGAGGTACTATGTTAAGTTTCATATCAAATAGTTAAGCTGAATATCTTACTGCACAATCCCATTCTCCATCTGGCCAATGTGTTCATCCTGCTGCACCATGCTGCGTATCCCTCCAACACATTACACAAGACCTGATCTCGCACTTTCCTATCTCTGATGCTATGACAGTAATCTTGAACACAAACGTTGTACATATCTTGTGCGAGGAGTCGGTCTGCCTCGATGCACTTGAGGAATCTGGATGCTTTCACATCAGGATGAAGTTGGCCACATTTTCCACGTCGTGTGGCTATTTTATTTTGGCCGACATTGCATAGTTTAGGTGAATCAGCGTGACATCTGTAGGAGAATAATGGAAATAATACTTTGTGTTTCGGTTCGGTTGTTTAAACTTGCTAGCAACTCAAGAAAAAAAAACACCTTTGGAAACATAGTGAAAAAAAATGTTTTAAAGATAAATAAAATACTATGATACTAAATGTTATGCATTTAAATAACATTTCATAGTTTTATTAATACACTTACACTTGCGGCACCCCGTCCACAACCATTGGTATCAAGTTACTGCGTCCGATCTTGTTGTCTCTGTCAACTGATTCGGAAACATCCTCACCATTCAGAGTGCGGTAATCATTCTTCTCCTTATCACAGTTACCGCACATCCCACTGAGGTTTGGGCTGTATCCCTCGGGTACCTCTACCAAAACAGTGGCCTTGCCGCTCCACTGAATAGTGACGTGACAGTCCGTCTCCACTACCGTGTATATACCACTATGGGAAATCCTCAAAGCCCCGGTTTTACTACTGTACGGAAGGTCTGTATGCAAATTGTCAACCTAATAAAGAAGTTAAATAATGAAATGCTGACCATTTTACGATTATTTTCATAATTAATTCGCTTTATCAATATGATAGATACATTGCTGACTAATAATAAGCACAGTAATTTATCATACCTTCTGAATATTATACCTTTTAAATATTATACCTTCTGAATATTATATCTTCTGAATGTTATACCTTCGCATTAGAAATAATCATTAAGTGACTGACTGTCAAGGATTTACCTGATACATAGAAAATAGAAAGACATTTACACACATGCGGTCTCATAATATATGGTTTGCAATGGTCTTAGACATCCCACAAGCACGCTTTCAGATACACGTAATTGCTTTACTCACCGAGACATCATTTCCTTTCAGGAGCACGGTTTGGCCGTATATTTCGATTAAAACGGATTTGATGGTAACTGGTTCTCCGTCATGTCCGGCTTCATTGTTGACAATGATTCTGTAGTCACAATATGGGTCCCTACTATCAGTATGATCGGACAGCAGGTAGCTACAGTTTGCTGAGTATCGTATCATAGAACCGTCAAATGTTCGGTAGTGCACATGGCCAGATGCGGAACAGGTACAGGGCTCTAGAATAGCAAGCGTCAATAGTTAATATCTATCAACAAATATCATATAAATTGAACACTAATTTCATACCCTATATGTAATGAACAAGCACGTACATTTGCCATGGATATCACCGAATACTAGTGAAATATTCGCAAAAAGCGTCAAACATTAATATCAACTACAATCCAAACGACGACAAATATCAATAGGTTTTGGTCATTTCTATAATTAACCCTCAAATTCGATTGTTTTTCATTCCTATTATTCAGCGATTAAATTATTGAATTTCACGTCACGAGGACATCCTTGATACAAGAGGTATGATGATTGTGTATTATTGAATTTCACGTCACGAGGACATCCTTGATACAAGAGGTATGATGATTGTGAATTATTGAATTTCACGTCACGAGTACATCCTTGATACAAGAGGTATGATGATTGTGTATTATTGAATTTCACGTCACGTGTACATCCTTGATACAAGAGGTATGATGATTGTGTATATTGAATTTCACGTCACGAGTACATCCTTGATACAAGAGGTATGATGATTGTGTATTATTGAATTTCACGTCACGTGTACATCCTTGATACAAGAGGTATGATGATTGTGTATTATAGAATTTCACGTCACGAGTACATCCTTGATACAAGAGGTATGATGATTGTGTATTATTGAATTTCACGTCACGTGTACATCCTTGATACAAGAGGTATGATGATTGTGTATATTGAATTTCACGTCACGAGTACATCCTTGATACAAGAGGTATGATGATTGTGTATTATTGAATTTCACGTCACGTGTACATCCTTGATACAAGAGGTATGATGATTGTGTATATTGAATTTCACGTCACGAGTACATCCTTGATACAAGAGGTATGATGGTTGTGTATTATTGAATTTCACGTCACGAGGACATCCTTGATACAAGAGGTATGATGATTGTGTATTATTCAATTTCACGTCACGAGGACATCCTTGATACAAGAGGTATGATGATTGTGTATTATTGAATTTCCCGTCACGAGTACATCCTTGATACAAGAGGTATGATGATTGTGTATTATCGCAGTTGCCATAACATCTAAGCTATAATATAGTGGATATTTTGTCAACTTGTCCAATATTTACTTAGGTTCTAATCCAAAAACCATAGTGCTCATCCTTGAACAAACTTTATACATCTCCTAAAGACGTGTTTAAAATAACTACATATTATCATTAATAATAAGCTTGTTCAAGATCGTTTCTTAGACGAAAATTAAAAAAAAAAAACAAAAAAAAAAAACCCTGATATTTTGTTCGAAGTCGCTGCATTTAACGTATATTTTGAATGGAAAGCTGCAAATTAAAAACATTTTCTATTACAAATGAATCTGTGATGTACATAATATTTCAAACAGAACAACTTAATATCTGTTTTTTTTAAAAATTTTTTTATAGATTGAGTGCCAAAAAGAGCCCTAGCCGGGATGTACTTAATATTTTAAACACAAAAACTTAATTTAATAATATTTGTTTGCAGTTTAAAATGATAAATTTGTTAACTGAAAGGTAGCAAAGATATACACAGTCCTTACATAATAAAACTAGAGACGATGTGTGCTGAGGATATTACACATAGGTTATATCCGTAACCTAAGATATTGTTTAGTTAGTGTACAGCGCACAATGCTTTACTTACTGTGACACTTGGTACCGTCGCCGATATAGCCTTTATTACATACACATTTCCTGCGTTTACACACGGCATTTTCGTCACACCTCTTCTTGGACGGTCCGCATAGTCCTAAAGTTATACATCACTTTTACAACAATTGATAGCAAGGGACCAAATGACATGGGATTGTCATCAAGCCGATGACACACACACGCAGCGACAAACAATGCAGGGGAGCTGTAACGGGGGACTACTGTCTATATATTTTCTGCCATTGATAATATTTACAATGTATTAAGTGAAATCGTATAACACTGTGTGTGTGACTTACAAATTATTGTGCAAGGAAGTAAATGTTCTCCTGATATTTGTCTTAAAGAGCAAGATATTCATGTTACTATTAAAGAAGAATGTACATGCCGTTAAATACCGCAGTGATGGTAATTAACTCCCCTAACACTATCCGTCTAAAAGGAATATCAAGTGTATAATAAAACCAAATTAAGATTCAATTAAACGGTGACATGCATGTATAAGCACGTAATGTGAGACTACCGTGAAAGAGACGATTATATAAGATATTCTGGCAAAGGAATACTAGTACTAACTTCTGCACTTCACAGTTGCATCTCCATAAAAGTTTCTGTAGCATTTACATTTGTTTCGGGTACACCCAGAAAATTTCACACATTCATGTCCTCCACAGGTATCTAAAACATAAGCATACGCCAATGTATGGTTTTAAAGATGCTGCACCGCCGACAGAGCAGTAAACGGTATCCATCATTTGAACAATAATTGATCTTAAATCGTGTATATATTGAGGATACTCCTTAATGAGTACCAGTTATATTTCATCGAGTGAGGTGGAAACTGATATTTTTCAAGAAACAAGGAATATTGTATTTATTACATTTGTTTTCTCGCTTCCATTTACAAAAGACCTTCACTACTAGTTACACCAAAGGTTATTCCACCATTGTATTTCACAGTTATTTTCCCTTGCGATATTCCGTCGTATTTTTGCGACGTCAGTTTTTGTGCTAAAACTATTGAGATAACAATCATAGTTATATTTTCACTGTCAATGATATTCCAATTGGTAAAAAAGCGAATTGCTATTTTCACCGAAGTGAAGTATATTGCATTTATGTTCAGCGTAAAACCTTATATTTCACTGCTGCTAAAAATGTAATGAATGTGTCTAAATACATGTAATTGAAAAATACATATAGGATAATTTATTTTGCTCTTGGTACATGCGTTATCAGTATCTCATTCGATATAGTGCTTAGTAACGTGGATGTAAAGAAACGTTTTCAACTGAAGAAAAACACTAATTCGTCAGCTCCTACTTTTGATAGAGAAAAAATACCATTCGTCAGCAGTGTAGCATCTTTAACAATCGCAGAAATAATCAATCAAGGTACATGTATACACATTCGCTCAAATTAACTTTACCCTTTTAAAAGTATACAACTTTGGCTGAACTTTGGCTAAACTTCGTATTAAAGGAAGCTAGAAGTAGCTTGTAGGGATACCTCTTGATTGTCTTGACTCGTTCTGACTGCGGTTGTCCCTTAGTGAAAACTTTTACTTACTTCAGTGGTGATGTATACATACATATAGAACTTTGCTTACTTTAAAACGTTCTCTTAAAATAACTAGGCACAATGTCTCACATGTACTAATGATCATGACTTGCAAGCACATACATTAACTTTGTCCTTTCACAATATTCTAACTATGTACATATCCACGACGAGCGAATATTGAACCGTAAGCTGTCTCTTGTTCCATATTTTGCACAAAATTGAAACCTATTTAAAAGCATACCTGTACAATTCACGTGTCCTACACCGTAGTAACCCTGATGACATACGCAACGGCGATTGTTGACACATCTAGCGTTGTCCACACATAATCTACGTCCACACACAACTGAAAAAGGAAAACACAATGTTTACCAATCAAGATTAAAAATGCTCTAGCTATACGTAACTTGTGTGTTCATCCTATTATTTGTTTTACACGAGCATACATTTGCACTTATTCTAATTTTAGTTAGCAATACAATATACATTGCAGGCCATACCATCTGTAGATGTACATACGTTTACACTTGTTGCCAATCATCTTGTAGCCGTCTTTGCACTCGCAGCTATATCTTCCTGCAGGGCTGTTTACACATTTTGAAAATTCAGGACAGTCATATGTATCAGTAGTGCATTCGTCGATATCTATATGAAAATAATTAAGATAAGGGAAATATGTCATTTAGCATATAGCGATTCCACATCTACAAATAAGAATGAGGTATGATTTAAGTGATTAAAGAAATAAAAGTCAAACTTCTTTGTTTCAGCTTTTTGTTTATTTTTTTTCTCATTTTAGTTTGTTTACCCAACCTAATGATAGTGTAGAAACTAGAAACCATTGCAGTTAACAATTAGGTCCTTGTTCGATTTCTATATATCTTATATGTCAAATTTATATCAGCTGGCAAATGCATACTAGGTTTAGACTTTAAAACCAATTATCAAATACTCATTGAAAGCAAAGGAAGCTAGGACAACCATAACAAAACGTCAACTTCTAAAGCAATTGAGAAATAAAATAGAAAGACAGTAACTAATTTCGAATTGATAAGAAAATCAAAATACAAATTGATATTTTGAGTTTGCCTGTTATTGAACAAAAATAGGCTTTGTTTCCTTTCTGTAACATGTAACACGGAAAACCGTTTACGGTTACGCACCTTCACAAGTTCTACCGTTGCCAGAATACCCATCTTTACAAGCACAAGAAAATCCGCCCTCTGTGTTTGTACATTCTGCATTTTCTGAACAGTCATTTTGTTCATTCAAACATTCATTAACATCTGAAATAAGCAGTTTGTCGCAATATGTGATATATTTAAAAAGAACAGTCAATAATAACATTTAGATGATGTGGATAGAATATTTACTATCATTTTGTGATCTGTTATTGCTTAGATATTATCCAGTTATTATTTTATCTGTTCAAATATTGGAAAAAGGGCAATCATCAATTGTTGATACTGTGATTACTGGAAACCGTTTTTAGATTATGTACCTCATAAAGAAAATATCAATGTCATTATTATATCAGAGTTATATAAAATATGAAACTTAATCTGTTTATATTGAATCATAAAGATTAATTAAAACAGATTATTGATGTATTTAACACAAACATCATAGTATGCTGTTCAAATTATTAAATGATTTGTAAGTTGATTTATTAGTATACACTGAGCAATTTTTGTTATACCTGAATAATATGAAAAAAAATCTATTTTAGTGATTCATTTAATACTCAGTAGAACTTTTTTTGGCATTTCAAAGATCTACCGTCGTTTCGAATAAGAACATGAAACCAAAAAGTAAAGTTCTTGAATTTCGTTGGTGAACGGTTCTTGATGTATCGTTTAAAACTTGTTTTCAGGGATTTACCTTACCGTATTATCTATTTAGCTTTTATAAGCGAACTTTACACTATAAGCTGTAATATGTTCAATTATGATTTTGATAAAATTCGTGTTCAATTGCCCGATTACGTTTAATTCCACGAGTTAAGCAAAATCAAAATCGCAGGTATACATGGAGATATAACTTATATATAAAGCATAGTCTTTTAAGCATTATATTAGAACATACCTTCACAAATACCATTCTTCATTTCGAAACCTTCTTTACATGTACAGGTATATCCCGGAATTGTATTGACACAGTCAGAATTTGGTGTACACGAGGTGGCAGATAGGGAACACTCATTGATATCTAAACATATATAGTCATGGCATTGTTTATAAACTAGAAACCATTACAGCTAACAACCAGGTCCATGTTCCATTTCTATATTTCTTATATACTCAGCTGGCAAATGCATACCTATTTTAGACTTTAAAATCAAGCATCAAATGTCAACCCCTAGCAATATCCAAATCAAACACATTGCTCGCGTAGGAATTAAAGTATGTACTTGAATTTGGACACTAGATATCTACTTAACTATTTCAATCTCCATTATTCAAGAAAGAACACTCTTTTCGAACTTGAGAGAAGACACGAGATGAAAATTGACATTTGAATTTGCCTATCGTGAATTAAAGTACATACAAATTGAAATCGCAGAAGACAATGCTTTACTATACGGAATTACAAATGTTAGTTTTTCTTTCTGCATTATGAATTACATATTCAAATTTACAGAAACCGTTTGTGGTTACTCACCTTCACAATTTTTACCGTTGCCAGAAAACCCATCTTTACATGCACAAGAAAATCCGCCCTCTGTGTTTGTACATTCTGCATTTTCTGAACAGTCATTTTGTTCATTCAAACATTCATTAACATCTGAAATGAGCAGTTTGTCGCAATATGTGATATATTTGAAAAGAACAGTCAATAAAACATTTAGATGATGTGGATAGAATATTTACTATCATTTTGTGATCTGTTATTGCTTAGATATTATCCAGTTATTATTTTATCTGTTCAAATATTGGAAAAAGGGCACTCATCAATTGTTGATACTGTGATTACTGGAAACCGTTCATAGATTATGTACCTCATAAAAAATATCAATGTCATCAATTTATCGGAGTTATATAAAATATGAAACTTAATCTGTTTATATTGAATCATAAAGATTAATTAAAACAGACTATTGATGTATTTAACACAAACATCATAGTATGCTGTTCAAATTATTAAATGATTTGTAAGTTGATTTATTAGTATACACTGAACAATTTTTGTTATACCTGAATAATATGAAAAAAAATCTATTTTAGTGATTCATTTAATACTCAGTAGAACTTTTTTTTGGCATTTTAAAGATCTACCGTCGTTTCGAATAAGAACATGAAACCAAAAAGTAAAGTTCTTGAATTTCGTTGGTGAACGGTTCTTGATGTATCGTTTAAAACTTGTTTTCAGGGATTTACCTTACCGTATTATATATTTAGCTTTTATAAGCGAACTTTATACTATAAGCTGTAATATGTTCAATTGTGATTTTGATAAAATTCGTGTTCAATTGCCCGATTACGTTTAATTCCACGAGTTAAGCAAAATCAAAATCGCAAGGTATACATGGAGATATAACTTATATATAAAGCATAGTCTTTTAAGCATTATATTAGAACATACCTTCACAAATACCATTCTTCATTTCGAAACCTTCTTTACATGTACAGGTATATCCCGGAATTGTATTGACACAGTCAGAATTTGGTGTACACGAGGTGGCAGATAGGGAACACTCATTGATATCTAAACATATATAGTCATGGCATTGTTTATAAACTAGAAACCATTACAGCTAACAACCAGGTCCATGTTCCATTTCTATATTTCTTATATACTCAGCTGGCAAATGCACACCTATTTTAGACTTTAAAATCAAGCATCAAATGTCAACCCCTAGCAATATCCAAATCAAACACATTGCTCGCGTAGGAATTAAAGTATGTACTTGAATTTGGACACTAGATATCTACTTAACTATTTCAATCTCCATTATTCAAGAAAGAACACTCTTTTCGAACTTTAGAGAAGACACGAGATGAAAACTGACATTTGAATTTGCCTATCGTGAATTAAAGTACATACAGATTGAAATCGCAGAAGACAATGCTTTACTATACGGAATTACAAATGTTAGTTTTTCTTTCTGCATTATGAATTACATATTCAAATTTACAGAAACCATTTGTGGTTACTCACCTTCACAATTTTTACCGTTGCCAGAAAACCCATCTTTACATGCACAAGAAAATCCGCCCTCTGTGTTTGTACATTCTGCATTTTCTGAACAGTCATTTTGTTCATTCAAACATTCATTAACATCTGAAATGAGCAGTTTGTCGCAATATGTGATATATTTGAAAAGAACAGTCAATAAAACATTTAGATGATGTGGATAGAATATTTACTATCATTTTGTGATCTGTTATTGCTTAGATATTATCCAGTTATTATTTTATCTGTTCAAATATTGGAAAAAGGGCAATCATCAATTGTTGATACTGTGATTACTGGAAACCGTTCATAGATTATGTACCTCATAAAGAAAATATCAATGTCATCATTATATTGGAGTTATATAAAATATGAAACTTAATCTGTTTATATTGAATCATAAAGATTAATTAAAACAGACTATTGATGTATTTAACACAAACATCATAGTATGCTGTTCAAATTATTAAATGATTTGTAAGTTGATTTATTAGTATACACTGAACAATTTTTGTTATACCTGAATAATATGAAAAAAATCTATTTTAGTGATTCATTAAATACTCAGTAGAACTTTTTTTTGGCATTTTAAAGATCTACCGTCGTTTCGAATAAGAACATGAAACCAAAAAGTAAAGTTCTTGAATTTCGTTGGTGAACGGTTCTTGATGTATCGTTTAAAACTTGTTTTCAGGGATTTACCTTACCGTATTATCTATTTAGCTTTTATAAGCGAAATTTATACTATAAACTGTAATATATTCAATTATGATTTTGATAAAATTCGTGTTCAATTGCCCGATTACAATTAATTCCACGAGTTAAGCAAAATCAAAATCGCAAGGTATACATGGAGATATAACTTATATATAAAGCATAGTCTTTTAAGCATTATATTAGAACATACCTTCACAAATACCATTCTTCATTTCGAAACCTTCTTTACATGTACAGGTATATCCCGGAATTGTATTGACACAGTCAGAATTTGGTGTACACGAGGTGGCAGATAGGGAACACTCATTGATATCTAAACATATATAGTCATGGCATTGTTTATAAACTAGAAACCATTACAGCTAACAACCAGGTCCATGTTCCATTTCTATATTTCTTATATACTCAGCTGGCAAATGCATACCTATTTTAGACTTTAAAATCAAGCATCAAATGTCAACCCCTAGCAATATCCAAATCAAACACATTGCTCGCGTAGGAATTAAAGTATGTACTTGAATTTGGACACTAGATATCTACTTAACTATTTCAATCTCCATTATTCAAGAAAGAACACTCTTTTCGAACTTGAGAGAAGACACGAGATGAAAATTGACATTTGAATTTGCCTATCGTGAATTAAAGTACATACAAATTGAAATCGCAGAAGACAATGCTTTACTATACGGAATTACAAATGTTAGTTTTTCTTTCTGCATTATGAATTACATATTCAAATTTACAGAAACCGTTTGTGGTTACTCACCTTCACAATTTTTACCGTTGCCAGAAAACCCATCTTTACATGCACAAGAAAATCCGCCCTCTGTGTTTGTACATTCTGCATTTTCTGAACAGTCATTTTGTTCATTCAAACATTCATTAACATCTGAAATGAGCAGTTTGTCGCAATATGTGATATATTTGAAAAGAACAGTCAATAAAACATTTAGATGATGTGGATAGAATATTTACTATCATTTTGTGATCTGTTATTGCTTAGATATTATCCAGTTATTATTTTATCTGTTCAAATATTGGAAAAAGGGCAATCATCAATTGTTGATACTGTGATTACTGCAAACCGTTTTTAGATTATGTACCTCATAAAGAAAATATCAATGTCATCATTATATCGGAGTTATATAAAATATGAAACTTAATCTGTTTATATTGAATCATAAAGATTAATCAAAACAGATTATTGATGTATTTAACACAAACATCATAGTATGCTGTTCAAATTATTAAATGATTTGTAAGTTGATTTATTAGTATACACTGAACAATTTTTGTTATACCTGAATAATAATATGAAAAAAATCTATTTTAGTGATTCATTTAATACTCAGTAGAACTTTTTTTTGGCATTTTAAAGATCTACCGTCGTTTCGAATAAGAACATGAAACCAAAAAGTAAAGTTCTTGAATTTCGTTGGTGAACGGTTCTTGATGTATCGTTTAAAACTTGTTTTCAGGGATTTACCTTACCGTATTATCTATTTAGCTTTTATAAGCGAACTTTACACTATAAGTTGTAATATGTTCAATTATGATTTTGATAAAATTCGTGTTCAATTGCCCGATTACGTTTAATTCCACGAGTTAAGCAAAATCAAAATCGCAAGGTATACATGGAGATATAACTTATATATAAAGCATAGTCTTTTAAGCATTATATTAGAACATACCTTCACAAATACCATTCTTCATTTCGAAACCTTCTTTACATGTACAGGTATATCCCGGAATTGTATTGACACAGTCAGAATTTGGTGTACACGAGGTGGCAGATAGGGAACACTCATTGATATCTAAACATATATAGTCATGGCATTGTTTATAAACTAGAAACCATTACAGCTAACAACCAGGTCCATGTTCCATTTCTATATTTCTTATATACTCAGCTGGCAAATGCACACCTATCTTCGACTTTAAAATCAAGTATCAAATGTCAACCCCTAGCAATATCCAAATCAAACACATTGCTCGCGTAGGAATTAAAGTATGTACTTAAATTTGGACACTAGATATCTACTTAACTATTTCAATCTCCATTATTCAAGAAAGAACACTCTTTTCGAACTTGAGAGAAGACACGAGATGAAAATTGACATTTGAATTTGCCTATCGTGAATTAAAGTACATACAGATTGAAATCGCAGAAGACAATGCTTTACTATACGGAATTACAAATGCTAGTTTTTCTTTCTGTATTATCAATTACATATTCAAATTTACAGAAACCGTTTGTGGTTACTCACCTTCACAATTTTTACCGTTGCCAGAAAACCCATCTTTACATGCACAAGAAAATCCGCCCTCTGTGTTTGTACATTCTGCATTTTCTGAACAGTCATTTTGTTCATTCAAACATTCATTAACATCTGAAATGAGCAGTTTGTCGCAATATGTGATATATTTGAAAAGAACAGTCAATAAAACATTTAGATGATGTGGATAGAATATTTACTATCATTTTGTGATCTGTTATTGCTTAGATATTATCCAGTTATTATTTTATCTGTTCAAATATTGGAAAAAGGGCACTCATCAATTGTTGATACTGTGATTAATGGAAACCGTTTTTAGATTATGTACCTCATAAAGAAAATATCAATGTCATCATTATATCGGAGTTATATAAAATATGAAACTTAATCTGTTTATATTGAATCATAAAGATTAATTAAAACAGATTATTGATGTATTTAACACAAACATCATAGTATGCTGTTCAAATTATTAAATGATTTGTAAGTTGATTTATTAGTATACACTGAACAATTTTTGTTATACCTGAATAATATGAAAAAAATCTATTTTAGTGATTCATTAAATACTCAGTAGAACTTTTTTTTGGCATTTCAAAGATCTACCGTCGTTTCGAATAAGAACATGAAACCAAAAAGTAAAGTTCTTGAATTTCGTTGGTGAACGGTTCTTGATGTATCGTTTAAAACTTGTTTTCAGGGATTTACCTTACCGTATTATCTATTTAGCTTTTATAAGCGAACTTTACACTATAAGCTGTAATATGTTCAATTATGATTTTGATAAAATTCGTGTTCAATTGCCCGATTACGTTTAATTCCACGAGTTAAGCAAAATCAAAATCGCAGGTATACATGGAGATATAACTTATATATAAAGCATAGTCTTTTAAGCATTATATTAGAACATACCTTCACAAATACCATTCTTCATTTCGAAACCTTCTTTACATGTACAGGTATATCCCGGAATTGTATTGACACAGTCAGAATTTGGTGTACACGAGGTGGCAGATAGGGAACACTCATTGATATCTAAACATATATAGTCATGGCATTGTTTATAAACTAGAAACCATTACAGCTAACAACCAGGTCCATGTTCCATTTCTATATTTCTTATATACTCAGCTGGCAAATGCACACCTATCTTAGACTTTAAAATCAAGTATCAGATGTCAACCCCTAGCAATATCCAAATCAAACACATTGCGTGAGTAGAAATTAAAGTATGTACTTGAATTTGGACACTAGATATCTACTTAACTATTTCAATCTCCATTATTCAAGAAAGAACACTCTTTTCGAACTTGAGAGAAGACACGAGATGAAAATTGACATTTGAATTTGCCTATCGTGAATTAAAGTACATACAGATTGAAATCGCAGAAGACAATGCTTTACTATACGGAATTACAAATGTTAGTTTTTCTTTCTGTATTATCAATTACATATTCAAATTTACAGAAACCATTTGTGGTTACTCACCTTCACAATTTTTACCGTTGCCAGAAAACCCATCTTTACATGCACAAGAAAATCCGCCCTCTGTGTTTGTACATTCTGCATTTTCTGAACAGTCATTTTGTTCATTCAAACATTCATTAACATCTGAAATGAGCAGTTTGTCGCAATATGTGATATATTTGAAAAGAACAGTCAATAATAACATTTAGATGATGTGGATAGAATATTTACTATCATTTTGTGATCTGTTATTGCTTAGATATTATCCAGTTATTATTTTATCTGTTCAAATATTGGAAAAAGGGCAATCATCAATTGTTGATACTGTGATTACTGCAAACCGTTTTTAGATTATGTACCTTATAAAGAAAATATCAATGTCATCATTATATCGGAGTTATATAAAATATGAAACTTAATCTGTTTATATTGAATCATAAAGATTAATCAAAACAGATTATTGATGTATTTAACACAAACATCATAGTATGCTGTTCAAATTATTAAATGATTTGTAAGTTGATTTATTAGTATACACTGAGCAATTTTTGTTATACCTGAATAATATGAAAAAAATCTATTTTAGTGATTCATTTAATACTCAGTAGAACTTTTTTTTGGCATTTTAAAGATCTATCGTCGTTTCGAATAAGAACATGAAACCAAAAAGTAAAGTTCTTGAATTTCGTTGGTGAACGGTTCTTGATGTATCGTTTAAAACTTGTTTTCAGGGATTTACCTTACCGTATTATCTATTTAGCTTTTATAAGCGAAATTTATACTATAAACTGTAATATATTCAATTATGATTTTGATAAAATTCGTGTTCAATTGCCCGATTACGTTTAATTCCACGAGTTAAGCAAAATCTAAATCGCAGGTATACATGGAGATATAACTTATATATAAAGCATAGTCTTTTAAGCATTATATTAGAACATACCTTCACAAATACCATTCTTCATTTCGAAACCTTCTTTACATGTACAGGTATATCCCGGAATTGTATTGACACAGTCAGAATTTGGTGTACACGAGGTGGCAGATAGGGAACACTCATTGATATCTAAACATATATAGTCATGGCATTGTTTATAAACTAGAAACCATTACAGCTAACAACCAGGTCCATGTTCCATTTCTATATTTCTTATATACTCAGCTGGCAAATGCACACCTATCTTAGACTTTAAAATCAAGTATCAGATGTCAACCCCTAGCAATATCCAAATCAAACACATTGCGTGAGTAGAAATTAAAGTATGTACTTGAATTTGGACACTAGATATCTACTTAACTATTTCAATCTCCATTATTCAAGAAAGAACACTCTTTTCGAACTTGAGAGAAGACACGAGATGAAAATTGACATTTGAATTTGCCTATCGTGAATTAAAGTACATACAGATTGAAATCGCAGAAGACAATGCTTTACTATACGGAATTACAAATGTTAGTTTTTCTTTCTGTATTATCAATTACATATTCAAATTTACAGAAACCATTTGTGGTTACTCACCTTCACAATTTTTACCGTTGCCAGAAAACCCATCTTTACATGCACAAGAAAATCCGCCCTCTGTGTTTGTACATTCTGCATTTTCTGAACAGTCATTTTGTTCATTCAAACATTCATTAACATCTGAAATGAGCAGTTTGTCGCAATATGTGATATATTTGAAAAGAACAGTCAATAATAACATTTAGATGATGTGGATAGAATATTTACTATCATTTTGTGATCTGTTATTGCTTAGATATTATCCAGTTATTATTTTATCTGTTCAAATATTGGAAAAAGGGCAATCATCAATTGTTGATACTGTGATTACTGGAAACCGTTCATAGATTATGTACCTCATAAAGAAAATATCAATGTCATCATTATATTAGAGATATATAAAATATGAATCTTAATTTGTTTATATTGAATCATAAAGATTAATTAAAACAGATTATTGATGTATTTAACACAAACATCATAGTATGCTGTTCAAATTATTAAATGATTTGTAAGTTGATTTATTAGTATACACTGAGCAATTTTTGTTATACCTGAATAATATGAAAAATCTATTTTAGTGATTCATTTAATAAACCAAAAAGTAAAATTCTTGAATTTCGTTGGTGAACGGTTCTAGATGTATCGTTTAAAACTTGGTTGTAGGGATTTAACTTTCCGTATTATCTATTTAGCTTTTATAAGCGAACTTTATACTATAATCTGTAATATGTTACATTATGATTTTGATAAAATATACTCAGCTGGCAAATGCACACCAATCTTAGACATAAAAATCAAGTATCAAATGTCAACCCCTAGCAATATCCAAATCAAACACATTGCTCGCGTAGGAATTAAAGTATGTACTTGAATTTGGACACTAGATATCTACTTAACTATTACAATCTCCATTATTCAAGAAAGAACACTCTTTTCGAACTTGAGGGAAGACACGAGATGAAAATTGACATTTGAATTTGCCTATCGTGAATTAAAGTACACACAGATTGAAATCGCAGAAGACAATGCTTTACTATACAGAATTACAAATGTTAGTTTTTCTTTCTGTATTATGAATTACATATTCAAATTTACATCCGTTCAAATATTGGAAAAAGGGCAATAATGGATTGTTGATACTGTGACTACAGGAAACCGTTTTTAGAATATGTACCTCAGTTATTCAGTGATTTATTTAGTTTACACTGAGCAATTTTTGCTATAACTGAATATATAAAAAAATATATGATTTAATACTCAGTAGAAACCAAAGTTTTCATTTTTGGAAGATCTTTTGGAATAAGAAAAAGAAATAAAAATGTAAAGTTCTTGAATTTCGTTGGTGAACGGTTCTTGATGTATCGTTTAAACCTTGTTTGCAGGGATTTACCTTCCCGTAATATCTATTTAGCTTTTGTCAGGTAGGGAACACTCATTGATGTATTAAAGTATAAAGTTTAGATATTAGAAACCATTACGGTGAACATCCAGGTCCAAGGTCGATTGATAGATATCACATATATTTGCTGGAAAATGTATACACTTTTTAGACTAAAGCAAATATCAAATAATCAAATTGGAAACTACATATCTACTTAAAATGTATAAAACTCAATTTTTTAAAGGGAATACTATTTTCTTATTCGAAAGAAAAAACTAGATGAACAAGAGCTGTTTGAGAACAGCAAAGCTCGCCTCTGGAATTTTAAAATCAAGTTCCTTGTTATTTAGCAGTATTATCAAATATAGCAATGACATTACATAAATTTTCAGCCGATCGGGCCTATATAAATTCCAAAAATTCAGCAGTTTTCCCCTTTCAGTGATTGTCAATACCCAATTATAATTCTAAATGATTGGAAAAATCAATGTCAGTTGAGACGGATAATATTATCACAACACTTTCACCAAAACCTTAACCTGGCTATTTCACCCATAGGGATTCTTGAAATTCTCTAAAGTCAACATTTGGCTCCTTTAAATGATTGTCCACACCCGTCACAACAATTATAATCCAAAATGATTGTAGAAATCAATGTCAGTTGGGACAGATAACAGTTTCTCAACACTTACACCAAAACCTTAACCTGATATTTCCAACATCGATGCCTACGTCGACGCCGGAGTGATTCGGCGAGCTTAAATGACATTTTGAGTTTGCCAATAATGGATTAACGTACAAAGAAATTGAAATCGCAGAAGAAATTATTATACGATACAAAACTTCAAATGTGTTTTTTGTTTTTTCTGTATCATGTATCACATATTCAGATTTACAGAAACCGTTTGTGGGTACTCACCTTCACAAGTTTTACCGTTCCCAGAATATCCAGGATTACATGTACAAGAAAATCCTGCCACTGTGTTTGTACATTCTGCATTTTTTGAACAGTCATGTTTTTCATTCAAACATTCATTTTCATCTGAAAATGAAAAAAAACAAACTGTGCGTTACAATGGTATCAAATGCAATGGAGGTGCCAAATAATAATAACAATTTATATAAATTTATATAACAATATATTTATTCAAAGATCCTTTCACGAGCTTTTATTGGTTAGATATTGTTAAAGTATTAGTTTAAATGTCAACATGGTAAAACATTGTAAAACGGGCAGTTATCTATGGTTGATACTGTGACTTCAGGAAATTATTTTTGGATTATATACCTCACATAGATTGTTATTGCATCAATATCATCGTGATATGAAAATTATCATGTAGGTAATTACGGCAGTCTTTATACTTCGATGTTGCACGGTAATTTGATTTTGATAAAGGTAGAAACATGTACAGGAAACACATAACGGATATACCTAAGCCCACCTTTGAAGAACTGACCGTTTTCCATCAGCTTTAATTGCAAGTTAAACAGAGACTCTCTATTGGAAACTCATATATCATGCAAAATTGTTTTAAAATTTAGGCTTAAACTTTGGCGAAAGTTGGTGAAAATAAAATCGGTTGGTTATACTATAGTTTAACAAAAAGCATTAAGCGTAATTTTTTTTACAAAGGAAATACTGTATAACATGTAATATACATACGTACCATCCATAGGGAGCCCAAGTGGCCCTTCTGTTGGCTCTGTAGTATTTGAAATAAAAGCATTAATAAAATGATTTATATAAGAATGCATGGAACGGTTAGTGCCACAAAGTAATTCTATATCGATATTTCGTAATTTGCTGTTGGCATTTTCGAAATTCTGTGAAACACATAAGATGGACCGATGTTTCAATGTTACTTATAGTTAAAAGCTTGTAAAACTGTGTGAAAACTAGGATATGATGATTGTGGGCTAAAATGACATAAAACACCATAAAAGGATGATAACTTAATGCATAAAAATAGGGTATTGAAATGAAAATATTCGGGTGAGTAGAAAAAAGAATGTTTCCAAAGTTGACTCCGTTAGCTATTTTGAGAATTAACCTAACAATAAACTGATATCTCTCAAACAATACATTATTAACTATTATATGATAATGTAAAATTAGCATCGATAGAGCGAAGCTAAAGACCGGAATCTTATCATTATTACGTTCTCTACACACAAGAAGACTCTTTTGGGATCGTGCTAGTAAGTCATATAATCACGTGATGTTTTAAAAATCTGTGAAGTGGAGCTGGTAAGTGTCATTTTGCCCTTCATACATCACACTAATTAATATGTTGTTAACACTAGGATTGATATTTTCGTGCTTCGCAATACCACTATTACTTCATTGACAGAATATTAATAGTGGTCAAAGGCGGTAAACAGGTAACCGGAATAGCAAATTTCCTCTCAATTCATTTTTAATTAAAGTCGAAAAACAAATAAAATGTATATATTTCAATGCGAAGGAATTCATAACACCAACTTTAATGTTTATTGACGCTTCAACAAAGAAAATATCTTTTAACAATGTTAGTTTTCGTTTCAAAAAAAGTTTCTATATCCTACTTGCCAATGCATTGTTGTTTAATGACTTAAAGGAAGCTTAGCCTATTGGCAACTATTTTAAAACTTGTTGTTTTGAGAACAATATATCACCAAAAAGGACTCGATGTATATGCCTATGTAATGTCGAATCCGGTCAAACCATCGCTCCTTCTACATACTATAAACACTAGTGGGACCATGTGGTAGATAAGCCTTTGGCTTAACATGTAAATCCATCCTCAATAAATAAAATTTATTATTATTACTAGTAAGCTTATTTGGTGACAGAAGTATACACTGAATCCTTTGGATTTGCAAAACAAAATGTAAAATGATTTGCTTATTTTGGCAAAATTTACAACCAACACAACAATGTACGAGTCGACAGTGATATCTAAGATTAGAACGGATACATACACACTTTATATCAACTACGTCATATTCAATTACAACTAAGAAGTGATATTTAGGCATACAAAGTCACTAGTTTAAATATGGTCTTAAACCTTAAATATCGTATTTTTTATAGAAAATTCACAAATATGAAATGCATCCTCTTTGTTATCTGTTATGTACAAAACATTACAACAAATAGTGTCTATATTAATGAAAACCTAAGTATAAAATTACGTTTTTTAATATAGTATGAAACACGACTCTGGAATTCCAAAATGAAAATACGTGTACCGTTATGGTCGCGGCCGGCAAGATAAAGTACTAACCCGCCCGATCAATGGACATAATATATATATATAAACAATCGCCTAAAGATGGCCTGAAAGGTCTGAAAACGTTAGCGAAAAGGAATGCCGTGTTGATATTTTTCATTCTTAATATCTACTGATGCACAACGTCTTTTAAAAGTTTAAGTTTAAGTATATATATATATATAACTTATATACCATCAATAAACATCTCCTGAAGAACAGCGGCAGCTGGAAAAACGTTAGAGATCGATGGCAGATTTGTTTTAGTTTTTTTTTCTATATATATATCTATATATTACTTACCTTCAAATCCAATTGTAGGTTCCTCTTCAGCAGGAAGCCATTCTGGAAAAACATGGTTTTGTTATATTTAATGGGTAAAACGCAATTAATGTGCTTCACTATTGGGTCGATGCCGTTGTTTTCTAACGATAATTCTAAGACGTAATTTTGTCACAATTACCAAAAGATGTTAAACGTTCAAAAGTTATACAACATTTACTAAAATGAAGAGATAATCGAGTTTGTTCATGCGAATTACAATGACTTTCACCGAAGTGACAAGAAGCATATCGGATAATTATTAAAACCAAGTTTTTGACAATTATCTGGCCCCGATTTCTCGAAACAAACTTAAGTCAAAATTTGACTTAAGTCAATTTTATCAACATAAGTTACATAAGGAGAAAAACAGAAGTTTTGACTTAAGTCTGTACTTTTGTTTCGAGAAGTCGGAGCCTGGTAAATGTTTAGAGTCCTAACATGGAAATACCAGTTTGTTCATTTTTCAAGTAAGAACCAGTTGAGCAAGTATTTGTCCAATACAATACTTTTCTGATTTATGTTAATATTTATTATTTTGGTTTTATTCGTATAAATAGTTTGTGTCAATAGAAATAATGAATTGTGTAATTAGAGTTATCATAGTTATATTTTGTCAATATATATCGTGAGTTGTATAATCAAAGTTATCATAAATGACGTGTGTCCATACATATCGTGAGTTGTGTAATCAAAGTTATCATAAATGACGTGTGTCCATACATATCGTGAGTTGTGTAATCAAAGTTATCATAAATGACGTGTGTCCATACATATCGTGAGTTGTGTAATCAAAGTTATCATAAATAACATGTGTCAATAAATATCGTGAGTTGTATAATCAAAGTTATCATAAATGACGTGTGTCAATAGATATCGTGAGTTGTGTAATCAAAGTTATCATAAATGACGTGTGTCCATACATATCGTGAGTTGTGTAATCAAAGTTATCATAAATGACGTGTGTCCATACATATCATGAGTTGTATAATCAAAGTTATCATAAATGACGTGTGTCCATACATATCGTGAATTGTGTAATCAAAGTTATCATAAATGACGTGTGTCCATACATATCGTGAGTTGTATAATCAAAGTTATCATAGATGACGTGTGTCCATACATATCATGAGTTGTATAATCAAAGTTATCATAAATGACGTGTGTCCATACATATCGTGAGTTGTATAATCAAAGTTATCATAAATGACATATCGTGAGTTGTATAATCAAAGTTATCATAGATGACGTGTGTCCATACATATCGTGAATTGTGTAATCAAAGTTATCATAGATGACGTGTGTCCATACATATCATGAGTTGTATAATCAAAGTTATCATAAATGACGTGTGTCAATACATATCGTGAATTGTATAATCAAAGTTATCATAGATGACGTGTGTCCATACATATCATGAGTTGTATAATCAAAGTTATCATAAATGACGTGTGTCCATACATATCGTGAATTGTGTAATCAAAGTTATCATAAATGACGTGTGTCCATACATATCGTGAGATGTATAATCAAAGTTATCATAGATGACGTGTGTCCATACATATCGTGAGTTGTATAATCAAAGTTATCATAAATGACGTGTGTCCATACATATCGTGAATTGTGTAATCAAAGTTATCATAGATGACGTGTGTCCATACATATCATGAGTTGTATAATCAAAGTTATCATAAATGACGTGTGTCCATACATATCGTGAATTGTATAATCAAAGTTATCATAAATGACGTGTGTCCATACATATCGTGAGTTGTATAATCAAAGTTATCATAAATGACGTGTGTCCATACATATCGTGAGTTGTGTAATCAAAGTTATCATAAATGACGTGTGTCCATACATATCATGAGTTGTATAATCAAAGTTATCATAGATGACGTGTGTCAATAGATATCGTGAGTTGTGTAATCAAAGTTATCATAAATGACGTGTGTCCATACATATCGTGAGTTGTGTAATCAAAGTTATCATAAATGACGTGTGTCCATACATATCATGAGTTGTATAATCAAAGTTATCATAGATGACGTGTGTCCATACATATCGTGAGTTGTGTAATCAAAGTTATCATAAATGACGTGTGTCCATACATATCATGAGTTGTATAATCAAAGTTATCATAGATGACGTGTGTCCATACATATCATGAGTTGTATAATCAAAGTTATCATAGATGACCTGTGTCCATACATATCGTGAGTTGTGTATTCAAAGTTATCATAAATGACGTGTGTCCATACATATCGTGAATTGTGTAATCAAAGTTATCATAGATGACGTGTGTCCATACATATCATGAGTTGTATAATCAAAGTTATCATAGATGACGTGTGTCCATACATATCGTGAATTGTGTAATCAAAGTTATCATAGATGACGTGTGTCCATACATATCATGAGTTGTATAATCAAAGTTATCATAGATGACGTGTGTCCATACATATCGTGAGTTGTGTAATCAAAGTTATCATAGATGACGTGTGTCCATACATATCGTGAGTTGTATAATCAAAGTTATCATAAATAACAAGTGTCAATAAATATCGTGAGTTGCATAATCAAAGTTATCATAAATGACGTGTGTCAATAGATATCGTGAGTTTTATAATTAAGGAATAGATTTTTTATTTTGTTGAGGTTATGAGGCACGTGTATTCGCCGGGTTACATAAAACTTACACGGGATCCATTATCATTATACCCTCATAACCTCAACAAAATAAAAATCTATTCCTTACATTTACAGTTTTTCAAGTAAATGAATATTATTATTCTCGCGACAGTTGCATAATTTTTATTAAAATACCCATATTTTTTATTCTACCGTCATCGTCAACGAATTCGATTGAAAAGCTGATTGGAATCTAGTAATCATTTTTTCCCACCAAAATTGAGGTCATGACCCCATGTTGCTACGCCAACGACTATTCCCGTAACAATAGAATCTCCGAACGCGTTGTATTATCATTATACATTGATAATGATAATTCTAGAAAGCATGGTTTTTGAGTCCATGTCAGTGCAAACTATAAATATTTAAAGTTATCATAAATGATTTTGTGTCAATAGATATGAATTATGTTACTTAAGGTATCATAAATCTCCTACGTCAATGGATATTGTAAGCTGAGTTACCGAAGTTATCATAAATCTCCAGCGTCAATGGATATCGTGAATTGAGTTACCGAAGTTATAGTAAATCACTTGCGTCAATGGATATCGTAAATTGAGTTACCGAAGTTATCATAAATCTCCTGCGTCAATGGATATCGTAAATTGAGTTACCGAAGTTATCATAAATCTCCTGCGTCAATGGATATCGTGAATTGAGTTACCGAAGTTATCATAACTCGCACACATACACGCAACACACTGCATACATGGGAGGCCGTCCTTACATGACCCTGGCTGTTAATAGGACGTTAATTAATCAAACAAACAAACAAACAAATAAATCAATGGATATCGTGAATTGAGTGACCGAAGTTATAGTAAATCACGTGCGTCAATAGATAATGTGAACTGTGTTACCATAGTTATGATAAATCACGTGCGTCAGTAGATATCGTGAATTGAGTTACCGAATTATCAAAAATCTCCTGCGTTAATAGATATCGTGAATTGCGTTACCGGAGTTATCATGTATAGTTTTGTCAATTGAATATCTTGATTTAAGTTTACGGTATTTTCCTCGTAAATTGCTTGTGCCAATAAAAATCGTGAATTGCGGTATCAAAGTTATAATTCAAACGTTGTGGCTTTACCTTTGCATGAGCCATCTATCATTGTATATCCATCCTCACAAACACAGTGATAACTTCCTGGATCGTTGACACACTTAGAGTTGTCCAAAGTACACACTTCGGACTCCAGTTCGCATTCATTTATATCTGAAATTTTGTCAGCATAGTCACATTTCAAATACTGTCATATTGATTGACATATTTGCTATCAAACGAGATAATTTACTACCAGTTCTTATGTAAACATTAACTTGGTAAACGTAAATCTTTGTGTCCACTTTCTATCAAGTGATGGCAGATAAGGTGTACCAAAGGAAACGTGTCAAATATCTAGTTGATTAACAGTCAACTGGAACAATTTTACATACATCAATTTTAACTTAAATTTGAACCAAAGTCCCCAAAGTTACCTTAATCCCGAACCTTGAAATCAGATAGTTTTATTTGAAGATAATACTATCTATAACTAGTTTTCGCATCTACCACGAGAAGATGAGTAAATGTTCTATACAACATTTTTTGTCGCATCTGTCGGGTTATTGTCTCAATGATAGTTGATACACGTGATCTCATTCTAATTTTTCTAATGCAATTCAATGAATGATATTCAAAAGTAAAAAAAGATACCTTTCATCCATTTAAATAGAAGATAGCGGGACCCTAGAAAACCCTACCTTTACATGATTTGTCGCCATCCTGTGCATAGCCATCTGGACACTGGCACTTGTAGTGACCATTAACGTCCATACATTTGGCTGGAGCCTGACAAGTGATGCCTTTAGAATCAAATTTAAGGGCAGGTCTACCATTGTCGTCAATGCATTGATATGTTCCTGTGCAGTCTTCCTTTTTTGCATCGCCAATCTAACACGATAAAATAAAAATATCTTATTGTCGCAATTTCTTACAGTAAGCAGTAGAATGTTCACGCTACTATTAGATTAATTAGTTTATCAATATCACGAGTATAACACGATCTCATGCTGCTATCTATGTATAGCATTTTCATTTCGCGGTGATTAACATTTCAACTTTTATTATACGAAAATACATGGATTAGATAACAGGCTAAGCCCATATAAATCTTCTCCATTATGGTGTATAAAATTCAATTAATTAAAATATTATTTTAGTTTATTAACTGCTCGCACTAGACAGAAGACAAATCATAATAATACAGTTGTGATGTAGGCTTAATTTGTATATATGTATATTTATCTATGCATGAATCATTGTAGAAAACAATAAATAACAAATGTATTTGATAAAATTGATAAATATGAAATTTAACAAAGAGAGTTTGAATATATCATCAAATACGTTTAGTTGTCGAAATATATTGAGTGACTTTGGATAAAATATATTCATTGATATCTACAGGTAAATCTATATCTCCAGAAGTGAGTAAATCTGTATTTTAAAAAACAACTTTGGTGTGAATATCATTATTTTTTCTATGGTTTATATAATTGGAACAGGAGAAAACGAAATGGGTAGAGTCTTCAATATGATAGCCACATGAACATGATGGATCAAGAATTAACTGATTAGTTAATTATCATAGTTAAGATCACTGGCATTATTTATTAATTGACAAAGTATGATATTCAATTTTCTAGGGTTACAATTTAAGAATGTAGGAGTAATAAGTAGAGGAACAGGATATGTACTATTCAATTTTCTTTTAAATATACCTAATGATGGCGCTAAAGTTATATCAGTATCAAGTGAGTTCCAAATTCGCATGACATCAGGAAAATTGCTATTACCTAAAAGATTTGATGTAAAACGAGGAATATTGAAGAACCGATGGAGCCTCAGATTATGAAGTGGAACACAATCATTAACAAGCTTACTGTAAGTGTTGCAAGCAACACACGTTCCCTGCCGTCAATTAGATTTTGTAATCTATGGCCAGTTATTATTGCTATGTTATGCTATCATTGTATGAAGTTTGAACACATTCTGTTGATGTGTTCTCAAGGTATTGTCCAGTAACTAAAATTTGTGAAACAATCTATTTTTGGTAACAAGAGACCTTTGAAGTTGACCTTTTGACCACAAATTAAATTCCAAACTCTATTGTCTCCTATGCTACCATAGTATGAATTTTGAATAATTTCCGTTAATGTGTTCTCAAGTTATCGTCCGTAAACTTATGAATCAATCTTTTTTAGCAGCAGTGACCTTTTTAGTTGACCTTTTGACCCCAAAGTCAATTCCACGCTATGCTTTTTAATATTTTTGTATGAAGTTTGATGCTTGATGTGTCCTCAAGTTATCGTCCAGAAACTTGCAAAACAATAAATTTTTAATAGGCATTGAATGAAGTTTGATCAAAATCCGTTGATATTTTCTCAAGTTATCGTCTGGAAACTAATATTTTATGAAATAACATATTTTTAGTAGCAGTCACCCTTTTAGTTGACCTTTCAACCCCTTATTTAATCCCAAACTACGTTATCTCCTATGTAACCATTGTATGAAGTTTGATCAAATTCCGTTGATTTCCGCTCAAATTATCGTCTGGACACGAAAAATCTTGAAACAATCTATTGTCGGTAACAGTGGCCTTTGTAGTTGACCTTTTTACCCTAAATTCAATTCAAAGCTGTATTTTGTCATAGGCTACCATTGTGTGAAGATTGGTCAAAGTTCGTTGATGTTTTCTCTAATTATCGTCTGGAAACTAATATTTTGTGAAACAATCTAATTTTTAGAAACAGTGACTTCTGTAGTTGACTTTTTGATGTGATGTTCCACTTAGCGATCCTTTAGTTAATTTCATTACTTCAAATCGAACCAATTCACGTCATCAAGATTCACTATCAGTACAGTTACTCCAGACAATATTCATACTCATATATAGGTCTTACATAAGAACAATATAGTGTAATTAATGTATTTCTATCAACCTTATGTTTAAGAGTTCTTAACACATTTAATCTTTTAAACAATTTATTATAAATATATTGAATGTGAATATTTCATGAACTTTAAAGTTAAATAAGAGACCAGATGCTTGTGATAATTAGATTTATTTATAATTTGATTATTAAAAATAAATAGTTAAGGATTCTATTTTTCTTGTAATTTTTAACGAGACAGTTTTGTCTGGATCAAATTAAATTTTCCACAAGCTAGCCCATTCATTAAAAACATCTAAAGAGTTATTGAGATTCGTGCATGGGACATTAACATCATCTTCCACACTTAAATAAAGTGATTATCATCTGTAAAAAGATTAACATCAGTATGAATTTCATTAGTTAAATCATTAATGAAGACTAAAAACGAAATTGGCTCAGGATAGAACTTTAGGGCACACCTGCAGTTACAGATTTATAGTTGGAAGAATAGCCTTCATAAATTACTTTTTGTTTCCTATCAGACAAGTAGCTCTCAAACCAGTTATATAGATTACCTTTAACTCCATATTTCTTAAGTTTGTATAATAACACTTTATGCCATATTCTATCGAAAGCTTAACTTATGTCACAAAATATCATTCTATAACTTTTCCTTCGTCTAAATTTTTGCTATAATATTATATAGTGAAAGTAACTGGTTTATGGTTGATTCTCCTTGCTGTAATCCTGACTGGTGGTGAGTTATCATATGATGTTTACTAAACTGATTAAAGACATACTTAAACATATTTTATCTATTTTCTTTTTTATAAAAAATGATATAATTGCAATTGGGCGATAATTAGTTATATTTTCCTCCTTTACCTTTAGTTATAGCATTAACATTACGATATTTCCAGGAAGATGGTATTTTATCTATAGTAAGTGATTCATGAAATAAGATTTGAAGGGGTTTAACGAGTGAGGGTGTTTTTACAATGATAGGTGATAGATTGTCCAGTCCTGGTGGTTTATTAGAGTTTATAATTGATAGTTGATGTCGTACATCTTCTTCTGTTATATTAATATCATTAAAATTAAGATGGCTCAAGGGAGTCTCTAAAGTATCATTAGTAATGTCTGTGGAGTTGGAAATTGAAGTGAAAAAATAGCTGCGGTTTATATTCGACATATTGGCATTATAACAAAAAGCTGTGAATTCTTAAAACAATATTTAGGAAAAGCATTACGAACCTAATAGCAATAGTTTATCATAGAAGTCATTGAAAGGTGGTGTTCAAGCTAGTTTTAAAAATCCCATAAAACTGCCCACCGCCCAATTTTCTTTAAACTTTGCATATCGATAGTACTACTAGTTGTCCCTTTAAAATAAGACTACTTTTTCTTTTGTGAGTTTAAAATATGAAACTGAAATCTCCGTGTTCATTTGCAATAAAACTACTTTCACGAATATGTCAAAATATGTCATCCTTTGTTAAATGTTCTACATTTTTCATTCCTAAATCATTTGAGGAGATCGTATACTTTATATCTGAGTCATTTTTTTCTGATTTTGAACGGAAAAATTGTTTTAAATAATTATTTAAACAACAAATTTTACGAAATATTACTCTTTGTCATCTCATTTCACCCTATTAGAGGAGATGTCCACAATTTTCCCTGCGTCAAAAATATTCTAAGGACATTCTCTGTCTATGTGTTATTTATTTTCAAAATAAAAAATCCGGGAACACAGTTTTTGGGTGATTTAAATATAGCGCGTGTAGATAGCAACATAACTAGAAATGGAGGCCCTTGATTGGATGAAATCTAGATAATTAAGTGTAATAAATAAATATTATTGGAACACTTTCGAAATGCTTGGTTTCCATGGTAACAAAATGAGCGACACTAATTGGTTGAAATTTAGATATTTTTAGATATAAGTGAAAATTGGTACATATGGGTTATGAGGTGTGCCAAATACGATATTAACAATTTTGAAATACATGTACTTTGTTGTCATGGTAACAAAATAAAAGATCTTGATTGGTCAAAATTAAGATTGTAGCCTTTGTGGTGTTGGTATTCTTTTTAATTCAAACATATTTTATTTGAAAATCAAATGCTATTCTGTTTCGTTCTTTAATCTACATAATTTCAAATTTCAAATTGTTTCTTCTAAGTGGGAAAGATAATCCTTATTTGTATCTTTTGGGTTTAAGCCGTTAATGAAAATACATGTTTTTCCAATTATTATTTGAATTCTGATATTAAAAAAACCCAAAAAACAACAACAACATTTGTTTTATCCGAGAGCATATCTAGTTAGGCTTTTTGTGCTGTTAGGGAAAACGCAAGGATAAAAATTCAATAATTGAATGGATTATATATTAGTTAATATTATCACTAATTGTTGTTATGGTACCTATTGTCAGTTTTGAATTAACAGACACCTAGGACGATTTTGATATTTAAAAAAAAAATCCTGACTTCATTTCAGCCTTTGAAATTCTATTTTCCTGGATTTGAAGTTTTGGAAAAAAGGCATTTGATATAAGATTATACATATGGAATGTTTTCAAAATGATTTAACTGTTTGGACAAAATCGATAACATGCCAAATATTTGGTGCAAAACCAATACCTTTAAGTTTTATTCTGTCAAAAAATCGACATCGTTTGCTTGAAAAATCCATTTGCAGTCAAAATTATAAGTAAATATCATTATAAACGGGTATACAATAAAGAATGAAGTATCTTTCATTAATTAACTTATATATACTAATAATAATAAAAAAAATACTGTAAGAGGTATCTTTATAGTTCAAACTGTTCCCAAATCAGACTGATTTTTTTTTTAGTTTTCCAGCAAAACTAATATATTGTAACTTACTTTTGGAGAAAAAAACCCATTTTGTGTCCTTGTTCCACCGAGGCAAATATTCACTATTCCTATACTTGGAAGGTATTTATCAACTACGGTGTGTATTCCCGATGGAAACAAGCGTTCTGAAGCCCTTCGAGGGTTATATTACGAATTTATAGTAAATAAAAGAAGCGGAACAATATCAATTAACAATACTTTTTCAGCACTAATATCGACATAAGTCGGGCATAGAACTCGATACCAAATAATAAGAATCCCTGTAACAATTGCGATAGGAAAATATTGCGATTTCAGTAAATAAATGTTTAATTTCTTTCGTTTGATTCAAATTGTAAATTCGATGATTTTATCCCGAACATTCCAGTGACGTCACCTTAGGTAGGAGTGAATGAAACTTCAGCCAGTCCCGCCAAACAGTGACGTCACAATCATTGGAATGACGTTGCTTACATATTTGCCGCGGTAGTAAAAAGGAGTACACACCCATTCGGTTTTAATGAATTCCTCTTTTCTTGATCATCAAAATGTGTAAATAACAGGTAATTTGCTTTCGTTTTTGAATACCATATTCTATATGCATAATGAAATAGTTGCAGGATAAACAAAATACACGGCCAGTTTAATTTTGGTATCGACACGGAAAACCGAGATGACTCGGCAAAACCTTCATCTCATCTCATCGCACAAACGATAACAGCATCGATATTAATTACAGAAAAATAAAAATGTCTAACGTTGGAAATATTGCAAGAACATTCATTATTTACATACACCAGTTATTAAAAATAAATCATTTATTTCACCTAAGCTGAAAATAATTTGCAAATTCCATGCACAGCCTGCAAGGAGACGTCATAGGCCTATCGCTACCCACGATGCTCTCGATCGTGGTTTATATTAAGTAACATTTCATCGGATATTTGACCTAGAAATATCTGTTTACGACAGTTATATTTTATGTGAACATGTTTAATGAACATGTGTACAACATAAAACAAGAAAAGAGAAAGAAAAGTATTTTATCAAATTATTTAAACCTAAACTAAATAGTCTAATTTAAGATTTACCTCCCCTTTATATATTGTGACGTCAACAAACCTATGACGTCATCATGTGTTGTTGTTGTTATTGTTACCATGTAACTACAGTTGAGCATCTGAAGATAAAGTGAAAGCGCTAATGCTTAACGAAGACTTCGTCGTTTGTGCATTTTTTTCTATATTATTACACCGGACAATGCGAAGATTATTTTTTTCTGTATATATATATATAATGTAAATATCGTTTAGGTCATAAAAAATAATAATAATAAATTTTTTATTTAACAGGTGTCAACAAGGGGTCCTCTTTACACATACCCAGAATATTGTTAGAAAACATATTTTTAGGCCCTTTATGCTTTTTCAAAAAAAGGCAAAATATATATAAAAAACACATTTAAAGTAGTAATGCACCTAGACCTATAACACTGCCAATTTGAAAAAATCGGAGCGTGGGCGGATTTTGCAACCCCAGTTTGAACAGCCACAAAAATGGTTCATGCCGGAAACCGCAAAATGTATTGACTCCACGTTTAAGGTTACCATATAACAAGTCCGCCCCGTCACATAAAACTACGCCTTTTATACGCCTTGTATAACTATACATTTGTATGTACACCCTGTAACGTATAGCATACGTACGCTTACATACGCGTATGTAACAAATCGTTTGTATGTATGCCCTGTATATTTCTAAACTATAATGCATAACTTGGCCTTCCCTGTATGATCTATGTACATCCGGTACGGATAATCGGTGTAACAACTCAGTTGTATGTACACCACGTTACAGATAATTACATCCTGTATTACTACCTACTTGTATGTTTATCCCGTTACAAATAACTACACCCTGTATTACTACCCACTTGTATGTATATCCCGTTACAGATAACTACACCCTGTATTACTACCCATTTGTATGTACACCACGTTACAGAAACCTACACCCTGTGTTACTACCTACTTGTATGTATATCCCGTTACAGATAACTACACCCTGTGTTACTACCCACTTGTATGTATATCCCGTTACAGATAACTACATCCTGTATTACTACCTACTTGTATGTATATCCCGTTACAGAAACCTACACCCTGTGTTACTACCTACTTGTATGTATATCCCGTTACAGATAACTACACCCTGTATTCCTACCTACTTGTATGTATATCAAATTACGGATACCTACACCCTGTATTACTACCTACTTGTATGTACACCAGGTTACAGATACCTACACCCTGTGTTACTACCTACTTGTATGTATATCCCGTTACAGATAACTACTCCCTGTGTTACTACCCACTTGTATGTATATCCCGTTACAGATAACTACATCCTGTATTACTACCTACTTGTTTGTATATCCCGTTACAGATAACTACACCCTGTATTACTACCTACTTGTATGTACACCATGTTACGGATACCTACACCCTGTATTACTACCTACTTGTATGTACACCACGTTACAGATACCTACACCCTGTATTACTACCTACTTGTATGTACACCACGTTACGGATACCTACACCCTGTATTACTACCTACTTGTATGTACACCACGTTACGGATACCTACACCCTGTATTACTACCTACTTGTATGTACACCACGTTACAGATACCTACACCCTGTATTACTACCTACTTGTATGTACACCACGTTACAGATACCTACACCCTGTATTACTACCTACTTGTATGTACACCACGTTACGGATACCTACACCCTGTATTACTACCTACTTGTATGTATATCCCGTTACAGATACCTACACCCTGTATTACTACCCACTTGTATGTACACCACGTTACGGATACCTACACCCTGTATTACTACCAACTTGTATGTACACCACGTTACGGATACCTACACCCTGTATTACTACCAACTTGTATGTACACCACGTTACAGATACCTACACCCTGTATTACTACCTACTTGTATGTACACCACGTTACAGATACCTACACCCTGTATTACTACCTACTTGTATGTATATCACGTTACAGATAACTACACCCTGTATTACTACCCACTTGTATGTATATCCCGTTACAGATAACTACACCCTGTGTTACTACCCACTTGTATGTACACCACGTTACGGATAACTACACCCTGTATTACTACCCACTTGTATGTACACCACGTTACAGATACCTACACCCTGTATTACTACCCGCTTGTATGTACACCACGTTACAGATACCTACACCCTGTATTACTACCTACTTGTATGTACACCCCGTTACAGATAACTACACCCTGTATTACTACCTACTTGTATGTACACCACGTTACAGATAACTACACCCTGTATTACTACCCGCTTCTATGTACACCAGGTTACGGATACCTAAACTCTGTATTACTACCCATTTGTATGTATGTGCCGTTACGGATAACTACACCCTGTGTTTCTACCTACTTGTATGTACACCTCGTTACGGATAACTACACTCTGTATTACTACCAATTTGTATGTATATCCCGTTACGGATAACTACACCCTGTATTACTACCCATTTGTATGTATATCCCGTTACGGATAACTACACCCTGTATTACTACCCATTTCTATGTACACCACGTTACAGATAACTACACCATGTGTTACTACCAACTTGTATGTACACCACGTTACAGATAACTACACCATGTATTACTACCAATTTGTATGTACACCACGTTACAGATAACTACACCATGTATTACTACCTATTTGTATGTACACCACGTTACGGATAACTACACCTTGTATTACTACCTATTTGTATTTACACCACGTTACGGATATCTACAACCTGTATTACTACCTATTTGTATTTACACCACGTTACGGATAATTACATCCTGTATTACTACCCACTTGTATGTACACCACGTTACAGATAACTACACCCTGTATTACTACCTACTTGTATGTACACCACGTTACAGATAACTACACCCTGTATTACTACCCACTTGTATGTATATCCCGTTACAGATAACTACACCCTGTATTACTACCCACTTGTATGTACACCACTGCCATCATTGTATGTACACCACGTTACAGATAACTACATCCTGTGTTACTACCTACTTGTATGTATACACCCGTTACAGATAACTACACCCTGTATTACTACCCACTTGTATGTACACCACGATACAGCTAACTACACCCTGTGTTACTACCTACTTGTATGTACACCACGTTACAGATAACTACACCCTGTATTACTACCCACTTGTATGTATATCCCGTTACAGATAACTACACCCTGTATTACTACCTACTTGTATGTACACCACGTTACAGCTAACTACACCCTGTATTACTACCTACTTGTATGTACACCACGTTACAGATAACTACACCCTGTATTACTACCCACTTGTATGTATACCTCGTTACAGATAACTACACCCTGTATTACTACCCACCTGTATGTACACCACGTTACAGAAACCTACAGCCTGTATTACTACCTACTTGTATGTACACCACGTTACGGATACCTACACCCTGTATTACTACCTACTTGTATGTACACCACGTTACGGATACCTACACCCTGTATTACTACCTACTTGTATGTACACCACGTTACGGATACCTATACCCTGTTTTACTACCAACTTGTATGTACACCACGTTACGGATACCTACACCCTGTATTACTACCTACTTGTATGTACACCACGTTACAGAAACCTACACCCTGTGTTACTACCTACTTGTATGAATATCCCGTTACAGATACCTACACCCTGCATTACTACCTACTTGTATGTACACCACTTTACGGATACCTACACGCTGTGTTACTACCTACTTGTATGTACACCATGTTACAGATAATTACATCCTGTATTACTACCCACTTGTATGTATATCCCGTTTAAGATAACTACACCCTGTATTACTACCCATTTATATTTACACCACTTTACGGATACCTACACGCTGTGTTACTACCTACTTGTATGTACACCACGTTACAGATAACTACACCCTGTGTTACTACATACTTGTATGTACACCACGTTACAGATAACTACACCCTGTGTTACTACCTACTTGTATATATACCACGTTACAGATAACTACACCCTGTGTTACTACCTACTTGTATGTATATCCCGTTACGGATACCTACACCCTGTATTACTACACCCTGTATTACTACCTACTTGTATGTATATCCCGTTACAGATAACTACACCCTGCATTACTACCCACTTTTATGTATACCACGTTACGGATACCTACACCCTATATTACTACCAACTTGTATGTACACCACGTTACGGATACCTACACCCTGTATTACTACCTACTTGTATGTATATCCCGTTACAGATACCTACACCCTGTATTACTACCCACTTGTATGTACACCACGTTACAGATACCTACACCCTGTATTACTACCTACTTGTATGTACACCACGTTACAGATAACTACACCCTGTATTACTACCTACTTGTATGTATATCCCGTTACAGATACCTACACCCTGTATTACTACCCACTTGTATGTACACCACGTTACAGATAACTACACCCTGTATTTCTACCTACGTGTATGTACACCACGTTATGGATACCTACACCCTGTATTACTACCAACTTGTATGTACACCACGTTACAGATACCTACAACCTGTATTACTACCTACTTGTATGTACACCACGTTACAGATACCTACACCCTGTATTACTACCCACTTGTATGTACACCACGTTACGTATACCTACAACCTGTATTACTACCTACTTGTATGTATCTCCCGTTACAGATACCTACACCCTGTATTACTACCTACTTGTATGTATCTCCCGTTACAGATACCTACACCCTGTATTACTACCTACTTTTATGTACACCACGTTACGGATACCTACACCCTGTATTACTACCCACTTGTATGTACACCACGTTACGGATACCTACTCCCTGTATTACTACCAACTTGTATGTACACCACGTTACGTATACCTACACCCTGTATTACTACCTACTTGTATGTATCTCCCGTTACAGATACCTACACCCTGTATTACTATCCACTTGTATGTACACCACGTTACGGATAACTACATCCTGTATTACAACCTACTTGTTTGTATATCCCGTTACGGATAACTACACCCTGTATTACTACATACTTCTATGTATATCCCGTTACGGATAACTACACCCTGTATTACTACCCACTTGTATGTACACCACGTTACAGATAACTACACCCTGTGTTACTACCTACTTGTATGTATATCCTGTTACGGATAACTGCACCCTGTATTCCTACCTACTTGCACATATATCCCATTACAGATAACTACACCCTGTAATACTACCTACTTGTATGTACACCACGTTACGGATACCTACACCCTGTATTACTACCTACTTGTATGTACACCACGTTACGGATACCTACACCCTGTATTCCTACCCACTTGTATGTACACCACGTTACGGATACCTACACCCTGTATTACTACCCACTTGTATGTACACCACGTTACGGATACCTACACCCTGTATTACTACCCACTTGTATGTACACCACGTTACGGATACCTACACCCTGTATTACTACCCACTTGTATGTACACCACGTTACAGATACCTACACCCTGTATTACTACCTACTTGTATGTATATCCCGTTACAGATAACTACACCCTGTATTACTACCCACTTGTATGTACACCACGTTACAGGATACCTACACCCTGTATTACTACCTACTTGTATGTATACCACGTTACGGATAACTACACCCTGTATTACTACCTACTTGTATGTATATCCCGTTACAGATAACTACACCCTGCGTTACTACCCACTTTTATGTATACCACGTTACGGATACCTACAAATGTATTACTACTTACTTGTATGTATATCCCGTTACAGATAACTACACCCTGTATTACTACCTACTTGTATGTATATCCCGTTACAGATACCTACACCCTGTATTACTACCCACTTGTATGTAAACCACGTTACGGATAACTACACCCTGTATTACTACCCATTTGTATGTACACCACGTTACAGATAACCACACCCTGTATTACTACCTACTTGTATGTATATCCCGTTACAGATACCTTCATCCTGCATTACTACCTACTTGTATGTACACCACTTTACGGATACCTACACCCTGTGTTACTACCTACTTGTATGTACACCACGTTACAGATAACTACACCCTGTATTACTACCCACTTGTATGTATATCCCGTTACAGATAACTACACCCTGTATTACTACCCACTTGTATGTACACCACGTTACGATAACTACACCCTGTGTTACTACCTTACTTGTATGTACACCACGTTACAGATAACTACACCCTGTATTACTACCTACTTGTATGTATATCCCGTTACAGATAACTACACCCTGTATTACTACCTACTTGTATGTATATCCCGTTACAGATAACTACACCCTGTATTACTACCTACTTGTATGTACACCACGTTACAGATAACTACACCCTGTATTACTACCTACTTGTATGTACACCACGTTACAGATAACTACACCCTGTGTTACTACCTACTTGTATGTACACCACGTTACAGATAACTACACCCTGTATTACTACCTACTTGTATGTATATCCACGTTACGGATAACTACACTCTGTATTACTACCTACTTGTATGTATACACCACGTTACAGATAACCTACACCCTGTATATTACTACCTACTTGTATGTACACCACGTTACAGATACTACACCCTGTATTACTACCCACTTGTATGTACACCACGTTACGGATAACTACACCCTGTATTACTACCATTGTATGTATATCCCGTTACAGATAACTACACCCTGTGTTACTACCTACTTGTATGTACACCACGTTACAGATACCTACACCCTGTGTTACTACCCACTTGTATGTACACCACGTTACAGATACCTACAAATGTATTACTACCTACTTGTATGTATATCCCATTACAGATAACTACACCCTGTATTACTACCTACTTGTATGTATATCCCGTTACAGATAACTACACCCTGTATTACTACCCACTTGTATGTACACCACGTTACGGATACCTACACCCTGTATTACTACCTACTTGTATGTATATCCCGTTACAGATAACTACACCCTGTATTACTACCTACTTGTATGTATATCCCGTTACAGATACCTACACCCTGTGTTACTACCCACTTGTATGTACACCACGTTACGGATAACTACACCCTGTATTACTACCCACTTGTATGTATATCACGTTACAGATAACTACACCCTGTATTACTACCTACTTGTATGTATATCCCGTTACAGATAACTACACCCTGTATTACTACCTACTTGTATGTACACCACGTTACAGATAACTACACCCTGTGTTACTACCTACTTGTATGTACACCACGTTACAGATAACTACACCCTGTATTACTACCTACTTGTATGTATATCCCGTTACAGATAACTACACCCTGTATTACTACCCACTTGTATGTACACCACGTTACAGATAACTACACCCTGTGTTACTACCTACTTGTATGTACACCTCGTTACAGATAACTACACCCTGTATTACTACCTACTTGTATATATATCACGTTACAGATAACTACACCCTGTGTTACTACCTTCTTGTATGTATATCCTGTTACGGATAACTACACCCTGTATTACTACCTACGTATATGTACACCACGTTACAGATACCTACACCCTGTATTACTACCTACTTGTATGTACACCACGTTACGGATACCTACACCCTGTATTACTACCAACTTGTATGTACACCACGTTACGGATACCTACACCCTGTATTACTACCTACTTGTATGTATATCCCGTTACAGATACCTACACCCTGTATTACTACCTACTTGTATGTACATCACGTTACAGATAACTACACCCTGTATTACTACCTACTTGTATGTACACCACGTTACAGATAACTACACCCTGTATTACTACCTACTTGTATGTACACCACGTTACGGATACCTACACCCTGTATTACTACCTACTTGTATGTACACCACGTTACGGATAACTACACCCTGTATTACTACCTACTTGTATGTACACCACGTTACGGATAACTACACCCTGTATTACTACCTACTTGTATGTACACCACGTTACGGATAACTACACCCTGTATTACTACCTACTTGTATGTACACCACGTTACGGATACCTACACCCTGTATTACTACCTACTTGTATGTACACCACGTTACGGATAACTACACCCTGTATTACTACCCACTTGTATGTACACCACGTTACAGATAACTACACCCTGTATTACTACCCATTTGTATGTACACCACGTTACAGATACCTACACCCTGTATTACTACCCACTTGTATGTACACCACGTTACGGATACCTACACCCTGTATTACTACCCACTTGTATGTACACCACGTTACAGATAACTACACCCTGTATTACTACCTACTTGTATGTATATCCCGTTACAGATACCTACACCCTGTGTTACTACCCACTTGTATGTACACCTCGTTACAGATAACTACACCCTGTGTTACTACCTACTTGTATATATACCACGTTACAGATAACTACACCCTGTGTTACTACCTACTTGTATGTACACCACGTTACAGATAACTACACCCTGTATTACTACCTACTTGTATGTACACCACGTTACAGATAACTACACCCTGTATTACTACCTACTTGTATGTATATCCCGTTACAGATAACTACACCCTGTATTACTACCCACTTGTATGTATACCACGTTACAGATAACTACACCCTGTATTACTACCTACTTGTATGTATATCCCGTTACAGATAACTACACCCTGTATTACTACCTACTTGTATGTATATCCCGTTACGGATAACTACACCCTGTATTACTACCCACTTGTATGTATACCACGTTACAGATAACTACACCCTGTATTACTACCTACTTGTATGTATATCCCGTTACAGATACCTACACCCTGTATTACTACCACTTGTATGTACACCACGTTACAGATAACCTACACCCTGTATTACTACCTACTTGTATGTATCATCCCGTTACAGATAACTACACCCTGTATTACTACCTACTTGTATGTACACCACGTTACGGATACCTACACCCTGTATTACTACCACTTGTATGTACACCACGTTACAGATACCTACACCCTGTATTACTACCTACTTGTATGTACACCACGTTACGGATAACTACACCCTGTATTACTACCCTACTTGTATGTACACCACGTTACAGATAACTACACCCTGTATTACTACCTACTTGTATGTATACACCACGTTACAGATAACTACACCCTGTATTACTACCCACTTGTATGTACACCACGTTACAGATAACTACACCCTGTGTTACTACCTACTTGTATGTACACCACGTTACAGATAACTACACCCTGTATTACTACCTACTTGTATGTATATCCCGTTACAGATAACTACACCCTGTATTACTACCCACTTGTATGTACACCACGTTACAGATAACCTACACCCTGTATTACTACCTACTTGTATGTATATCCCGTTACAGATAACTACACCCTGTATTACTACCCACTTGTATGTATATCCCGTTACAGATACCTACACCCTGTATTACTACCTACTTGTATGTATACACCCGTTACAGATAACTACACCTGTATTACTACCTACTTGTATGTATATCCCGTTACAGATACCTACACCCTGCATTACTTCCTACTTGTATGTAAACCACGTTACGGATACCTACACCCTGTATTACTACCCACTTTGTATGTACACCACGTTACAGATAACTACACCCTGTATTACTACCTACTTGTATGTATATCCCGTTACAGATACCTACACCCTGTGTCACTACCCACTTGTATGTAAACCACGTTACGGATAACTACACCCTGTATTACTACCCATTTGTATGTACACCACGTTACAGATAACTACACCCTGTGTTACTACCTACTTGTATGTATATCCCGTTACAGATACCTACACCCTGTGTCACTACCCACTTGTATGTAAACCACGTTACGGATAACTACACCCTGTATTACTACCCATTTGTATGTACACCACGTTACAGATAACCACACCCTGTATTACTACCTACTTGTATGTATATCCCGTTACAGATACCTTCACCCTGCATTACTACCTACTTGTATGTACACCACGTTACGGATAACTACACCCTGTGTTACTACCTACTTGTATGTACACCACGTTACAGATAACTACACCCTGTATTACTACCTACTTGTATGTATATCCCGTTACAGATAACTACACCCTGTATTACTACCTACTTGTATGTACACCACGTTACAGATACCTACACCCTGTATTACTACCTACTTGTATGTACACCACGTTACGGATAACTACACCCTGTGTTACTACCTACTTGTATGTACACCACGTTACAGATAACTACACCCTGTATTACTACCTACTTGTATGTATACCACGTTACAGATAACTACACCCTGTATTACTACCTACTTGTATGTATATCCCGTTACAGATAACTACACCCTGTATTACTACCTACTTGTATGTATACCACGTTACGGATACCTACACCCTGTATTACTACCAACTTGTATGTATACACCACGTTACGGATACCTACACCCTGTATTACTACCTACTTGTATGTATATCCACGTTACAGATAACTACACCCTGTATTACTACCTACTTGTATGTATATCCACGTTACAGATAACTACACCCTGTATTACTACCCTACTTGTATGTATACCACGTTACAGATACCTACACCCTGTATTACTACCTACTTGTATGTTACACCACGTTACAGATTACTACACCCTGTATTTACTACCTACTTGTATGTATATCCCGTTACAGATAACTACACCCTGTATTACTACCCACTTGTATGTACACCACGTTACGGATACCTACACCCTGTATTACTACCTACTTGTATGTACACCACGTTACAGATAACTACACCCTGTATTACTACCTACTTGTATGTATATCCCGTTACAGATACCTACACCCTGTATTACTACCCACTTGTATGTACACCACGTTACGGATACCTACACCCTGTATTACTACCTACTTGTATGTACACCACGTTACGGATAACTACACCCTGTATTACTACCTACTTGTATGTATATCCCGTTACGGATAACTACACCCTGTATTACTACCCACTTGTATGTACACCACGTTACAGATAACTACACCCTGTATTACTACCTACTTGTATGTATATCCCGTTACAGATAACTACACCCTGTATTACTACCCACTTGTATGTATATCCCGTTACAGATAACTACACCCTGTATTACTACCCACTTGTATGTACACCACGTTACAGATAACTACACCCTGTATTACTACCTACTTGTATGTACACCACGTTACAGATAACTACACCCTGTATTACTACCTACTTGTATGTATACACCACGTTACACTTGTGTAACCGTTACACCCTGTATTACTACCTACTTGTATGTACACCACGTTACAGATACCTACACCCTGTATTACTACCCACTTGTATGTATATCCCGTTACAGATAACTACACCCTGTATTACTACCTACTTGTATGTATATCCCGTTACAGATAACTACACCCTGTATTACTACCTACTTGTATGTACACCACGTTACGGATAACTACACCCTGTATTACTACCTACTTGTATGTATATCCCGTTACAGATAACTACACCCTGTATTACTACCCACTTGTATGTATATCCCGTTACGGATAACTACACCCTGTATTACTACCTACTTGTATGTATATCCCGTTACGGATAACTACACCCTGTATTACTACCCACTTGTATGTACACCACGTTACGGATAACTACACCCTGTATTACTACCTACTTGTATGTACACCACGTTACGGATAACTACACCCTGTATTACTACCCACTTGTATGTATATCCCGTTACAGATAACTACACCCTGTATTACTACCCACTTGTATGTACACCACGTTACAGATAACTACACCCTGTATTACTACCTACTTGTATGTACACCACGTTACAGATAACTACACCCTGTATTACTACCTACTTGTATGTATATCCCGTTACAGATACCTACACCCTGTGTCACTACCCACTTGTATGTAAACCACGTTACGGATAACTACACCCTGTATTACTACCCATTTGTATGTACACCACGTTACAGATAACCACACCCTGTGTTACTACCTACTTGTATGTATACCACGTTACAGATAACTACACCCTGTATTACTACCCACTTGTATGTACACCACGTTACAGATAACTACACCCTGTATTACTACCTACTTGTATGTATATCCCGTTACAGATAACTACACCCTGTATTACTACCTACTTGTATGTATATCCCGTTACAGATAACTACACCCTGTGTTACTACCCACTTTGTATGTACACCACGTTACAGATAACTACACCCTGTATTACTACCCACTTGTATGTACACCACGTTACAGATACCTACACCCTGTATTACTACCCACTTGTATGTATATCCCGTTACAGATAACTACACCCTGTATTACTACCCACTTGTATGTACACCACGTTACAGATAACTACACCCTGTATTACTACCTACTTGTATGTACACCACGTTACAGATAACTACACCCTGTATTACTACCCACTTGTATGTACACCACGTTACAGATACTACACCCTGTATTACTACCCACTTGTATGTACACCACGTTACAGATAACTACACCCTGTTTACTACCTACTTGTATGTACGTTACAGATAACTACACCCTGTTTACTACCTACTTGTATGTTATCCCGTTACAGATAACTACACCCTGTATTACTACCCACTTGTATGTACACCACGTTACAGATACCTACACCCTGTATTACTACCTACTTGTATGTATATCCCGTTACGGATAACTACACCCTGTATTACTACCTACTTGTATGTATATCCCGTTACAGATAACTACACCCTGTATTACTACCCACTTGTATGTATACCACGTTACGGATAACTACACCCTGTATTACTACCCATTTGTATGTATATCCCGTTTACAGATAACTACACCCTGTATTACTACCTACTTGTATGTATATCCCGTTACAGATACCTACACCCTGTGTCACTACCCACTTGTATGTACACCACGTTACAGATAACTACACCCTGTATTACTACCCACTTGTATGTACACCACGTTACAGATAACTACACCCTGTATTACTACCTACTTGTATGTATATCCCGTTACAGATAACTACACCCTGTATTACTACCTACTTGTATGTACACCACGTTACAGATACCTACACCCTGTATTACTACCTACTTGTATGTACACCACGTTACGGATACCTACACCCTGTATTACTACCCACTTGTATGTACACCACGTTACAGATACCTACACCCTGTATTACTACCTACTTGTATGTATATCCCGTTACAGATAACTACACCCTGTATTACTACCTACTTGTATGTACACCACGTTACGGATAACTACACCCTGTATTACTACCCACTTGTATGTACACCACGTTACAGATAACTACACCCTGTATTACTACCCACTTGTATGTATATCCCGTTACAGATAACTACACCCTGTATTACTACCCACTTGTATGTACACCACGTTACAGATAACTACACCCTGTATTACTACCCACTTGTATGTACACCACGTTACAGATACCTACACCCTGTATTACTACCCACTTGTATGTACACCACGTTACAGATACCTACAGCACCTGTATTACTAACCTACTTGTATGTACATCCCACGTTACAGATAATACTACGCCCTCTGTATTACTACCTACTTGTATGTACACCACGTTACAGATAACTACACCCTGTGTTACTACCTACTTGTATGTACACCACGTTACAGATAACTACACCCTGTATTACTACCCACTTGTATGTACACCACGTTACAGATAACTACACCCTGTATTACTACCCACTTGTATGTATATCCCGTTACAGATAACTACACCCTGTATTACTACCTACTTGTATGTATATCCCGTTACAGATAACTACACCCTGTATTACTACCCACTTGTATGTATATCCCGTTACAGATAACTACACCCTGTATTACTACCTACTTGTATGTATATCCCGTTACAGATAACTACACCCTGTATTACTACCCACTTGTATGTACACCACGTTACAGATAACTACACCCTGTATTACTACCCACTTGTATGTACACCACGTTACAGATACCTACACCCTGTATTACTACCTACTTGTATGTATATCCCGTTACAGATACCTACACCCTGTATTACTACCCACTTGTATGTACACCACGTTACAGATAACCTACACCCTGTATTACTACCTACTTGTATGTATACCACGTTACAGATACCTACACCCTGTATTACTACCCTACTTGTATGTACACCACGTTACAGATAACTACACCCTGTATTACTACCTACTTGTATGTACACCACGTTACAGATACCTACACCCTGTATTACTACCTACTTGTATGTATATCCCGTTACAGATAACTACACCCTGTATTACTACCTACTTGTATGTATATCCCGTTACAGATAACTACACCCTGTATTACTACCTACTTGTATGTACACCACGTTACAGATAACTACACCCTGTATTACTACCCACTTGTATGTACACCACGTTACAGAAACCTACACCCTGTATTACTACCCACTTGTATGTACACCACGTTACGGATACCTACACCCTGTATTACTACCAACTTGTATGTACACCACGTTACGGATACCTACACCCTGTATTACTACCCACTTGTATGTACACCACGTTACAGATACCTACACCCTGTATTACTACCTACTTGTATGTACACCACGTTACAGATAACTACACCCTGTATTACTACCTACTTGTATGTATATCCCGTTACAGATACCTACACCCTGCATTACTACCTACTTGTATGTACACCACGTTACGGATACCTACACCCTGTATTACTACCCATTTGTATGTACACCACGTTACAGATAACTACACCCTGTATTACTACCCACTTGTATGTATACCCGTTACAGATAACTACACCCTGTATTACTACCCACTTGTATGTACACCCGTTACAGATAATTACACCCTGTATTACTACCCACTTGTATGTACACCACGTTACAGATAACTACACCCTGTATTACTACCTACTTGTATGTATATCCCGTTACGATACTACACCCTGTATTACTACCTACTTGTATGTACACCACGTTACAGATACTACACCCTGTATTACTACCTACTTGTATGTACACCACGTTACAGATAACTACACCCTGTATTACTACCTACTTGTATGTATATCCCGTTACAGATAACTACACCCTGTATTACTACCCACTTGTATGTATATCCCGTTACAGATAACTACACCCTGTATTACTACCTACTTGTATGTACACCACGTTACAGATAACTACACCCTGTATTACTACCCACTTGTATGTATATCCCGTTACAGATAACTACACCCTGTATTACTACCCACTTGTATGTACACCACGTTACAGATACCTACACCCTGTATTACTACCCACTTGTATGTACACCACGTTACGGATACCTACACCCTGTATTACTACCCACTTGTATGTACACCACGTTACGGATACCTACACCCTGTATTACTACCTACTTGTATGTACACCACGTTACGGATAACTACACTCTGTATTACTACCAACTTGTATGTACACCACGTTACGGATACTCACACCCTGTATTACTACCCACCTTTATGTACACCACGTTACGGATACTCACACCCTGTATTACTACCCACCTTTATGTACACCACGTTACAGATAACTACACCCTGTATTACTACCAACTTGTATGTATATCCCGTTACAGATAACTACACCCTGTATTACTACCCACTTGTATGTATGTACTAACCACGTTACGGATAACTACACCCTGTATTACTACCTACTTGTATGTACACCACGTTACAGATAACTACACCCTGTATTACTACCCACTTGTATGTACACCCGTTACAGATAACTACACCCTGTATTACTACTTGTATGTACCCGTTACGATAACTACACCTGTATTACTACCTACTGTATGTATATCCCGTTACAGATAACTACACCCTGTATTACTACCTACTTGTATGTACACCACGTTACAGATAACTACACCCTGTATTACTACCTACTTGTATGTATATCCTGTTACAGATAACTACACCCTGTATTACTACCTACTTGTATGTATATCCCATTACAGATAACTACACCCTGTATTACTACCTACTTGTATGTACACCACGTTACGGATACCTACACCCTGTATTACTACCCACTTGTATGTACACCACGTTACGGATACCTACAACCTGTATTACTACCTACTTGTATGTACACCACGTTACAGATACCTACACCCTGTATTACTACCCACTTGTATGTACACCACGTTACGGATACCTACACCCTGTATTACTACCCACTTGTATGTACACCACGTTACAGATACCTACACCCTGTATTACTACCCACTTGTATGTACACCACGTTACGGATACCTACACCCTGTATTACTACCCACTTGTATGTACACCACGTTACAGATACCTACACCCTGTATTACTACCCACTTGTATGTACACCACGTTACGGATAACTACACCCTGTATTACTACCAACTTGTATGTATATCCCGTTACGGATACCTACACCCTGTATTACTACCCACTTGTATGTACACCACGTTACGGATACTCACACCCTGTATTACTACCCACCTTTATGTACACCACGTTACGGATACTCACACCCTGTATTACTACCCACCTTTATGTACACCACGTTACGGATAACTACACCCTGTATTACTACCAACTTGTATGTACACCACGTTACGGATACCTACACCCTGTATTACTACCCACTTGTATGTACACCACGTTACAGATACCTACACCCTGTATTACTACCCACTTGTATGTACACCACGTTACGGATACCTACACCCTGTATTACTACCCACTTGTATGTACACCACGTTACAGATACCTACACCCTGTATTACTACCCACTTGTATGTATATCCCGTTACAGATAACTACACCCTGTATTACTACCCACTTGTATGTATATCCCGTTACAGATAACTACACCCTGTATTACTACCCACTTGTATGTACACCACGTTACAGATAACTACACCCTGTATTACTACCCACTTGTATGTACACCACGTTACAGATACCTACACCCTGTATTACTATCCACTTGTATGTATATCCCGTTACAGATAAGTACACCCTGTATTACTACCCACTTGTATGTACACCACGTTACAGATAACTACACCCTGTATTACTACCCACTTGTATGTACACCACGTTACAGATACCTACACCCTGTATTACTACCCACTTGTATGTATATCCCGTTACAGATAACTACACCCTGTATTACTACCCACTTGTATGTATATCCCGTTACAGATAACTACACCCTGTATTACTACCCACTTGTATGTACACCACGTTACAGATAACTACACCCTGTATTACTACCCACTTGTATGTATATCCCGTTACAGATAACTACACCCTGTATTACTACCCACTTGTATGTACACCACGTTACAGATACCTACACCCTGTATTACTACCCACTTGTATGTATATCCCGTTACAGATAACTTACACCCTGTATTACTACCCACTTGTATGTATATCCCGTTACAGATACCTACACCCTGTATTACTACCCACTTGTATGTACACCACGTTACAGATACCTACACCCTGTATTACTACCCACTTGTATGTACACCACGTTACGGATACCTACACCCTGTATTACTACCCACTTGTATGTACACCACGTTACGGATACCTACACCTGTATTACTACCCACTTGTATGTACCCGTTACCTGTTTACACCTACTTGTATGTATATCCCGTTACGGATAACTACACCCTGTATTACTACCCACTTGTATGTATATCCCGTTACAGATAACTACACCCTGTGTTACTACCTACTTGTATGTACACCACGTTACAGATAACCTACACCCTGTATTACTACCCACTTGTATGTACACCACGTTACAGATAACTACACCCTGTATTACTACCCACTTGTATGTATATCCCGTTACAGATAACTACACCCTGTATTACTACCTACTTGTATGTATATCCCGTTACAGATAACTACACCCTGTATTACTACCCACTTGTATGTATACCACGTTACGGATACCTACACCCTGTATTACTACCTACTTGTATGTATATCCCGTTACAGATAACTACACCCTGTGTTACTACCTACTTGTATGTACATGTACACCACGTTACAGATAACTACACCCTGTATTACTACCCACTTGTATGTATTACCTCGTTACAGATAGGTACATCCGTTATTACCCACCTTCATGTATACTTTACGGAAACACAACACATTCACTTTCTTTTACACACTTGTCGCCGCTGTTATGTTTACACACACATCCCCGTATGGCAAGAAATGACGGTTGGCAGCCCATTATTGATTTTATCATGTTTACATCTTATCATCATAAGTAAAATATCATTTTGATTTTATAGAACCTCTGTGTTTCTATTTCTACATTAAAATAGAATTATCCAAATCTCTAGCCAAACAAGCAGTTGGTTTGATAATTGAATGCCGTTATTTTTTTAATGTCTAGAAATGAAAAAAAAAAAAAAAAATAACAAAAAAAAAACTGCTGATCACATGTTCTTGTTGGTGACAATGCTTACATTAATTGTCCTAATCATAAATTGTAGAAAACTTACATCAATTGTCCTAATCATAAATTGTAGAAAAACTTACATCAATTGTCCTAATCATAAATTGCAGAAAAAACTTACATTAATTGTCCTAATCATAAATTGTAGAAAAAACTTACATTTATTGTCCTAATCATCAATTGTAGAAAAAGCTTACATCAATTGTCCTAATCATAAATTGTAGAAAAAGCTTACATCAATTGTCCTAATCATAAATTGTAGAAAAACTTACATCAATTGTCCTAATCATAAATTGTAGAAAAACTTACATCAATTGTCCTAATCATAAATTGTAGAAAAACTTACATCGATTGTCCTAATAATTGTAGAAAAACTTACATCAATTGTCCTAATCATAAATTGTAGAAAAAACTTACATCAATTGTCCTAATCATCAATTGTAGAAAACTTACATCAATTGTCCTAATCATAAATTGTAGAAAAAACTTACATCAATTGTCCTAATCATCAATTGTAGAAAAACTTACATCAATTGTCCTAATCAATTGTAGAAAAACTTACATCGATTGTCCTAATAATTGTAGAAAAACTTACATTTATTGTCCTAATCAAAAATAGAAGAAAAACTTAAATCAATTGTCCTAATCATAAATTGTAGAAAAACTTACATCAATTGTCCTAATCATCAATTGTAGAAAAACTTACATCAATTGTCCTAATCATAAATAGAAGAAAAACTTACGGCATTTTCCCCTTGTTCTCCATCCCGTTACTGTGATTCCATATTTCTCTCTACAAACTGCGGCGTATTTTTCGTAGATACCACAAGCAGCCGCCCTCATTTTCGCCGGAGTATTTCGTAGCAAACAAGCGTCGTTAACACACGAATTAGAGAAATATGTTGCCTCAGCTAAATCGCGATTGATGCAGGCGGCAAATGGACTGATACGTAAAGCAGCTCTGCTCGTAACGTCCACCAATTTGCATGCTAATTTGTTGATGATTTTCTGGAATCTGAATGGGCAGGGGGACGCTTGTGGCAAACACCTGTAACAATGCGCAATGATGACGCTTAACATTATAACACATACAAAACGAGTGGCACTGATACATACAAGCCAATACAACCAAGAAACACAAGACAGACAAAGAATAAAATACATCTGAAAGATTATTGTTCACAATTTCATTGCTAATCTTCTTTCGAACATTTTAACTGTAACAAGCAGTTAGTTATAAAAATTGAATTCAGTTACTATCATAAGGTTTTTCGTCTTTTGAACCAGTATTCGAAAGTTACTTCAACAAAACACTCATAACTTACTGCGCTTTTGTCCGGCGACTGGATACATCATTGACATGATATTCATCGAGAGCAATGTCAGTCCTAACGATATAGTCGTAGTTCCGTTCTTTTGTGCAGTCTCCGCATATTCCAGTTAACTTGCTCGCTGTATTCATGGGAACTCTCAACATAGCATTCATGCGGCCATTGTAGGACAACTCAATATTACAATCTGGTGCAAAAACCTTCACATCATTACCCATCCTTATGGCATAGATGTCTCCGGATGAGCTACTAAAGGGAAGTGACATCGACTCGCCATCGATCTGGAACATAGTAAGGAGTTTTATGAGACAAGGGGAGAAATGTTTATAGCTCATATTTTTTTAATTCAAACGATATTTTGCTAATGTTAACTAGTCACGGCAATTCTATCTTATATTTGGAGTGGAGGAATATATGACATATGTGCCAGACGTGTAGGTGAAATCATTAATACTCGTGGCGTATCCGCGACTTACTTTGTTGTTGACGTCATCATTTTTTTATAAGTGCATACGCTCATAAGTACGCTTCTATGATTATGGCGCAATGTGAATGCTTAAAATAACTGAAGGGCCATCATATTTTCTTATATATGATAATAAAGTACTCAAGAAACGCTGTGACATGCTTTAGCCATCGTATGCTATTTTGGCTTTGAACACTTAGCAAGCTTTGACAAAGTGTTGACAAAATCTTACACTCAGGTTGAAAAATCCCTTTCCACTTATCACGCCAATGTAAGATTAAATCAGTCCTATTAAAGAACGCAACATTATTAGTTATATAGTCAGTTACTGACCCCCTATAAAGGCATTGAGGGTCAGTAAGATTTATAGGGGGCGAGGGCTATCGCATCGAAGACCATTTATTTGATTCATTAATTCTTTGTTTCCTATTTGTTTGGTCAAGAATCTGAAATCAAACTTAAATCATACTGGCGCGAATGATAACAAACAATCGCCACTTTTAAAATAATTGGCCTAGGATACATATTTATCTGTGTATTTCTTTCAAGAATTTTCAAATATACTGAATAAGGAACCTGCAGAAGAATAATGAATAATTCATAAATGAACAAAAATTTCGACATTCCTACAGTAGGCCTACCTCAATACGACACCAGACCGTCTGTATATTGAAAGCATCACAAACAAGAGTGACACAAACATCTATCTAACATTTTAAGCACAATCTCCTTGATCATCTGTGCATTTTCGCTGAGATAATCACTTAAAAGTTATGCCAATAAATTGATTATAGAGTGAAGATTGATCTGTAGGTACGAACACCTTCATTTGTTTATAATCACAGTCTAGAAAAAAACTTGAATTGTTACGTTTGACTTTCGCCGCTTCATCAACTTTCAAACTGGCGTAGGGGAAGCAACTCGTATTCAAAAAATGTATTTCATGTAATTTGAAGTATTAAAACGATTAAAGTTATTTTTACACAAAAATTAGCCATTAATATATAGTTTTATGGTAATGAAGTGGTATATTTAGTTGAAGATAATGTGTTTAAATTTTGAAGCGAGGGCGAGAGCCGCCATATTGCACCATAATAAAATTTACTGACCCCCTATAAAGTGATAGGGGGTCACCACGTGACGGCTCTCCGCCAATCATTTGGGGACATTTCTGTCCGAGGTGCGATAAAACTTGGTATAATTCCTGATATAGTACCGCCATACAATAAAACGTAGCATTGCATCTAAAACACCTGAAACTGCGCAAATGTATCCTTGAACATTCTTTTAAATTCTTTTGAAGAAAGTTAGAAGCAAAAAGATTTTAAAGAATAAAAAAATATAACGTTGCTGTAAAATTCCTATGTTTAGCATGCACTGTCTTAAATCTCAATATGAAAATATTAATCCTGCTTTTTTTGAAGTGATAGGATAATGTTTTTTTTTTTTCATTATTATATCTTATTGCCTGCTTGATGATCTAGTAATGATATCTCATATGATGCAAATAGACAAGCAAAGAGGCAGAGACAGACAGACAGGTAGACACATACAGACAGACAGATAGACAGAGACAGACCGAAAGAAAGACAGAAACAGACAGACAGATAGGAAGACAGTTAGGCAGACAGACAGATACAGACAGACATACGGATAGACATATACAGATAGACAGAGGGAAAACACACCCAGAAAGACTTCAGTAAATGCTCACGTGTTTATATTATCTGTTTACATAACATAGGGATTGGATTGCGCTTTTATGTTAACCATGCTTGTATGGAGCAATTCCTCTAAGAATATATTCTATGGGGCGCGTTAGCGCCCCATATTGAATATATCTTTAGAGGAATTGCTCCATACAAGCATGGTTAACATAAAAGCGAAATCCAATCCCTCTTTTACACTCATACGACTTTTTTATATATATTTATGCTATAAAATCGTCATTTGAATTTGACGTAATTATTCAATAAACGTCGGTCAAAAGTGGGGGGAGCTTACTCAATTGAACAGCGAAAGATGATTCTTCACGTAAGGTAGAATTATTCATCCGCGACGACAATAAAGTTCAATATTTCATTGTAAAATAAACATGACAAACAAAGTAAATTTCAGAGAAAATTTTACTTCATCTGATCAGAACTTTAAGTATATATTCAATTTTGCTAAAAGTTAATATATAGCGTAATAACATAAAGACTTCGTACTCGGCCACATGTGTGAATTCGGTGACCGTTTTTGTGCAGCCAGGTGAAGCTGACGCACGCTTACACACTGGAGTTGGCCGAAGTTGTCAAAACACCGATGTTCAAGTAGCTCAACGTGTTTGAGATTGTCGTCTGACTTGACGATATTACATCCTTGGAATCCATGTGATTATATAATCTACGCTTAGCTCCATCGCCATCTACAGACGTAACATTTTCACTTGTGTATTTGTGGTGACGCGTAACTGTCAACATGTGGATTACTAGCGGTGCATGTTTTATAATACACATGATTAAATTCTGAAAGAACAAAGACAAGAGGATATGTTTATAACTGACCTCTGTCAGAGGGTCTCACGCCCGTCCACCCCAAAGACGCAATCGTAGGACGAACACAGACACAGAGGTAATGTTTACATTTGTGACAGCACTGCACGTCGCCCCGGTCGGGATATTTTTCCCGTTTCTTTTTCCAATTGTTAATTAAAACAGAGATTTAAATATAATTGGGATAAGTAACTAGCGCTCTCCTCGCGATATCACGTACCGACCTATTGTTATCGTAAACGGACTAACGATTACCGCGAGATTAAGCCGTGCGTCTGCGCACTAATAGCTGCAGGCGAGTTATCATTGTATTAGCCCATGAAGCTGTGTACGTCATATTTGACTACAAACCAATAAACACCGAAAAGTATCCCATTGCTTTTTTACTGTTACATTAGAGACGATCATCTCATGCATGTATATATATAATTCTGTGTTGTTTTTTTAGGTAAAATTGTAAAATTAAAACCTATGCATTGAAAATTCTGTAAGTAATGACCAAAATGTTGGTAAATTTTGGTGATTAATGACATATTATAAAAACTTTTCTTGATTCGTTAGAATGAAAATTACGACACATATAAGTTTATAAGTTAAAACCTGGAAATTCAATTCGGCTTTAGTAAAAAAAATGCTTGGTAAAGTAGGATATTTAAATAAATTATATTTAAATCTCTGGTAAAGCGGAATATTTATATTTCACTTAAAATTGACTTTTATTTCAATATGGTTCTATGCATTATAAATACAGCTGTTTCGGAAAATTAAGATTAGAAAAATATTATCTATTTTACAAAATTACTGTATAGCCTTCGAGATTCAGACACAGGTAAATGGACCCCCGTTGAGTTAAGTGAGGCGATGACCTGGGGCGGTGACCATGTGTTCTGCCCGACGGTTCACCTGATGACAGTATGACACCTGTATATAGCAGTTGCAAATCACTTTCCGTTAATTAAGTATCAAATTATGCTATCTATCACAGCTCGATCGGCACTGTATCTCTTCGCCATGATATATTGGGTACCTTCGATAATTTGTTAACACTTGTACTTGAGCTTTAAAGGTTTCCATATGTACAAACTCAATCAATAGAAAATTAATATTTGAAAACTAAATGGAAAGCAATCAATTATTGAAATTAAAGTACGTGGTTTTAATTGTGCTATCTTTCACGACTCTATCGAAAAAGTATCGTCGCCATTATAAATTTAGGGTAACTTCGATGATTTGTGTACAGTTTTACCACCGAAAATTTAAAAGGTTCAATATGTTCAAATTGAATCAATTTAATATTTTATCCTGTAAAATTTACCATGCAACAAATATATAAAAACTTAATGGAAATCAGTTAAAATATTGAATTCAGAGTATGTGGGTTTAATTTGCTATCTTTCACGACCCTCTCCGGACAGTATCGTCGCCATTATAAATTTAGGGTAGCTTCGATGATTTATGTACAGTTTTACCACCGAAAATTCAAAAGGATCAATATGTTCAAATTCAGTCAATTTAATATTTTATCATGTAAAATTTACCAAGCAACAAATATTTGAAAACTTAATGGAAATCAGTCAATTATTGAATTCAGAGTATGTGGGTTTTATTACATTAATATTTCACGGGGCGATCGATTGTACCGATCGAGGAAGTAACAATGCCGGGATCAGGAAATTCAGAGTTAACATTACGTTTAATTATATAATTAGTTTAACACCTCTACAATTGTTAAAATGTGATGGATTATTCACATAAATAACATTTTCAATAAAGAGCAAACTTTAAGCTATTTGGTTTATTTTCTGTTCATCTCCTGAATTATAGCCTAGGTCGCTTCATCGGACGAAGTGTAGTTTCAATATGGCGTCGTTAGACTGTACTCGGCTGTAATTTAGACACGCGATGCACTCTGGGATAGCTTCCACTGCGGGCGTCGTTAAGTAAGGCTATGAGGTACCTTCTTATCTTATTTGATTTAAAATGTTGGTTTCATATATAAATATAAAACATATATGTGTTGTTTAGATTTTTCCAAATTTCTATGAAAAACAACAATATACACGTAATGTTGCACCAAAATGTAAACAAAGCCATGTGTTTCTTTAAAAAAAGTAGACCCTTTACGTTAAAAAAGTAGACCCTTTACGTTGCATAGAACATTTTCATACGCAAGTTCAAAGTTCAATATTACCATGCAGTTATGGTAAACAAAATCGGCTAGTAGTTGCGTATAGTGAACAAGCCTAGCAAGTGTAAATATATGTTTATACTATCTGTTAACATTACATGTTTATACTATCTGTTTACATAACATGTTTACACTATATGTTTATGTTACATGTTTATACTATCTGTTTATGTTACATGTTTACACTATCTGTTTACATTACATGTTTATACTATCTGTTTACATTACATGTTTACACTATCTGTTTACATTACATGTTTACACTATCTGTTTATGTTACATGTTTATACTATCTGTTTACATTACATGTTTATACTATCTGTTTACATTACATGTTTATACTATCTGTTTACATTACATGTTTACACTATCTGTTTATGTTACATGTTTACACTATCTGTTTATGTTACATGTTTATACTATCTATTTATATTGCATGTTTACAGTATCTGTTTGTGTTACATTTTTATACTATCTGTTTGTGTTACATGTTTATACTATCTGTTTATGTTACATGTTTACACTATCTGTTTACATTACATGTTTACAGTATCTGTTTATGTTACATGTTTATACTATCTGTTTATGTTACATGTTTACACTATCTGTTTGTGTTACATGTTTACACTATCTGTTTACATTACATGTTTACACTATCTGTTTACATTACATGTTTACACTATCTGTTTACATTACATGTTTACACTATCTGTTTATGTTACATGTTTACACTATCTGTTTACATTACATGTTTACACTATCTGTTTATGTTACATGTTTACAGTATCTGTTTATGTTACATGTTTACAGTATCTGTTTATGTTACATGTTTATACTATCTGTTTATGTTACATGTTTATACTATCTGTTTACATAACATGTTTACACTATCTGTTTACATTACATGTTTACAGTATCTGTTTATGTTACATGTTTATACTATCTGTTTATGTTACATGTTTATACTATCTGTTTATGTTACATGTTTATACTATATGTTTACAATACATGTTTATACTATCTGTTTACATTACATGTTCATACTATCTGTTTATGTTACATGTTCATACTATCTGTTTATGTTACATGTTTATACTATCTGTTTACATAACATGTTTACACTATCTGTTTATGTTACATGTTCATACTAATCTGTTTGTGTTACATGTTTATACTATCTGTTTACATAACATGTTTACACTATCTGTTTATGTTACATGTTTATACTATCTGTTTATGTTACATGTTCATACCATCTGTTCATGTTACATGTTTATACAATCTTTTTACATTACATGTTTACACTATCTATTTACATAACATGTTTACACTATCTTTTTACATTACACGTTATACTAACTGTTTATGTTACATGTTTACACTATCTGTTTATGTTACATGTTCATACTATCTGTTTATGTTACATGTTTATACTATCTGTTTATGTTACATGTTTATACTATCTTTTTACATTACATGTTTACACTATCTTTTTACATTACATGTTTACACTATCTTTTTACATTACATGTTTATACTATCTGTTTATGTTACATGTTTACACTATCTGTTTATGTTACATGTTTACACTATCTTTTTACATTACATGTTTACACTATCTTTTTACATTACATGTTTATACTATCTGTTTACATTACATGTTTACACTATCTGTTTACATTACATGTTTACACTATATGTTTACATAACATGTTTATACTATCTGTTTATGTTACATGTTTATACTATCTGTTTATGTGACATGTTTATACTATCTGTTTATGTTACATGTTTATACTATCTGTTTATGTTACATGTTTATACTATCTGTTTATGTGACATGTTTATACTATCTGTTTATGTTACATGTTTATACTATCTGTTTATGTTACATGTTTATGCTATCTATTTATTTTACTATCTTCTTACATTACATGTTTACACTATCTGTTTACATTACACGTTTACACTATCTTTTTACATTACATGTTAACACTATCTTTTTACATTACATGTTTACACTATCTGTTTATGTTACATGTTTACACTATCTGTTTACATTACATGTTTACACTATATGTTTACATTACATGTTTACACTATCTGTTTATGTTACATGTTTATACTCTCTGTTTACTTTACATGTTTACACTCTCTGTTTACATTACATGTTTACACTATCTGTTTACATTACATTTTTATACTATCTGTTTGTGTTACATGTTTACACTATCTGTTTACATTACATGTTTACACTATCTGTTTACATTACATGTTTACACTATCTGTTTACATTACATGTTTACACTATCTGTTTACATTACATGTTTACACTATCTGTTTGTGTTACATGTTTACACTATCTGTTTACATTACATGTTTACACTATCTGTTTACATTTCATGTTTACACTATCTGTTTACATTACATGTTTACAGTATCTGTTTATGTTACATGTTTATACTATCTGTTTATGTTACATGTTTATACTATCTGTTTGTGTTACATGTTTATACTATATGTTTACAATACATGTTTATACTATCTGTTTACATTACATGTTCATACTATCTGTTTATGTTACATGTTCATACTATCTGTTTATGTTACATGTTTACACTATCTGTTTACATTACATATTTACACTATCTGTTTACATTACATGTAACGGGGTGCAGGATTTTTTAATAGATTTAATCACTGCCTCTGCCAGGCATCGCACTCGGGGGGTGTATCTCTGAACGCCAACATTTTGGATTTACCTGTAGGGTAGTTTGTTGTGATAGTGGTTATAGTCTTTTTCCTAAAATACCAATACCAACATGTAAAAGTTACCTGTTGATGCTTATCTACATGTATATTGATTATCATTTTAATTAATTTTTATTTCAATAAGTGTTCAGAATTAGTATCAGAAACATTTATACATAATAAATATAATACATAGAATTTTTGAATGAAATTAGATTAAATTCATGATGATTTCATTTAAAGAATTTTCAAGATTTCCATGATATATCCAAAATCTCTAGTATCAATCTCATTAGATTTTCAACAGATTGATACTAAAATCAAATAAAATCCTTTTAAACTAAATTCACATGGAAGTAACTTTCCCATTCAGTAATATCTAAGCAAAAAATCCAAAATAGAAGGATCTTATTTCAACTTAGTGTAACACCAATTCGATTAAAAGTTTGAAACAACATAAGCCCTTTGCCTAACTATTGAAACATGATTTTTTTTAACAAGTTTATTTCATAGATATCTTTTAAGTGTCCTCTCTATATATATAGTACATGTAGCTTCTGCGTTATATACCTACAAAGGAGTAAGTGTATATATGTCATATATGATTTCAAATATTTAAGGATTAAGGATTATGTTATGGAGATATAACACAAAAATCTGAGTGTACTGATTGATACCGTTAAAATTCCAAATCGTTGATCAATACGATTAATTAAGCAGGTATAACATGTATGCTGTACCCATACCCGATCAAAAGTCACGTACGAAACATAACCACTGAGGAGTAGGTAAAATTGTATTTAAACAAGAACATTCACCTACTAACGTAAACACACCACTGTAAGAGCGATTTGAGTTCTAGACAAAAACTTCTTCATTACACTGGCAAGGGCCAGGGTTCGGCATACAAGACGTTCGATCACAATGTGTAATGGCGGAGAGCAAGCAAGTTTGAACATTTCACATACATTTTACTACAGTGGGCTTTTCTGGCATATCACATTAAAACCAACTAATCTATTTTCGTTGGAACTGGTTTGTTTCCGATATATATATGCAAATTTAAATGTACTCTTTGACTTGATTGTTCCAAAGGTAAACTAGTAGTGCACTACGTCCAGTCAGTGTGGCCACTAAACACCTATATAGGTAATGGGCAACGCCATTGGACACCTGTACTTGTGATTTTTCCTATGTGTTTTGATATACCTTGTCTCACTTATAGTAACAATTGATTTTCAATCAAATCTTTCTGATTTTATTTTCACATATTATTACGATTTAGTGAAATATTAATAGCTAGGAATGGTAGTTCAGTTATTACTCTATATTTCAATAGTGTAATTGAACACCTTGTTGTTTATTACTTTAATGGAATTAAATGATTTAATGAGTTAATCATTTATCTTCATGATATGAACATAAATATAATATGAATCTTAAAAACTGTTGCTGAGTCTTATTTGCATGATGTTGTCATTTTAGTTATATATAAACAGGATACTTAATCTCTATTTAAACATATAGTTCTGCAAAAATATATAATAATAAATCATAATATTTGAAATACATTTTGATTGATTTTTATTTATTCATTGTATTGTCATTTAGGGTAATCTGTATAAAGATCTATATTGAAATCAAGCAAAAGTTGTGAACATGTATTATGTAGTATATATGTAGAACATTGACTTAATTGATAATATGTACATTTAAATAATATGGAGTATGTGTCATATATATTTTTAATTGATTCTGTTAATAAGCATTTTAATCATAGATCAGTTTTAGTGTTTACACATACACATAAAATCTTTAAAATTTACAGATTAATTATTGTTTGGTATACATACAAAGACTTAGGTATTGGAAACTCTAGGCACACAGGTCTGTCGTCATGGCCACCAGGCCCAGGGCATTTTCTCCCTCTTTCCCCACCACATCACCTAAGGTGACACTTTACCTGAGATGATCAGGTGTCACAGGTAAGAACCCCAGGGGTCTATTATAGCGTTCAATCCAATTGATAGCATGCTGTGACAGCCTCTGTACCTGTATAAACTAATTAGTACAGTAAAGACTATCAGTCTACTTGACCCCATGTGGTTTTGTTTCAAATAATAATACACCTTCTATAGTTTATGAAAATGCGCTTATTCTTTCAATTGAAAATGATTGTTATAATATTGATTTTTTCTCAAAATTGAAAAATGTATACACATTATTTTGTATCTTGTTTTTTTTATTGAGGAGGGAGAGAAGGGGTTATTGATGTATTATATTTGAATTTATTCAAGTCCCTATATTTTCATGTTTTCCAAATACGCTTCCAGACAATTAAAAAATGTAGTGCACTCCTAGTTTAAACGTAGTGCACTACTAGTGCACTTGGTGAAAAGGTTAGATTACACTAATATAATAATCTATATAAACTCACTAAGTTAACATTCTACATTTACACAATTTTGCTTTGATTTCATGTTAAACTAAAAGCATTTTCAGTCTTATAGCGATCTAATGACTAATCTGTAGGCGGCACAGACAAAGCTTGTTAGTATATAGTTAAAGTAGGAAGTAAGCTTACAAGGAAATCTATATCTATACATATACATGATACGTTGTAGAACCCGTTTCTGGGTTTAACACAACGGTAGAAATATAAACAAAGTTCACTCGTCAAAAGTTTTTCAAAGTTATTTTAAATATATATTTAACTATATGAACGAGTGTGATATTATAACAAAGCACCAATTAAGATTTTTGCCTAAAGACTCTACAGTAAACCTGTTACCAGATATTTATAATACGATAATTCATAATTTGGATAAAAACAATGAAATAAAATTCATATTCTGCGATATTAGCAAAGCTTTCGACAGAGTCTGGCATGAAGGATTATTATTCAAATTAGAGTCTTATGGTGTAAAAGGGAGAGTGTTACAGTGGTTTCGAAATTATCTTTCTGATCGAAAACAAAGAGTATCTACAGGGGGTTTCCTATCTTCTTTTAAAAATGTCAATGCCGGTGTACCACAAGGTTCTGTCTTAGGGCCATTCCTATTTCTATTATATATTAATGACAACTGAATGTGTAAATAGTAAAATTAAACTCTTTGCTGATGACACTTCACTTTATGAAATAATAACTGAAAACCATGTAGAAATTGTAGATAATCTAACCAGTGACCTAAGTAATATCAATAATTGGGCAAAGAAGTGGGACATTATTTTGTTTTAATCCTTCAAAAACAGAAACTGTACTTTTCTCAAGAAAAAGTCATATATTCAATCCTGATATTTTATTTGCAGATGATATTGTAAACTCTGTTCTATTTCACAAACAATTGGGGGTAACTTTCAGTAGTGATGGTAAATGGTCCAAACATATTAACAATATTTATACTCAGGCCTCTAAAAGACTAAATATTTTAAGATTACTTAAATATAATGTAGATAAAAAGAGCCATTTAAAAATATACATCCTTTATAAGACCTAGAATATGGTGATGTCATTTGGGATAATTGTACAAAACAAGATGAAGACTTATTAGAATCTGTACAGATAGAAGCAATAAGAATTATAACAGGCCTGAGGCGAGGAACATCGCATAATAAACTTTATGCTGAAGTTGGACTTGATTCACTTGCATTCAAACGAAAACTCCATAGATCAATATTGATGTTTAGAATTGTAAACATCGAGTCCCCTAGATATCTTACTAATTTGATTGAACCATTCTTTAATGATAATAATTCTCCTTACACATTAAGGGATAATCGCCTGTTTAAACCCCTCTCTGTAGAACTGAATTATACTCCAATAGCTTTATTCCCTCAATGCTAAGAGAATTTAATCAAACAGATATAGAACTCATATTAAATAATTCATTAGAACAATTTAAATTTAAAAAAGTATCAAAATAGATAATGATATTCCTACTACAGAAATTTCTAATATTTTTAAATATCATGGCGACCGTAAATAAAACATTATTCTGTGCCAGCTACGAAACCAAGCAAGTAATTTAAACACTGACCTTTATCACGATCATTTAAGAGAATCCCCAGCCTGTTCCTATTATTATACCAATGAAAATTCATATCACTTTTTCTTTGACTGTAGGCACTTCTATGACCAGAGAGCAGTTCTTATACAGGGAATACAGAACTTAGGTTTTTCAGATAATCATAATCATTTAAACATTGAAACGCTATAATAAATGTTGCAACAATGATATCAACAAATATATTTTACAGTGCGTGATTGAATATATCCGCCATACTAAAAGATTGGATTTCTGATAAACATATTTTATATACATGTATCATAGCCCTCTGCATATATAAGCAAATAACAAGTAACAAGTACCCATATCTAATTACTTGATAGCAAAAATACTACTTAGCAATGCATTAAACAATTAAACTATTGTTTACGTTAATATTTATTTCTAATTTACTCTAAACTATCCTGGCTGGATGGATACTGAAAACTGTTTATCGAATATTGAGAATCTTTTATACTATAATAATTATCTAATTGAATAATCAAACTATGTACATATTAGAACCATAAATGTTGGTTAACTCCAATTGTATAAAAATTGCAACTGAAGACAAAATGCTCATTTGTTGTCAGACTCTCATACATATTCCAAGGGGATGGGTCAGTGTGCATAAGCACAGGGACTTTTTGGCCTAATATTTCATAGTGTGTATGCATGTTAGTCTGAATAACTGAGCATGATTCTTATCCCTATCCAAAAACTACAATCATTAGAAATATGAATTCCAAATAACTAAACCTGGAGTTATCCCCCTTTAATTAGTAATTATTAATAATATTATCACTATACTGTAACTAATTCAGTTTATTTGTATATATGAATATATGTATTAATGAATTGCAGAATGAATTCATGTTTATACTTTAAAATATGATCTGGAGAGGACTTAAATAGGCGTAGCCTGATGTCCGATCCTATTGATGTACATAATATCAACAAAATATTGTTGAAATTGAAAAGTTTTTCAAATAAACAATTAGGAGTTGTTATTAAATTTTACTTAAGTATGTATTTGATATCAAAATATTATACTTATGTAAATATTATTACGGTAATAAAGAACAAAATGAATCGCTGGTCGGGGATATTTTCATCAGCAGTAATTAATATTAAAAAACCCCATTTTGAATCCATTCATATTAAAATCCTCTAATTGGGAACAACTTTAGGATGACATATTTCTCATTTTACGTAATATGAAATTTAATTTCAAAGTTACTTCAACAATATAACACGCATTGTCGGACTATATATATAAGCATGCGCACGGCAGAGCCGTGCCGTTTACTTCAAGCCAAATAAGCATCAAGCTACTGTAATCAAGGTCAAGTAGTTTCAGAACCGTTTAATCTACCAAACTCACCAGTAAGATCCTTTCCGTCAAAACATGTTACACAGATTATTATACTACACATCAAAATATAACGTTTTTGACACAACGACCACGTCACATACTGTACGCTTTCCAACAACAGTTTTGACGTCAAGCAGCGAACACATCATAGAAATGAAGCATGACGTCATTCGATTATTGATGACGTTGACAATGATGACGTGGCACTGAGAAATAAATAGGTCAAAGTTCACCATGTCAGCCAATCAGAATGCGTACAGAGTTTATACCACGTGTGGTATCAACATATTGTTAATCAACAGCTGCATCGTTTATTTGACACCCTGAGAGTTGAATAACACCGCCTATTGTGGTAGAAACATGTAAGACCTACCGTATCTTTCAGCAAAAATCAATTCCCTTTAGCATGTTACATCATATAAACATCACATCGAGTGAAAATGTGTTATTTGTGTCTATTATCATAAGAATATTACTAATTTCCTCGGTCAAAGTCAGATGGATGTGTCATCTGTCATCCATTGTTTGTTATCGGAATACCTCGGATAGTTCCGTTACACGAATGACAACTCTTGCTAAACGTACGAGGGGCTCCACATGGGGAAACATGATTTTTGTTTCCTGTTGCAGTGTGGAAGTAGATTTGCTTTCTGATGTTAATAAGAGCTTACAAAGAACCATGATACTGCTTATTTGATTGTTATATTCTTACCTTGAATGTGTGCCCAAGTTCTATGACATATCCGTATATCCTTAACGTCAACGATTCAGCATATGCGCCTCCATTGCGTCTTGAAGCTTTCTTGTTTGAAATTTCAACAGCATAGGAACACTGCTGTTCGGGTTCACTTCGTTCCGAAAGAACATATTCACATACACCACCAAACTCCATGACATCTCCATTGAACTTTTGAAAATGCTGACTTCCAAATACACTACAGGAACACATTTCTAAAAGGATGTTAAATTTCAAGTCATTAAACGACAATATTGAAGCATTAATCAGATGAAGATGAAGAAGAAACGAGTGCATATGGCGATATATCAAACACGAGGCACGTGTATTTACACTAGAAACTTTAGCTGAACACTAAAATGCAATATTTATTTTCAGGATTCAGCTTAACTTATCATCATTATTATTTACGGGGAAGCTGAAGTATGTAATAGAGCGTATCTGTTTTAGATATCAACATGTAGTCTACCAGTTCAATTTAATATCATATTTAATAGCTAGTAAAACATTTATACTATTTTCTTTTTATATCAATCGATTTCACCATTATCTTATTTGGTGACACATATTTAAGGAATGATTTTTATAGTTTGTTGTTTACTGGTGTGTAAACTGCGTTTTTTGTACAGATATTTTAAATGACGCGCGTATGCGCGTCATGTTGAAATATCTGTACCAAAATGCAGTTTACACACAAGTAAATAACAAACAATAACAATCATTCCTTATATTTACATTTCGACCGAATATTTCATTAAAATTAAGTGTTCAAATAAAATAAAACTCTATTTTTTCAATGTTATACAATTGTTGGAACAGCCGGTAAATTGATGGAATCCCGCAGCTGGCATCAATTTGGCTGGAAACGTTGTGAAATTCAGACAGTACACAAAATATAGTTCCACATTTACTTTATCTTTTTTCATCCCATTATTCAATATTAGTTAAATATTTTATTTGCTGACATATAATTTAAGATTTACATTACATTCACACACGCAGTATATTGCGGCAACTACTGCGTTTACGCAAGTGTCAACGATTTCGCAGTTGGTGAGGTTATAAAGCAAAGAGAAAACGGAAATGTAAATATATTTAATCAAATTTCAAGATGACTTTTTGTCGTCCACCTTGTTTTTGGATTGCCCGGAAAATCCAATATGCATACTACATTAACATAGTCCAAAGCAAACCTGCTATACACTTTGAGACAGATATTGGGTGGTTCTTACAGATGAAGAGTTCCTGCACACATTAAAGCATGATCTATAAGCCATCCTTTTCACAAAGCATAACATGTTTCGTAATCAGCTGACAATGATGCAAACGAAATATAAATAACTTGTTGTTTAATGTTTCCTTTTGAAAGTTTGATATTTGTATTCATAATCATTTTAGAAGTCAATATTTATTGGCCATGACCTGACAGTCTTAAATTGCCAATTACATTGTGCAATTCTACGTACAAATACACATTATAAAAAGGATTGAAAATTATTATCTCTTTCATAAAGATATATACATGTACTACTGTTTGAACCAGATATGGTTTCAGCTGTAAATTGTTAGGTTTTAAGAGATTTTATCGACGACGTCAACGATGTTTTATAATTGATAGTGGTATATTTCTTCGATGTTTACGCATATTGTCAGTTAATAATGATTTTTAGCTTTAATATCTTTAAAGCTGCTATTACAAAGCTTACCCTTTATTCAACATTATTATGTAATAATATTACTAAATTTGAACGGTCATTAAGTGAAAATTGTTTCATGTTATCGGTTATTAAGACATAAAAAATATATAACCGTTGCATCCTGTAAGTGGGTTTCCACGCATTCTTTCTGGACATTCACAAATCCCATCATTACAGACAGCATTGGGTCCACAGCTTGGTGAACATACAGCTAAGAAAATATCATAAAGGTAAAAACATTTACAGATAGGACATTGATATACATTGTAGTATTTGATATAAATCAAAACGTTAAGGGGACAATTCAGTGTAAGAGTACATTAAAATTTGCACATATATATGAAACAAACCAGTTGCAAAGAAGTGATATTAGTTGGGTTTACTGTGATATGCCAGAAAAGCCAATTAAATAATTCCTTGGTACATGATTATAATCGGTTATTCATTAATAAATTATAAACCTAAACCTAGGCTCTTGTATTTTGATATATTAACAAGTTGTAAACTGTAGAATCTAAAATACCTTCTCCGATGCAAACTTCGACATCAGCAGACAGACATCCTTCACTGATTCGCACGTTCTTGTCATCGTGTTCCAACATAGCTTTTTCACACGGCTGACTGCTGTCTGCTCGTAACCAACTATACACTGCTTTCACGCTGAGGATTTTACCAGGACCTTTCATAGGGCAGGCTTCCTTCTTACCAATTTTTCCATGACAAGATATTGTTTGAGTAGAGGAACACACTGTAACAACGAATTTATGTATAATATATAAATATCGCATATAACGATCATGTGTGGCTCAATTAATTGTTTTCACGTAGATACGTGTACCTGTCAAGGACAATAAAAATCCAAACTATTGATATATTAAATCCACCAAACCATATCCGGACGGATTACAATTTAATTTTTTTTTATTTGACAGAGCAATTAGACTTTGCACGTAGTTTTGTTTGCTGCTATAAGTACATCGTGAACGGCGTCAATTTTTGGTCTTTCGATTATCTCGTCTTGTTTGTGACTAATGCTTTATGTTACCTAAACATTTATAATGATAACGTTTTTATTGTAATCATATCATCGATATGTTCCTATTTAATGATTGTGTTTATTACTCTTTGAATAAAGATGTCCAACAATTTACCCCTTTTTTGTTTAACCGTGCCGTATGATGATTCCATAGTTATCCTGACAGATGTCTTTTGACAAAGAGATCAACGCAATGGTTTTTGCTGGAATAGATACTAAATTTCAACATTTAAGTACGACTTTCCTCAGATAAATTTTATTTAGTACATTTAAATTTGCTCCTGTATGAGGTAAATATGATATCTGTATTATACATTACACTTCGATTCAATTACAATACTATTCAGATCTTTTTATTTCTATAACCATTTCCCGTATAGAATGTCGAACTGTTTAGAATCTTAAAATACATTTTTCATGTGAATGTTAATTTTACAGACATTCGAGATGTTCTTTTTGAAAAAGCATGTGATTTTAACCAATTTTTTTTACAATGTAAGTACCATAAAAAAAAACTTTTTAATGGATGAAATGCAATTGCAGGATATTTAAAGTAAATCTGTATTTTTATTTATGAAAAAGAGACGCTGTGTCATTTTATTATGGTTAATAACGTGAAAGAACATGTTGATACAACCTATTCATTTACTTTATAAAATATGAATATTTTTAAGGTATACGTGTCTCATATTTGGCCAATTCGGGCCGGACAATTTTTATGTTTATTTTATAGCTATTTTAAATGTGTCATACAAAAATAAAATACGTATTATTATTATTATTATTATTACAAGCTAATCGATACTTACATTATATATATGATTGGCTTCTTAGGTAAAATATGTGTTTTCGTTTAAATATCACATACAGTGTATATAACAATAATGACAATAAAAAAGCGATATGCCAAGGTCGTCTCCTTGCAGGCGTGTACGGTACTCGCAAATTATTTAGTCTAGATGAAATAAATGATTATTCTAATTACTGGTTTATGTAAATAATGAATGTACTTGCAATATTTCCAACGTTAGACATTTTTATTTTGCTATAATTAATATCGCTACTGCTATCGTTTGTGCGATGAGATGAGATGAGGAGGTTTTGAAGAGTCATCTCTGTTTTCCCTGTCGACACCAAAATAAAACTTGTATTGTAAGATAGCGACCGGGTAATCTGTTTATCCTGCAACTTTTTCATTATACATACAGAAGATGGTAATCAAAACGAAAGCAAATTGCCTGTTATTTACACAGAATGTTCATTCCAGTGATTGTGACGTCACTGTTTGGCGGGATTGACTGCCGTTTCATTCATTCCTACTAAAAGTGACGTCACTGGAATGTTCGGGATCAAGCCAACAATTTTAGAAATTGAATCAAACGAAAGAAATTAAACATTTATTTACTGACATCGTAATATTTTCCTATTGCAACTATTACAGGAAATTCTTATTATCCGATATTGGGTTTTGTGCCCGACTAATGTCGATATTAGAGCTGAAAATGCATTGTTTCTTGATATTATTCCGCTTCTTCTGTTGACTTTAAATTCGTAAAATGAACTTAACCAGCGAAGGGCGTCAGAACGCTTGTTTTCAACGTGAATAAACACCGTAGTGATAAAGACCTTCCAAGTGAAAATTTGCATCAGGGAAATGGGGACACAAAAAGACGATTTTCTCCAAAAGTAAGTAAGTTACACTACATTAAATTTGCTGGAACACTTAAAAAATCGTTCTGATTTCAGAACAATTGGAATTATGAAGATACCTCTTACAGTATTTTTATTATTATTATTATATATAATGTAAGTTAACAAGCTAACCGATATTTACATTATATATGATTTATTTTTCGCATTTTTCAGTAATGTGGAAATGACGTACATAGCGATTATTTTACATGATGGATAATTTGCGTGTCCCTGTGCTTGGGCTGAGGTGACCAATGTTACATTTTACGGTCCCAGAATAGCAGTTGAGATGGGTGGTTTTTATCTTGTACACACGTTCCATCCATATATTCATAGTTCTTAATATAACTGCCGAAAACATATATATCTGGATCAAATAATCGATGAAAAGTTACATAATATAAGACCATATGCACGATCGAGTGCATTATGAGTAGCTATAGGCTTAGGACGTCTCCTTGCAGACGATGTGTGGAATTTGCAAATTATTATTTGCCTAAATTAAATGCTCGACTGTCGGTGAAGACACCCCTGAGGGGAATAGGTTGGATTTCGCCGAGAGCATGCAGACCCGGGCCCGTGTGTTGACGCGGAGAAAACAACAGGTTTTTTTCATAAAGATACCATGGACTATAAACGTTAAATGCTGTGATAAATTGTACAACAATATCTTTTTTTTTAGAATATATCTTTTGATCGAGCCTTCTGCGTATGCATCGTATAACTGCAGGTTGGCCTACAGACGATGCCGGGAACAGGTCCGATTTGATGTACTCAACTCAAATATATAAAAATTTGAATATAATTTCCGAAGCTTTTTGAACTATAGATAGTTCATAAGAATTTTAAGTCTTCAAAGATCGCTACTTTTTGAATGAAAAAAAAAAAAAAAAAAAAAAAAAAAACACGAAAAAAATCACGATAAATGGTCGCGACCCAGTACCTACCCTGGTTTCATCGGTTTTCAACGACGGAAGACCAAAATAGATTTTTTACACACAATGTCAAACATATTCAATTCAAATCATTAATTAAATGTTTCAGAAGCATGTAAATGATGTTTTTTATGCAATATTTCATCTACTAAACGAAGCATTTATGGACAAACGCAGTAAGATACAATGTAGCCTAGACCTACTGTTTCTTTTTCCTTTTGTCAAAGTGACGTTTACATAATGAAATGTTTCAAAGTAAAGTTACACAATTATTTTAAACTACGCTTTGCTGCATATGAGTGCCACCAATATACCACTAACGAATGCTTCAAAACGCATGCTTGCAAGGTCGAATCACCCGGGCTCATACAGAACTAAAAAGTGACGCCTCTGGAATGTTCGGGATCAAATCATCAAATTTAGAAATGGTGATCAAAACAAAGAAATTAAATATATATTTACTCTCATCGTAATATTTTCCTATCGCAACTATTACAGAAAATTCTTATCATCTGGTATTGAGTTCTATGCCTGACTAATCTCGATATTAGTGCTGAAAATATCTTCTTTATTAATATTGTTCCGCTCCTTTTGTTGGGTTTAAATTGATTTTGGAACAGCTGAAATTATGAAGATACCTCTTACATTATTTTTATTATTATAATTGTACATTATGTAAGTTTATTATGTATGTTCCTACTAAATAAAATCACTTTGAATGGAGCAAACTGACATCATTATCATACAAGTAAAACTTACCAATTTCTTTTCGCTCATAACACACTTGAAACATATTGCCACATCCTGGTTGCGTGATTGATATGCTATTTGCATTTGTATTATACCAGCTGGACTTAAAGCAAGATATCATGTCTCCTGTTATTGCTGCATAGACGTTTATCAAGTTGACGTTGCCATCTTCGATTACGCATGTTCCACTGGTGCACTGTACTGTTCCCTCCATGACACCACTTGGACAGACAAATTCAGTATGTTGATAACAAACCACAAACAAACAACTACAGCCAGCTTGTAAGATGGTGATACTACTTTTGTAAACTTTAAACCATGTTGAATCTAGGCAATTTTCCTCGTTGTTACCAGTAACTGGAGTTACATGGTACACTGTGGCATGTCCGTCTCCTATAGAGCAAGTTCCTCTTTTGCATGTGATAGTCTCCTCTATTGCCCCCATAGGACACACTGTCACCGGAGTATTTTCTGATATATAAAAAAGAAGTTTTGAACAGTTTTGTGAAGGTAACTGACATCGTTTTAGAAAACTGCAGGTCCTTTATTGCGGTAAAAAAATAAAGTCCATGGAAATATACATCAAACTAATTAGTACACTTCCAACATTTCAATGAATTTTTATCATAAAATTTTTATATACGTATGGTAATTCTAAAATAAACCCGTTATAATCACCTGAAGGTGAGACTAATGTACGTTAAATTGCACTTTACTCACTTTGTTTTGGGTACTCAAAATCTCTGTATTTGCTACTATCAATTTTGATTAAATAATAATTAGTCTTCACTGGAATTAAGTTAATTTTGCTGATAATATATTTAAAATAATGCATTTACTGTGTATTTTGTATTTGTATAATATATACCCTAATGAAACATTTCACACTTTTGTATTATACAAATATTGACTTTTTGTAGGTTAATACGAGTAATTGTTAAACTTGAGAAAGGTGATATTCCCCGAGGCCGAAAGCCGAAGGCCGAAGAAAATATCACCTTTCAAAGGTTTAACAATTCCTCGTATTGACCTTCAAAAAGTCAATAATTGTTTTGTTGTATGGAACGATGCAATGATGCAAGTTTTACTACTTGGAACAATTTGAAGCAAGGACAGCGCAGTGACTAATCAAACAAAAAAATCAAGAAAATCTTCATCTAAGTAGGTACTTTTAGTATTTCTGCTGTACTTCATCACAATATAACTTTCGAACATATTGCATCATTTAAAATGTGTTTAAACACCTTTTGTAATCCTACCTTACTGTTGTCTGCCATGTTGGATTTTGATATTGCCCGATGATCGGCAATGGTCTATTTTGATTGGTTAAAAATGTGGAAGAGACAGGGAATTCCCTGTATCTATTTATGGCCAGGTTACCGGATTTGCAATGTCAACCTCTGAACAGGTTTTCATCGGTCTTAGGTTGACATTGCATTTTGTCAAGACCTGTTCAAGCGGTCAAGACCATTCAGAAAACGGCAAAACTCTCAATCATAAAACAATGGTTTATATTAATGACCAGTAAAATCTCATGATGATTTAAATTGTAAACTTGAGTCTACTCAATACGTTTTAATAAATGTATTAAATTGATAGAATTATAACTTTTAATTTTTTGTTAAAATGTGTGATAACAAGGTTATTATATGACAATTTTGATATATAGAGGTTATTATATGACAATTTTGATATATAGAGGTTATTATATGACAATTTTGATATAAAGGTTATTATATGACAATTTCGATATATAGAGGTTATTATATGACAATTTTGATATATAGAGGTTATTATATGACAATTTTGATATAAAGGTTATTATATGACAATTTCGATATATATAGGTTATTATGTGACAATTGTGATATATAGAGGTTATTATATGACAATTTTGATATAAAGGTTATTATATGACAATTTTGATATATATAGGTTATTATATGAAAATTTTGATATATAGAGGTTATCATATGACAATTTTGATATAAAGGTTATTATATGACAATTTTGATATAAAGGTTATTATATGACAATTTTGATATATAGAAGTTATTATATGACAATTTTGATATATAGAGGTTATCATATGACAATTTTGATATAAAGGTTATTATATGACAATTTTGATATATATAGGTTATCGTATGACAATTGTGATATATAGAGGTTATTATATGACAATTTTGATATATAGAGGTTATCATATGACAATTTTGATATCGCACCCTTTATCAGCCTAATATCAGTCGTCGGGCCTGCGGTTCTTTGGCTGATATTGCGGTCTCTGGCTTATAAAGGGTGCCATATCAAAATTGTCAAAAGATAATCTCTAAATATCACTGGTGGCAGCAAATCGCTGTGACAAGTGTCAAAAAATGTTGTAAAACATGAGGCTTTCCGATCCTGAAGATCATACTTCGAGAATTTTACAATTATGATATCCCATCACTTAAAAATAATTTCAAGAAAAAGTTAGTTCTCCATACAAAACAATGGCATATTTTAACAATAATATGTACAAATAATAAGCATTTATCCTTGAGTTGTGTTTCATTCTATTATTTATAAGATGTGGGACAAACATGGTATACGAAGACTCGGTGACGGTCTGTCAACTATGTGGCATTAGATGTATCTCTTAATATCTTGTGATCATAACTACGAGTTTTCACTTAAGTGGAAATTATCTAGATACTGCATTGTACCGAATTACTTTACCTTCACAATTTCCTTTATCATCAAGATGGAGTCCTTCCTTACATACACATTTTCCATTTATTTTCTTCTCATTCTTGCCACATTCTTCATCTGGGGATTTTGCACATCCTAATGATTAAATATTCAGAGAAAACAAATTACAATGGCCTGTCAGAGTCACAGAATGTGCTTGCAACTAATCTTACGAAATAGCAATAACCTCAGAAACAGACAATTCAATAGAAAATAATTAATTTAAATGGAAATGTTTTATGGCAGGTTGTCATACGATAAACATCATAGAGAAAGAATGAAAAACTCTCCGATATGATCTAAGTCGTTGATAAGTGCGTTATCGCTATACTACACAGATAATTTGATTTTACTTTGAACTAATAAAACGTATACAGTGGATGAAATACTGCAAAATGACTATTTATTGTATATATATCTATCTACCACAATTAAGTAGTTGCTCCCAATGTATTGTGAAACAAACCCAGTATTCAAGCAAAACGCTACAACCACTGTTAGTTGGACGCCGATTGAAATTAAATGTACAAAATACTCTATGCGGATATTCAATACATTCTGACGAACAAAACCATTTTGAAAAATAACATGTTAATTCAAATTATGTGATCCAATACACAAAATAGATAATTATTCCAGCTCATATTAAGTAGAATATAGTTCGGTAAATTTAGTCGAAAACTTACGTATGTGTTACTTGTATGATTGTCAAAATAAGGTCTGGCTCCGATTTCATATTAAAAACTTCTGTTTATAACTTAAATGAATATTTTTTACTTAAGCTTGTTTCCAGAAATCCGGGCCTGATCTGCTAATCTATTTCCATTTTTATCATGTAACGCTCACCTTTACTTCGAACTTGAAATTTCCCTTGACATTTGCCTTTGGTCCACATCTTGCCTGTTGCTTTGTCAACACCAAAATTTTTAGGAGAGCATTTCTTCGCGGAATATTCTTTTTTCAGTTCGACAAAATCGATTTGGAATGCCGCATTACAGATATTGCGTTTCTTTCCCTTACTTTTGCATTTGATAGTTTCCCTTTGACACTCAGATACTACAAAAAACAAATAACAAAATGCATCATATTACCGCTGAAATGAGAGTATAGGTATGTATATAAACTATACGACTCTTCCATATATGAATATAAAGGATAGGGATATTTTACGCGAGCGTCACAAAATGTTGTTAAACCAGAGGCTTACTGAGGGATTACAATATCTTGTGATTCTGAGGATCATACCTCGACATTATTTGATTACAATATCATAATTATGATCTCCCATTACTCTGAAATAATTTCAAATAAAAGTTAATTCTGCATACATGAAAATTGTATATTTTAACGTAAATCTAGTTCTTTGTTTTTTATGCACTGTTGAACCAACCTTGGTTATGGAAATAAAGTTTAAATGTTACCGGGATAACAGAGTTTTTATTTACGATGTTGTAATTATGGGTAGCCATATAAGCAGCCTCAAGCGACATTGGTGCCATTCGTTGGATAAACCGGTATTACAATTATAGGGACCTGTATGTAAGAAATATATATTTACCTTCACATCGTTCTCCTTTTCTTTGATATCCTGGGTTACAAACACACTCTCTTACACCTTCCTTAGCCGCCACACACTCTTCGTGTTCACCACAACCATCACTCTCCTTCAGAAGTATCATTGACGCTCTCTCCGTGCCGTTGTGTTGACATCGATACGTTTTCGCACAGTCGTCCGTTACGTACGTCTGACCTAACTGTTAAACGCAAGTCATATCCATTTTATTTCAATGTTATAAGTACTTATTGTAATGGGTGACCATAACGGAAGCCGCCCAAACGTCCATGTAGTCGTATTATTGCATTCGGTATCCTTTAAAAATTATGCCAATCTTCATTGAGATCGAGGATATATATATATTTCGACCAATCAAAAACCCCTGTTTCGTTACTATGGTAACGGAGGGTTTCGAAAGCAGCATTGTGTTCGTCGTAATCCCTCAAAACCATTATATACTGAAATCGGACAAAATTTCCATCTTACGCCATATTGATCGAAGGATTGGAAAACTACTGGTTTAATGTTCCCCTCTGGAACATGTTTTATTACGATTTTCGAGAAGGATAATGAGAATCAAAATATCTTTACCTTGTAATAAGTATCATTAAACGAGCATCCACACTGTTGAGGCTCAACACAATCTATACTATCGAGAACGTATCCCTGTTTACACACACAGGCTTCGCCTGGCGGCTCCTCACAAACAAACTCGGGTAAATCCATTGGTTCGTCTTGGCAAGTTTGCTGGCATGGACGTGCCTCATGGCTGTACACTTCGTTTTTACGGCATGTCATTGCTGTAGAAATACATAGATATTTTAAATCAAATTATTTCTAATTAACTGGATTTCCTGCATTCGTTACTGCTGAATGTAGATAGAGAGTAAACATTTCGTGCAAACTAAATAGATGTTATGGATTTCTATTGTTTATGATACCACGTTGAACTATTAAGAACTAATGGTCTCTCAATTAGTGAAACTCACGGCATTTAGCTGCACCTCTCCATTTGACATTATAACCCTTATCCTCCATCATTGAGACAAAGGTCTCTATATATGAACAAGCAGCTTGTTTTGGATTTACTCCCAGGTTCGCACACACATCAATACAGCATGCGTTAAATTCTTCTCCATCAATACAGCATGCGTTAAATTCTTCTGCAAAAATCATCTTTAGCTCAGAATTGTACTCCACGATTCGTTTAAATGGGTCGTTTTTTAAAATTCCACAATATTCGTATGAACTTGCTTTTAGGAAATCATCTTCTGAACATTTCTCAAACGGATGGTCTTCGTGTTTACACCTGGAAAAAAGTACATTATGAACATCATGTCAATCATTAATATCTTCTAGATACAATATTTCAAAAGTTATTCATGTATTTCAAGAAATAAATCAATAAATTATTAAGGTTTTCAAATTTTAAAAGTTTAAATCTTATATCAAAATGGAATGCAAGAAAAATAGTTTAATCCATAAATCTATTAAAAGTGGACAATGATAAAACAATAGACGTCGTGGTAATTTGTGAAAGAGTGTATACGCTAAGAAGAGTTAAGAAAAAGATAATTGTTAATGTAAGAAATAATTTGCTTCTTTTCTCTAACTTTATATAAATCTGATACGTAATAATTTGTTTCTTAGAACACGCGAAACAATGCCTTGATATTGTTTTATTTATCATTAAAATGGTTCAACACAAGAAACAGTTTCCAGAAAATCTTTCACTGTCAAAACGTTTTATTCTTTTATTGGACAATATCATCCTATTCTATTACTCGATATATGTTATTGATTTAATCTAAAGAATCATGGCAAATCCAGTATTTCCTAATCATATATGATTAAAATACGTTCACACCATGATTTGGTATGCTTGTCTAAATTGCTTAACTAAATCCGTTTCTCAAGCTTGCCACGTCAAATCGGCTATATCTTGGCATTAATAACATCGAAGCAAATCATCATTAAATAACTTACACATAGTTATATAAATCTGATACGTAATAATTTGTTTCTTAGAACACGCGAAACAATGCCTTGATATTGTTTTATTTATCATTAAAATGGTTCAACACAAGAAACAGTTTCCAGAAAATCTTTCACTGTCAAAACGTTTTATTCTTTTATTGGACAATATCATCCTATTCTATTACTCGATATATGTTATTGATTTAATCTAAAGAATCATGGCAAATCCAGTATTTCCTAATCATATATGATCAAGCTTGCCACGTCAAATCGGCTATATCTTGGCATTAATAACATCGAAGCAAATCATCATTAAATAACTTACACATAGTTAGCATCATAGACAGCATAACTTTCCGCCACCATTGAGTCACGTTTCTTTTCCTTGTATACGTTAGTTCCATTCTTTAAGGTATAGTCATCTTTTTGTATACCATTGCAATTTCCACATATACCCGTCATCTGTTCTGCATATGATGCCGGTACTGATACTTTTACCATCGATTTACCGTCCCATCGAACCATCACACCACATTTTGTTGTCATTATCACGAATCGCTTGGAAATAGATATTGACATCTGTTTGTCAGCGAAAGGCAGATTCCTATTTACTCCATCAATCTGTATGGAAATTAAAAAAAAAATAAAAGGATACTGTAGTATACAGGACATTAAACAGATTATGTTTTAGACTGTCTATCTTCTACTATATGTAGAGCAAGAAATCCACATAAAACACCCAAAACGAATCACAATTCTTCTATATACAGCCCTGGTCATGTTTATTCAAATTTTAGTGCAATGGCATATCTGAATGTTAACCATTTGCACAATTCCTGTATTGGTATATTTAAAGCGTATGCGTATAACAACTATGAATGATGGTTTCGAATATTTATCAGGCCCCATATTTTGTTGAGTTTTTTTTTCTCGATGAAATATTTTTCTAAAACTTCACTTCAGGCTCCGATTTTAATTAGTTTTGTATTAGTAGATCTTCTATTAACCTTTTTGATAAAAATGTTTGAGCGTTTAGTATTGAACAAAAAGTATAAGACTGGTATTCATGTTTTCTATTAATAATAAGAAATAAACAATCGTCCGTATAACTTTAGTTTTACAGTTTTATGCACATGTGCCAAAGTCTTAAACTTTAATTATGGACGATTATAGTACATTGCTTTATATTGCATCCTAAACAAGGAAATTGATAATCACATTTGATAGAAAAAATACTATAAATTGTCAACACCTACCCTCCCGCCTAAATTAAAGCATCTCAATCGATTCGATATTTGAGACTTGCTTTTATTTCCGGTACGTTGTTAATTTTGTTTATCGAATGGAAGTTACAGAAAATCATACATAAATTGGTTAATATTGAGTTAGAATAATTTGATTTCGCAGGTGTTCCGCATGACGTACGCGGTCAAGTTGAAATATCAATTTGAAAATTTCAGGCAAGGATAATAAAGAAAATTGAGCAATGGTGAGTGGGACCTACATCAACATGCATTCCCGAAACCCCAGGATTATTCGATATCTTCTAGAAGACTTTAGACTAAATACTTCTATAGAATTAAACGTGGTTTAATGCCAGTTACACATGATTAACAGATCACCATAGTACAGAAGATGTTTGCTATTTCATATTAATTTTCACAAATATGTCTGTAGCTGAACTGTAGAACTTTATGAAACACTTGCTGTTTTTAAACCCATGATAGATATACCACTATGAAATCATAGTACCTTACCTTAATGTTTTTGTCTTTTCCAAATGTTACTGTTTTACCGTGTATGTAAACACGTACAGATTTTGTGTAGGACACGTGCGTTTTTTCATGCCGATGTTCATTTTCCACCTCTACATCAAATCCGCATGCGTCGTCGACTGTAGTCGATTTCGTGAGAGTGTACGTACATACACCCATGAAGTCAATTTTGACGCGGTCAAATGTAAAATAGTGTGGATCTCCAGACGCCGAACACTCGCATGCTTCTATTAGAGAAATACCAGAGATCAAATGTGATACATGTATTACACAGATGTTTACAAGCTTAACATTAATTAAATACCCCGTAGAGTTAGTTTTATTTAGTCGCAGGACTAGGATATTTACTAAGAACTAGGTAATATAACGCACATACACTCTCATAAGTTGATTTGTGTTATTAACATTATCTTGAATAGAGATTAAGTCCGTAACAGAATCACAACAGAATAAGAATAACGACATCATACCTTTGCATTCCTCGAGAGGATCTCCTGAGTACCCCTCCTCACATAAGCATATTCCACCCTTTCTGTATGCATTTCGTCCGCAAGCATTAGGGTCTTTACATTTTCCTGTATGTGACCGGTCATAAAAATAGTAAATTTACCCGCTTTAGTGTTAAATGACATTTATAGTAACATGTTCACAGTGATCGAACCTTGTTGTGATATTCCAGCAACAACACATAATTAACACATAAACTGGATGGCATATGTGCGGTATCATATCTTGAGTTCGGCAATCCCGCTAAGCATATACTATAAGACTCTTTTGTATGTGGATATGAAGGATAGAGATAATCTACTCAACGGACACAAAATCTTGTAAATCTTGAGTCTTGCCGACGGTTTTACAACATTTTGTGATCCCGAGGTATAAATTCCTATCCTTTATATTCACATATCAAACAGTATTTTTTCTCATACCTCGACGTTTTACTGCAATTTTACTACTATCAATTTTGAAATGCAATCAGAAGAAAACATCTGCAGGTCAAATTTCCTTACATGAGATTTACATGATATTTTCAATGCAAATTCCGTTTTTTGTATCTTTTAAAGTAAACCCAACCTAGTTTCTGATTTTTTTTAAATGTACAGAGAATATGGTAATTTTGTTGACGCTGTGATGTCACAAGGCTTTATTGCATGAGTAGCCATGCAGTACAGACTCAGGCGACATGCGTGTATTGTCTGCGGCCAGCCAATACCTACATGAGAGAATTTGATTTATCCGTTGACCTAATTGATTAAAGAATATGTATGTAATTCCTTTTCCATTAGGATGGTATATTTGTCAGTTACGTCTTGTTAAGTTTAATTTTTCAAAGTTGTTTCAACAATAAAACAGTCATTATCGGACTATATTAAAGCATGTGCATTGCAGGAACGTGTCGTATACTTTCCGCCAAATAATCATCAAGCAATTGTAAACAAGTTCAAGTCCGTTTCAGACTCTTTTAACCTACCAAACTCACCAGCAAGTTTTTTTTGTCAAAACCAGTTACACATATTATTATACCACAGACAAAAACGTTTTTGACAGAATGACCATAACACCATCATTTACATATGCAAAAATTAGATCTATTAAGGACCTTACTAAATTGATTTTTACACATACCTGGTTTTGTTACCGTGAATGATCCATAGCATCCCTTTTTAACCACTATTTTTCGATCTTTTAATCTATAGGCATTCTTTTTAGTACATTTGGCGGTTGAGTGTTCTTCGTTCAAGCGTATTTCCGAAAATCGTTCATCGAGGACACATCGTTGGAATCTTTTTTTGGAATTACCACATGTTATTGTTTTTGTACAATATTCAGATGATCCTACGCAACAATTAAAAAAGACACAAACAATAATACATTCAAATAATAAGCATTTATCCTTCAGTTACATTTCATTCTATTATTTATCTATTTTGGTAATGCTGTGTTTATAAAAATAAAACACATGGGGTCAAATAAACTTCAACTTAAGTCGTTAACTTATATAATCACTTATTTGAGAACACAAATACACTGATGTTTCAAACTACAGCAGTTGGAAGATGTGAATCACACATGGTATACAAAGACTCGATGACAGTCTGTCAACGATTTGGCATTAGATGTATCTGTATACATCTTGTGATCATAACTACCAGTCTTCATTAACTGAAAATTACCTAGTTACTACTAAGTAACAAATTACTTTACCTTCACAATTTCCTTTATCATCAAAATGGAATCCTTCCATACAAACACATTTCCCCTTTACTGCCCTCTCGTTCTGTCCACAGTTTCCATTCGGAAATTTACCGCAACCTATTGATTAAAGCTACAGTAAGACAATTGATCATTCAATCACGAGATATTATTACTGAATGGCCATTATGAATAGATATGGCGTTTATTCAAGAAGCAGACCCTAATTCAAATAAACAACACATAAGCAAGCACTAGATATTACAATCTTTGAAGCAAACACTTGATATAACACTGTTTGTCATCACGTTTATCTTAACATATACAGTAAAGATTAATAGAATCTTACATGGGTCTGTGAAGTGGACAGGGATATCTCAACCCGAGTGAAGACTTTAGGCAGTCAACTTGAGGCTTGATTCATGATTCTTTTTCTCCCATACTTAGTAGAAAAAAGGATAACGTCATCTACAATGCGCGTCGCAGTTACGCCGCATGTATTGATGACGTCATGCTATTGTCTAGCGCATGTGAGCTGTCTTACACCCCCTGTGTAATATATATATATCTTTTCCCTAGCAACCAAGGTATATTCTTGTGAAGTATGGGGAAAACATTTTTCTTCCATACTTCAAAGGAAAATGTAAAAGGACTACTTTTTAAAAAAAAGAAACACATGGCTTTGTTTACATTTTGACGCAACATTACGTGTATATTGTTATTTTTCGTAGAATTTTGAAAAAATGTAAACAATATATACATATTTTATATTTATATATGACTCAAACAATTTTTAAATCAACAATTGTATAAAGAAACGGAAAAATATCCCGAAGGGGCGACGTGCTTTCATTTTTGTTAAAAATGATGGGTGTCAAATGTAAACATTACCTCTGTGCCTATGTTCGTCCTACGATCAAGCCTTTGGGGTGGACAGGTGTGGGACCCTCTGATAGAGGTCAGTTATAAACATATCCTCTTGTCTTTGTTCTTTGAGTATTTAATCATATGTATTATAAAACAGGCACCGCTAATAATCCACGTGTTGACAGTTCCGCGTCACCACAAATACATTGTATCCATCGAACACAAGTGAATTTGTTTCATCTATCGATGGCGATATGGATCTAAGCGTAGATTATATAATCACATGGCTCCCAAGGATGTAATATCGTCAAGTCAGACGAAATCTCAAACACATTGAGCTACTTGAAAATCGGTGTTTTGACAACTTCGGCAAACTAAAGTGTGTAAGCGTGTATATTTAAAGTTCTGATCTGATTAAATAAAATTATCCCTGAAATTTACTTTGTTTGTCATGTTTATTTTACATTAAAATATTGATTTTTTTTTGTCGTCGCGGATGAATAATTCTACCTTACGTGAAGCGTCATCATTCGCTGTTCAATTGAGTAAGCTCCTCCCACTTTTGACCGAATTTTATTGAATAATTACGTCACTTTCAAATGACGATTTTATTGCATAAAATATAAATAAAAAGTCGTGTGAGTGTAAATATAGGGATTGTATTTCGTTTTTATGTTAACCATTTTTGTTTTAAAAAATTGCGAGTTTCAGGGCATGTGTAAGTCTACAACGAGAGAAGTAAGAAAAAAGTGCGTCATCAGAATACAACTAATTAAAAATAAATAGCTCAAATATTACAATTTGTCATACATTTATTAATTTATTATCAATATAATCGAGATGAAACATAAAATATTTTCAATAGAAGTGATTGAAATAACGGTTCGCCGAAGATGCGGAAGGATAATGTCTAGACTGTGTGATACGGTTGTCTCCCGCTTCGATTCAAAATGGAGTGACTGTGACGTGATTGGAACGGAAAGGTTCTAGTGGTTTATGTAGCACTTTAGCCTTGATATGTAAGTTACACAACTGATTAAAGGTAAATCAGCACTCATTGACCTTCATTTAGTATTTCTTATCGATATTTAGGCTTCATCATTTGTTTGTAACTGAGACGCTCTAAGGTAGTTTCGACACATGTTCCACAGGGACATGACACATTTTATTCTTCTTTGGTAGGCAATGTTGCTCGACTCGAATGATACGCAGGAGTCAGTAAAACGAGTTTTCATGAAAATACTTTTAAAATTGTAGAAATCTGTCCGTAATATTTGCACTTTTGTTTAAACCGCCACTGTTTAGATCTATGCCTAGGCCTAGTAGGAAGCTACATGTACACCTTCTTAGGCAGAAGTAGGTCTAGATAAAATATATTCTTTCACGAAAAACTAATGTTAAGATACCTAAGTTCATACCCATGTTCATGAGCAAATGAAACCGAATTTTTTAGGTAGTTTCACTGAGTCCAACTTCAGTGAGAATTGAAATATTTACAAATCATTTCTTTTAATGTATCAAAACTTTTATATCAATGAATATGACGCGAACAGTGCTAAAAACCAGTGTCATACCACGGCAGAACAACGTGCACAGATGTATCATACAAAAGAAAATTGTTTCGTTTCATGAGATTGAAGCACACTTCCATTCCGTAAATGCATTTAAATTTCTTTTGTGATAACTACTACGTACACATATTGTACATCCACTGCCCATCCCATTTATAAACACGGTCTTTTGGTAACATCTGAAGCACACTTAATTCAACACAGATGGTGTTTTGTCCGCAAAAATATAATTCAAATGTATCCCGCCTTGTAATGAGAGCAAGTGACCGATATTAGTTTTTCAAAACATGATATAATTGGTGAATATCAGTGGGACACGAATATATGTATTGATGTCTTCCCCAGGACGTAAAACAATCGCATCTCAAGTACTTCAGGAAAGTTTTTTTTATTCGCATTGTTTCTGTTTGATATTGGTAGAGCTTGCCTTTTTTATTAAAAAACATTTTTCTTGTCTTTTTTTTTTTATTATCATTTGGTTGGGTTAGGTAAGTAGGCCTAGTAAACGAAAAAGTTCCTACCTTTTAGTCTATAAGAAAAACAGTATAATTCAAAATCGTACTGTTAATAATCGCTTATTTATAAGCGGCACGATAACATAAAGAAAGGCATTATAGGCCAGGTACAAATGTATATATTGTTCGTTCTAATTAAAGATATGCACAGTGGCGTAGGAAGATGAAACGTAATGGGGTGGCAACGGTCTTCAATATTTTGTCAACACCCCCCCCCCCCCCCCGCCGCCGCCGCAGCCGCCGCCGCCGCACCTACAGGAGGAGATTAATTCAACTCCCAACAATATATGCTTTATGTACATTTTTCATATATCAATAGATTTAATCACATTTTTCATATATCATTAAATTTAATCCTTGTACACATTTATAGACAGTGGGGTCGCGAGATTTTGGTGTTTTAGGGGTCTGAGGGTGACCCCCGGGAAAAATATTGCGATTTAGAATAGCTTAAATGAGTTTTGATGAATTTGCGAGCGCCCGAAAGCGCGAGATCTTTGTGTTTGGGGGGTCCGGGGGCCTCTCCCGAAAAAAAAACGATTTAGAATGGCTCAGATGAGATTTAGAATGGCTCAGATGAGTTTTACGATGCATTTTGATGAATTTGCGAGCGCCCACAGGCGCGATAATTTGGTGTTAGGGGTCCAGGGGTCTCCCCCGGGGAAAAATTACGATTTAGAATGGCTGAGATGAGTTTTACGATGTATTTTAATGATTATAAAGCGTTCTTAACATGGTAATTTTTCGATTTAAAGCTACCTGCATTTAGAAATGATAATTGTGTCGCCATAACATTATGCAACCCTACTCGATCTGAATACACCGGCTTCACACCATCGGCACATTGTTGTGTAACATAAAAAATGAATTAATTGTCTCGCTAAGACATAAACAGATTGACCTTTTAAGAGATTTTTTTTTAAATAGTACATAAAATCCCTTGATGGACATTTTTAGTCTAGTTCGTGTGTATTGAATTTTTACTATTTAAGGTTTGACATTAGTTGCTTGAACGTTTTAGGAAATGTGCCGCGCAGCGGAAAATTTTCTAGAATGAAGTACGAAAAATGTGCAGGAGGACCCTTTTTTCTTTCAAATAAGCATTTTTAGAAAATTTCAGTCGGCGAAAATGGGGGGGGGGGGGCAAAAAGCCCCCCCCCCCCCCCCCCCCCCCCCTCCCCTGCCCCCCGCTTCCTACGCCCCTGATGCATAAATAAATATACAAGCTTTCAAATCTATAACTGACATCATTTCGTTAAATTTTGCTTTCCGGAAAATATGAAATGAAGAGTAAGAACGACAACTCTGTTATAACAGAGTTTTCGTTCTGGAACGAAATGTTAACACGGCTAAATATACCTTTCAACCCGCTTATTTTCGCGATTTGGGTAATAAGGAAACTATGTTATAAATTTTGTTAAAATTTTCAATGTAAGTTAATCTCAGCGTGATCTATCGATTGAAATAATCGTGTCAGCTATGAAAATTCTTTAAAGGTGATATTTTTTGGGTCAAACAGGCAAAAATCGGCATTTTGACAACTGGTTTCTGTTTAATTCGTCCTAGTGAAATAACTTACAAAGTTAGCAATCTGAGACTCTACATATAAATAGTCCTTGTAATTCTGAACAAAACGGTATTTCTGATTTTTGGAAATGTTACATACAACGGCCACAATACAGCCTTGAATATTGGTGATATTTCGCAGGTTCTCGGTAAATTTCCACAACAGACGAGATATTTTGGGGTCCCGGCGCCTTCCTTCGGAAATATTCTGAACGATTGGACCGGGAAATGTACCATTTAATAAATGAGTGATGTTTTTGAAATTTTCTGTAGAAGTGACTGAACATCATAAAATGAATAAATAGTTTATGCACTAATCATCAAATTAATGTTACAAAATGCGCTCAAAAAGTGCAACAGTGAAATGGAGCTGTGTGTACTGTCTCGATTACACAAAATCATGGCGCAGACTATCGCGCCCCCCTATGAGGAATGTGTATATTGTTTGTATCCGGTTGAGTAAAAACGTTGAAGCCGCCTTGATGTTCAAGTTAAATCCGGCATTATCAGGTAAGCAATTGTTCATTTTACTTGTTATAGACATCAATATCATTAACGGTGGATATTAGTATTATCAGATATATTTGATTGTTTTGTAGGCCTGCAAATATAACGTTAGGTACTGTTTACAGTCTGTTTATGATCATCGACATCATCGCGAGTGACTGACAACAGAACCATGCATGCGTTCTAAATCGTGGCTTAACAGCACGTAAACTGACAATTGAACTGCCTTTTAGGCAGATGCCGTTTGAATAAATGTATCTCCTAATATATTGTCTGATCATATGATTGAATTGCTAGTAGTTAAACCATAAAGTAATGCGCATGTCGTTTCGGTAGTCCGTAGGCTCACATGTAACGCAGCATCGTTACATGTCATTTCGGTACATGCGGAAGTCTTTTCGGTATCATAAAGTGAACATGGCGAAATGACTTTCAGAAGGTACCGAAACGACTTTAAGTAATCTGAATATTAGACAACTAAAGAAAACAAACCAGAAAAAATGGTAACAATGTAGTTTGACAATGGATATGATCAACATTATTACATGAAGATATGGACATTTGTATGCACTTCAGTTTTACATGACACATACTGTAATAATTGCTTAAGCTAAGTTACTGTACAGACTGGGTGGGTGAGGTCAATAATGTTAATGAAAATTCATTTCACAATTTTGCTGTGTTGTGTATAGTGATGGACAACTACTGCATAATAATTAGGATGCCGACAGGAATCATCAGATTGACCCGTGTTGTGAAAATTAGCATACACTGTGACCCATTTAGCAATGTTATATACGGTCATGTCATAAATGTTGTAAGACAAACGTTATTGTGGCGTCGTAGATATTAATTTATTTGACTCCTGTGATGTTGAATGAATATCTTGGTTGACACGTCGAATCCAAGCCTGATTTCGCCACTCTTACATAAAACAGAATTGAAACTAAACAAAGTAATCCCAATTTTGAACCAGAGCTTAAGCCCTGGCTATTCTCTCAAGGATTCAATAGGTCTAGAATTAAATAAACAATGTTCAAGAAAATTTGTAAGATTTTTCCTTGTAAAGGAAGTTGTTGATATCTTCTTGGTGCCCCTGGACTCTGATCTGATGGTCATTTATTGAGGTCAAGGTGCGCTTTAAACTAAGCACCATGGATGCCCTTTTTTCCTGCTGGGGCGTAGGAAGTGGGGGGCCGGGCCAGGACGGGGGGGGGGGGGGGGGTGGCAAACATGTCTTTTTGCCCCCTCCATTTTCGCCGAGTGAAATGTTCTAAAAATGCACATTTGAAAGAAAAAAGGGTCCTCCTACTCATTTTTGAACTTTTTAGAAAATATTTCGCAGCGCGGCGCGTTTCCTAAAACATTAGAGCATGTTATACTATTTCAAAAAATGCTTCTTAAAAGATTTATTTGTTTATATGTCTTAGCAAGACAATCAGTTGATTATTATTTTGAGTTACACAACAATGTGCCGATGGTGTGAATCCGGTATGTTCAGATCGAGCTGGGTTGCATAATGGTAAGACGACACTCACAATTTTCATTTTAAATGCAGGTAACTTTAAATCGAAAAAATACCATGTTATAAAGAACGCTTAAAAATCATCAAAATACAAAATCGTAATATTTTTTCCCAGGGGGAGACCCCCGGACCCCACAAAAACCAAAATCTCGCGCCTTCGGCAAATTCAACAAAATACATCGTAAAACTCATCTCAGCCATTTTAAATAGTAAAACTTTTTCCCGGGGAAGACCCCTGGACCCCCTCAAACACCAAAATCTCGTGCCTACGGCGCTCGCAAATTCAACAAATTACATCGTAAAATTATCTCATCCATTCTAAATCGTAAATTTTTTCCCGGGGAAAACCCTTGGACCCCCAAACACGAAAATCTCGCGCCTAAGGCGCTCGCAAATTCAACAAAATGCATCGTAAAACTCATCTCTGCCATTCTAAGTAATAAAATTATTTGCCGGGGGAGCCCCCCGACCCCAAATTAATTTCCTGACGCCACTGTCTATAGATGTGTACAATGATTATATGTAATGATATATGAAAAAAAGTAAATCGAGTATCTCCTGTGGGTGCGGGGCCCGGAGGGGGGGGTATGAAATATTGAGGACCTTTGCCCCCCCCCCCATTATGTTTCATCTTTCTACGCCACTGTTAGTGCTTTTTTGGTGCGCACTACGTATATAGGTACGGAGTAGATTTAGATCATTGTGCGCACTACGTATATATGTACAGAGTAGATGTAGTTCTTTTGTGCGCACTACGTATACACGTACGGAGTAGATGTAGTTCTTTTGTGTGCATACGTACGGAGTAGATTTAGTTCTTTTGTGTGCACTACGTATACATGTACGGGGTAGATCTATGTAGTTCTTTTTGTGCACTACGTGTATACGTACAGAGTTGATGTAGTTCTTTTGTGCGCACTACGTATACACGTACAGAGTAGATCTATTTAGCTCTTTGTGTATACGTACAGATAAATGTAGTTCTTTTGTGCGCACTACGTATACACGTACGGAGTAGATCGATGTAGTTCTATTGTGTACACTGCGTATATACGTACAGAGGCAGTTGTGTTTTTGATGCATCAGGTAATTAAACAAATGGAAAAAGAATATATTGTGGGAAAAGTAATTATAGTTAGAAAAAAATCGGAAATCTTAAAAAATTGCAATTCATAAGTCATGGTAAGCGTCATAGCACAAAGTATGGGAAATGTGAGCAAGAAAAATATACATAGATAGAAGATACGGATACAAAAACTCACCTTTTCCCGCTACAGCCGGGGAATTCAAATGTATCACACATATAAAGAGAGCGAGGATCGGTACTTGGACCATCTTGAACCTCTTGGTTGCTTCTGGCAAGGAACACGACAATTTCCTTATTTATATAGTCAGTGCACCACCGCGTCATCACTTTCTAAGAGTACTGGCATTGTTACGAGATAACAATGGGAGAAATTGGGAGCGCTACAGATTCCTAATACTCATTAATGGTATATGTTTTCATAAAAACTCATATTCATTTTAAAACAGGACTTTCGAATTCATTGTTTTACCTTCAACAGTAAATGCTAAATTGTGAATATTAAAAAATGTTAAATCGATAATTGCTTTAGTCATTCACCAATCATGTCATACATAGCGATCACGTGACATCGCTTTGTCCTATTATCTGCTTACGATGACGGGATAGTGTGCTATTATAGATCTGTCATTGTATCCTTACAACATATTGGAAACCATTGATTGAGTTAGGTCTCTCTACTGATTCTTTAGTGACGCATATATCATCTGTTAACATCCTTGCTCAAACCAAATCAAAACACATAATGTGTGAATGTCATTTAAGTACATTTTAAGTACACCTTTTCTGGGCACTCAGCTATATTTTTACACTGAATTGAAATACAACAACTGGATCAAAGCACAACATACAAGTGGGATAGTGTGTGAGTAAACTTTGAGTCTACCATGATAATATTTATCTTATGAAAGAATTTATAAACAAATAGAAAAGAAAAAGCTTTGACCTGCACTATAGATTTTGCGTTAACTCTAATCAGTTAATCAAAAAGCTTGCTTTTCAGCTTATAATAATGTAATTCGCAATTATTATCAAGTCAAATCTCTTAACCTATAATAATACAAATCATACTATCAAGTCAAATCTCTTAACCTATAATACACAATAACTACACTCTGTAACTTACACAAATAACTACACAATGAACCTTACACAATGTACGATACACAAATAACTACACAATGAACCTTACACAAATAAATACACAATGTACCTTATACAAATAACTACACAATGTACCTTACACAAATAAATACACAATGTACCTTACACAAATAACTACACAACGTACCTTACACAAATAACTACACAATGTACCTTATACAAATAACTACACAATGTACCTTATACAAATAACTACACAATGTACCTTACAATAATAACAACACAATGTACCTTACACAAATAACTACACAATGTACCTTACACAAATATCTACACAATGTACCTTACACAAATAACTACACAATGTACCTTATACAAATAACTACACAATGTACCTTATACAAATAACTACACACTGAACCTTACACAAATAACTACACAATGTACCTTACACAAAACCTATACAATGTACTATACAAAAATAATTACACAATGTATCTTACACAAATAACTACACAATGTACCTTACACAAATAACTACATAATGTACTTAACAAAAATAATTACACAATGTTCTTACACAAATAACTACAAAATGTACCTTACACAAATACCTATACAATGTACTTTACAAAAATAATTACACAATATGCCTCACATCAATTACTACACAAAGTACCTTACACAAATAACTACACAATGTACCTTACACAAATAACTACACAATGTACCTTACACAAATAACTACACAATGTACCTAACACAAATAACTTTACAATGTACCTTACACAAAAACCTATACAATGAACTTTAAACTAATAATTACACAATGTACCTCACACAAATAACTACACAGTTTACCTTACACAAATACCTACACAATGTTCTTTACAAAAATAATTTCACAATATGCCTCACATAAATTATTACACAAAGTACCTTACACAAATAAATACACAATGTACCTTACACAAATAACTTCACAATGTTCTGACACAAATAATTATACAATATACCTTACACAAATAACTACAAAAGGTACTTTACACAAATACTTACACAATGTACCTCGCACAAATAACTACACAATGTACCTTTCAAAAATAACTACATAATGTACCTTACACAAATAACTACATAATGTAACTTACACAAATAACTTAAAAACGTTCCTTACACAAATAACTACAAAACGTACCTTACACAAATAACTACACAATGTACCATACCCAATAACTACACAACGTACCTTAGATAAATAACTACACAATGTACCTTACACAAATAACTACACTATGTACCTTACACAAATAACTACACAATGTACCATACACAATGACTACACCATCTACCTTGCACAAATAACTACACAATGTATCTTACACAAAAAACTACACAACGTACCTTACATAAATAACTACACAATGTACCTTACACAAATAACTACACAATGTACCTTACATAAATAACTACTAAATGTACCTTGCACAAATAACTACACAACGTACCATACATAAATAACTACACAATGTACCTTACACAAAAACTACACAATATACCTTACACAAATAACTACATAATGTACCTTGCACAAATAACTACACAATGTACCTTACATAAATAACTACACAATGTATCTTGCACAAATAACAACACAATGTACCTTACATAAATAACTACACAACGTACCTTGCACAAATAACTACACAATGTACCATGCACAAATAACTACACAATGTACGTTACACAAATAACTTCACACTGAACCTTACACAAATAACTACACAATGTACCTTACACAATAACTACACAATGTTCTTACACAAATAACAACACAATGTAATTATACAAAGAACTACACAATGTACCTTGCACAAATAACTACACGATGTACTTTACACAAATAACTACACAATGTACCTTACACAAATAACTACACAATGTATCTTACACAAATAACTGCACAATGTAACTTACACAAATAACTACACAATCAACCTTACACATAGAACTACACAATGTACCTTACACAAATAACTACACAATGTACCTTAGAAAAAAATACACAATGATAATTACACAAATACACAAATACACAAATAACTACATATGCAAAAATAACAACATATACACAAATAACTACATATACACAAAGAACTACACGATGTCTCTTACACAAATAACTACATAATGTACCTTACACAAAAAAACTATGCAATGAACATTACACAAATAACTACACAAAATACGATACACAAATAAATACACAATGTACCTTACACAATTACTACACAATTTACCTTACACAAACAACTACACAATGTACCTTACACAAATAACTACACAGTACACTTGATATCAATAACTACACAATGCATCTTACACAAGTAACTACATGATGTCCGATACACAAATAACTATACAGTATACTTTACATAAATAACTACACAATGTATCTTACACAAATAACTACACAATGTACATTACACAAATTACTACATGATGTGCGATACACAAATAACTACACAGTATACTATACATAAATAACTACACAATGTACCTTACACAAATAACTACACAATGTATAATACATAAATGAATACATGATGTACGACACACAAATAACTACACAATGTACCTCACACACATAACTACACAATGTACCTAACACAAATAACTACACTGTGTACTTGACAAAAATAACTACACAATGTATCTTACACAAATAACTACACAATGTACCTTACACAATAACTACACAATGTACCTCCACAAATAACTACACAGTGTACTTGACAAAAATAACTACACAATGTACTTTACAAAAATAATTACACAATGTTCTTACACAGATCACTACAAAATGTATCTTACACAAATACCTACACAATGTACCTTACACAAATAACTACACAATGTACCTAACACAAATAACTACACAATGTACCTTACACAAAAACCTATACAATGTACTTTAAAATAATAATTACACAATGTACCTCACACAAATAACTAAACAATTTACCTTAAAAAATTACCTACACAATGTACTTTACAAAATTAATTTCACAATATGCCTCACATAAATTACTACACAAAGTACCTTACACAAATAAATACACAATGTACCTTACACAAATAACACCACAATATTCTGACACAAATAACTACACAATGTAACTTACACAAAAACCTATACAATGTACTTTACAAAAATAATTACACAATGTATCTTACACAAATAACTACACAATGTACCTTACACAAATAACTCCATAATGTACTTAACAAAAATAATTACGCAATGTTCTTACACAAATAACTACAAAATGTACCTTACACAAATACCTACACAATGTACTTTACAAAAATAATTACACAATATGCCTCACATCAATTACTACACAAAGTACCTTACACAAATAACTACACAATGTACCTTACACAAATAACTACACAATGTACCTTACACAAATAACTACACAATGTACCTAACACAAATAACTTTACAATGTACCTTACACAAAAACCTATACAATGTACTTTAAACTAATAATTACACTATGTACCTCACACAAATAACTACACAGTTTACCTTACACAAATACCTACACAATGTTCTTTACAAAAATAATTTCACAATAATGCCTCACATAAATTATTACACAAAGTACCTTACACAAATAAATACACAATGTACCTTACACAAATAACTTCACAATGTTCTGACACAAATGATTACACAATATACCTTACACAAATAACTACAAAAGGTACTTTACACAAATACTTACACAATGTACCTCGCACAAATAACTACACAATGTACCTTTCACAAATAACTACATAATGTACCTTACACAAATAACTACATAATGTAACTTACACAAATAACTTAAAAACGTTCCTTACACAAATAACTACAAAACGTACCTTACACAAAAATAACTACACAATGTACCGTACCCAATAACTACACACAACGTACCTTAGATAAATAACTACACAATGTACCTTACACAAATAACTACACTATGTACCTTACACAAATAACTACACAATGTACCATACACAATGACTACACCATCTACCTTGCACAAATAACTACACAATGTATCTTACACAAAAAACTACACAACGTACCTTACATAAATAACTACACAATGTACCTTACACAAATAACTACACAATGTACCTTACATAAATAACTACACAATGTACCTTGCACAAATAACTACACAACGTACCATACATAAAAACTACACAATGTACCTTACACAAAAACTACACAATACTTACACAAATAACTACATAATGTACCTTGCACAAATAAATACACAATGTACCTTATACAAATAACTACACATTGTACCTTATACAAATAACTACACAATGCACCTTACACAAATAACTACACAACGTACCTTACACAAATAAATACACAATGTACCTTACACAAATAAATACACAATGTACCTTATACAAATAACTACACAATGCAACTTACACATATAACTACACAATGTACCTTACACAAATAAATACACAATGTTCTTACACAAATAACAACACAATGTAATTATACAAAGAACTACACAATGTACCTTGCACAAATAACTACACGATGTACTTTACACAAATAACTACACAATGTACCTCACACAAATAACTACACAATGTATCTTACACAAATAACTGCACAATGTAACTTACACAAATAACTACACAATCAACCTTACACATAGAACTACACAATGTACCTTACACAAATAACTACACAATGTACCTTAGAAAAAAATACACAATGATAATTACACAAATACACAAATACACAAATAACTACATATGCAAAAATAACAACATATACACAAATAACTACATATACATAAAGAACTACACAATATAACTTACACAAATAACAACACAATAAACCTAACACAAAGAACTACATGATGTCTCTTACACAAATAACTACACATTGTATCTTACACAAATAACTACACAATGTACATTACACAAATACCTACATGATGTGCGATACACAAATCACTACACAGTATACTATACATAAATAACTACACAATGTACCTTACACAAATAACTACACAATGTATCTTACATAAATAAATACATGATGTACGATACACAAATAACTACACAATGTACCTCACACAAATAACTACACAATGTACCTAACACAAATAACAAAACAATGTAACTTACACAAATAACTACAAAATGTATCTTACACAAATAACTACACAATGTACCTTACACAATAACTACACAATGTACACAAATAACTACACAATGTACACAAATAACTAACAATGTACCTTAACAATAACTACACAATGTACCTACACAAATAACTACACAATGTACCTTACACAAAAACCTATACAATGTATCAAACTAATTACACAATGTACCTACAAAAATAACTACACAATGTACCTTACACAAAACCTACACAATGTACTTCAAAAAATAATTCACACAATGTACACCTACACAAATAAACTACACAATTTACCTTAAACAAATACCTAGTTCTACACAATGTACTTTAAAAAAAAAAAAATTTCACAATATGCCTCACATAGATTACTACACAAAGTACCTTACACAAATAAATACACAATGTACCTTACACAAATAACATCACAATGTTCTTACACAAAAATAATTACACAATATGTACCTTACACAAATAACTACAAAAGGTACTTTACACAAATACTACACAATGTACCTTACAAAATAACTACACAATGTACCTTACATAAATAACTACACAATGTACCTTACACAAATAACTACACAATGTACCTTACACAAATAATTACACAATGTACCTTACACAAATAACTACACAATGTACCTTACATAAATAACTACACAATGTACCTTACACAAATAACTACACAATGTACCTTACACAAATTATTACACAATATAAATAATACTACACAATGTACCTTATACAAATAACTACACAATGTACCTTACACAAATTACTATACATAATACCTAACACAAATAACTACAAAATGAACCTTACACAAATAACTACACAATATACCTTACACAAAAACTACACAATGTACCTTACACAAATACTACACAATTACCTTATACAAAACCTATACACAATGTACCTTACACAAATAACTACACAATGTACCTTACACAAATAACTACACAATGTACTTACACAAATAACTACACAATGTACCTTACACAAATAAATACACAATGTACCTTACACAAATAACTACACAATGTACCTTACACAAATAAATACACAATGTACCTTACACAAATAAATACACAATGTACCTTACACAAATAACTAACAAATGTACCTTACACAAATAACTACACAATGTACCTTACACAAATAATACACAATGTACCTTACACAAATAACTACACAATGTACCTTCATAAATATACACAAATGTACCTTACCAATACTACAATACCTACACACAATGTACCTTACACAAATAACTACACAATGTACAATATACACAATGTACCTACAAAATACACACAAAAAAAACTACACAATGTACCTTACACAAATAACTACACAATGTACCTAACACAAATATTACACAATGTACCTCACAAATAACTACACATTACCTTACACAAATAACCTACACAATGTACCTTACAAAAATAATTACACAATGTACTACACAAATAACACAAATTACTTATACACAAAGTACCTTACACAAATAATTACACAATGTACCTTACACAAATAACTACACAATGTACCTTACACAAATAACTACACAATTACCTTACATAATAAAACAATGCTTACACAATAACTACAAATGTACTTACACAAATTATTACCACAATGTACCTCACAAAAAACTACACAATGTACCTTCAAAATAACTACAAATGTAACTTACACAAATAACTACATAAGTACTTACACAAATAACTTAAAACGTCCTTACACAAATAACTACACAATGTACCTTACACAAATAACTACACAATGTACCTTACCCAATAATTACACAACGTACCTTAACAAATAACTACACAATGTACCTTACACAAATAACTACACAATGTACTTACACAAATACTACACAATGTCCTTACACAAATAACTACACAATGTATACACAATAACACTACACAATCTACCTTCACAAATAACTACACAATACTTACACAAATAACTACACAATGTACCTTACACAAATAACTACACAAGTACTTGTACCTTACAAAATAACAATCAAATAACAAATACTACACAATGTACCTTACACAAATAACTACACACAACTACCATACATAAATAACTACAAATGTACCTTTACACAAAACATACACAATACTACACCTTACACAAATACACTACATAATGTGACTTGCACAAATAACTACACAATGTACCTTATATAAATAACTACACAATGTATCTTGCACAAATAACAACACAATGTACCTTACATAAATAACTACACAACGTACCTTGCACAAATAACTACTAAATGTACCTTGCACAAATAACTACACAATGTACGTTACACAAATAACTTCACACTAAACCTTACACAAATAACTACACAATGTACCTTACACAATAACTACACAATGTTCTTACACAAATAACAACACAATGTATTTATACAAAGAACTACACAATGTACCTTGCACAAATAACTACACGATGTACTTTACACAAATAACTACACAATGTACCTTACACAAATAACTACACAATGTATCTTACACAAATAACTGCACAATGTAACTTACACAAATAACTACACAATCAACCTTACACATAGAACTACACAATGTACCTTACACAAATAACTACACAATGTACCTTAGAAAAAAATACACAATGATAATTACACAAATACACAAATACACAAATAACTACATATGCAAAAATAACAACATATACACAAATAACTACATATACACAAAGAACTACACGATGTCTCTTACACAAATAACTACATAATGTACCTTACACAAAAAAACTATGCAATGAACATTACACAAATAACTACACAAAATACGATACACAAATAAATACACAATGTACCTTACACAATTACTACACAATTTACCTTACACAAACAACTACACAATGTACCTTACACAAATAACTACACAGTACACTTGATATCAATAACTACACAATGCATCTTACACAAGTAACTACATGATGTCCGATACACAAATAACTATACAGTATACTTTACATAAATAACTACACAATGTATCTTACACAAATAACTACACAATGTACATTACACAAATTACTACATGATGTGCGATACACAAATAACTACACAGTATACTATACATAAATAACTACACAATGTACCTTACACAAATAACTACACAATGTATAATACATAAATGAATACATGATGTACGACACACAAATAACTACACAATGTACCTCACACACATAACTACACAATGTACCTAACACAAATAACTACACAGTGTACTTGACAAAAATAACTACACAATGTATCTTACACAAATAACTACACAATGTACCTTACACAATAACTACACAATGTACCTCCACAAATAACTACACAGTGTACTTGACAAAAATAACTACACAATGTACTTTACAAAAATAATTACACAATGTTCTTACACAGATCACTACAAAATGTATCTTACACAAATAACTACACAATGTACCTTACACAAATAACTACACAATGTACCTAACACAAATAACTACACAATGTACCTTACACAAAAACCTATACAATGTACTTCAAACTAATAATTACACAATGTACCTCACACAAATAACTACACAATTTACCTTAAAAAATTACCTACACAATGTACTTTACAAAATTAATTTCACAATATGCCTCACATAAATTACTACACAAAGTACCTTACACAAATAAATACACAATGTACCTTACACAAATAACACCACAATATTCTGACACAAATAACTACATAATGTAACTTACACAAAAACCTATACAATGTACTTTACAAAAATAATTACACAATGTATCTTACACAAATAACTACACAATGTACCTTACACAAATAACTCCATAATGTACTTAACAAAAATAATTACACAATGTTCTTACACAAATAACTACAAAATGTACCTTACACAAATACCTACACAATGTACTTTACAAAAATAATTACACAATATGCCTCACATCAATTACTACACAAAGTACCTTACACAAATAACTACACAATGTACCTTACACAAATAACTACAAAATGTACCTTACACAAATAACTACACAATGTACCTAACACAAATAACTTTACAATGTACCTTACACAAATAAATACACAATGTACCTTACACAAATAACTTCACAATGTTCTGACACAAATAATTACACAATATACCTTACACAAATAACTACAAAAGGTACTTTACACAAATACTTACACAATGTACCTCGCACAAATAACTACACAATGTACCTTTCACAAATAACTACATAATGTACCTTACACAAATAACTACATAATGTAACTTACACAAATAACTTAAAAACGTTCCTTACACAAATAACTACAAAACGAACCTTACACAAATAACTACACAATGTACCGTACCCAATAACTTCACAACGTACCTTAGATAAATAACTACACAATGTACCTTACACAAATAACTACACTATGTACCTTACACAAATAACTACACAATGTACCATACACAATGACTACACCATCTACCTTGCACAAATAACTACACAATGTATCTTACACAAAAAACTACACAACGTACTTTACATAAATAACTACACAATGTACCTTACACAAATAACTACACAATGTACCTTACATAAATAACTACACAATGTACCTTGCACAAATAACTACACAACGTACCATACATAAATAACTACACAATGTGTCTTACACAAAAACTACACAATATACCTTACACAAATAACTACATAATGTACCTTGCACAAATAACTACACAATGTACCTTACATAAATAACTACACAATATATCTTGCACAAATAACAACACAATGTATCTTACATAAATAACTACACAACGTACCTTGCACAAATAACTACACAATGTACCATGCACGAATAACTACACAATGTACGTTACACAAATAACTTCACACTGAACCTTACACAAATAACTACACAATGTACCTTACACAATAACTACACAATGTTCTTACACAAATAACAACACAATGTAATTATACAAAGAACTACACAATGTACCTTGCACAAATAACTACACGATGTACTTGACACAAATAACTACACAATGTACCTCACACAAATAACTACACAATGTATCTTACACAAATAACTGCACAATGTAACTTACACAAATAACTACACAATCAACCTTACACATAGAACTACACAATGTACCTTACACAAATAACTACACAATGTACCTTAGAAAAAAATACACAATGATAATTACACAAATACACAAATACACAAATAACTACATATGCAAAAATAACAACATATACACAAATAACTACATATACATAAAGAACTACACAATATAACTTACACAAATAACAACACAATAAACCTAACACAAAGAACTACATGATGTCTCTTACACAAATAACTACACAATGTATCTTACACAAATAACTACACAATGTACATTACACAAATAACTACATGATGTGCGATACACAAATCACTACACAGTATACTATACATAAATAACTACAAAATGTACCTTACACAAATAACTACACAATGTATCTTACATAAATAAATACACAATGTACGATACACAAATAACTACACAATGTACCTCACACAAATAACTACACAATGTACCTAACACAAATAACAAAACAATGTAACTTACACAAATAACTACAAAATGTATCTTACACAAATAACTACACAATGTACCTTACACAATAACTACACAATGTACTTTACACAATAACTAAACAATGTACCTCCACAAATAACTACACAATGTACCTTATACAAATAACTACACAATGTACCTAACAAAAATAACTACACAATGTACCTTACACAAAAACCTATACAATGTACTTCAAACTAATAATTACACAATGTACCTCACACAAATAACTACACAATTTACCTTAAACAATTACCTACACAATGTACTTTACAAAAATAATTTCACAATATGCCTCACATAGATTACTACACAAAGTACCTTACACAAATAAATACACAATGTACCTTACACAAATAACATCACAATGTTCTGACACAAATAATTACACAATATACCTTACACAAATAACTACAAAAGGTACTTTACACAAATACTTACACAATGTACCTTACATAAATAACTACACAATGTACTTTACACAAATAACTACACGATGTACCTTACATAAATAACTACACAATGTACCTTACATAAATAACTACACAATGTACCTTACATAAATAACTACACAATGTACCTTACACAAATAACTACACAATGTACCTTACATAAATAATTACACAATGTACCTTACACAAATAACTACACAATGTACCTTACACAAATAACTACACAATGTACCTTACACAAATAACTACACAATGTACCTTACACAAATAACTACACAATGTACCTTACACAAATAACTACACAATGTACCTACACAAATAACTACACAATGTACCTTACATAAATAACTACACAATGTACCATTACACAAATAACAACACAATGTACCTTACATAAATAACTACACAATGTACCTTACATAAATAACTACACAATGTACCTTACACAAATAACAACACAATGTACCTTACATAAATAACTAAACAATGTACCTTACATAAATAACTACACAATGTACCTTACACAAATAACTACACAATGTACCTTACACAAATAATACACAATGTACCTACATAAATAACTACACAATAACCTTACACAATGTACCATAATGTACTTACACAAATAACTACACAATGTACCTTACACAATAACTACACAATTACCTTACAAAATAACTACACAATGTACCTTACACAAATAAATACACAATGTACCTTACACAAATAACTACACAATATACCTAACACAAATAACTACACAAATGTACCTTACACAAATAACTACACAATGTACCTTACACAAATAACTACACAATGTTCCTGACACAAATAACTACACAATGTACTTACATACAAATTACTAACAATGTACCTTAAATAAAAAACTAAACAATGTTACCTTACATAAATAACTACACAATGTACTACATAATAAACTACACAATTACCTTAAAAAACTACACAATGTACTTACAAATAACTACACAATGTACCTTACAATAATATAAAAATACACAATGTACCTTACATAAATAATTACACAATGTACCTTACCAAATAACTACACAATGTACCTTACATAAATAACTAAACAATGTACCTTACATAAATAACTACACAATGTACCTTACATAAATAACTACACAATGTTTTGACACAAATGACTACACAATGTACCTTACACAGATACATACACAATGTACCTGATACAAATAACTACACAATGTACTTCACACAAATAAATAAACAATGCACCTTACACAAATAACTACACAATGTACCTTACACAAATAAATGCACAATGTACCTTACACAAATAAATACACAATGTACCTTACACAAATAATACACAATGTACTTTACAAAAATAACTACACAATGAACCTTACACAAATAAATACACAATGTATCTTACACAAATAACTACACAATATACCTACACACAATAACTACAAAATCAACCTTTCACAAATAACTAAACAATGTTTTGACACAAATAACTACACAATGTACCTTAAATAAATAACTAAACAATGTTTTAAAACTCACACAAATAACTACACAATGTACCTTACATAAATAACTACACAATGTTTTGACACAAATAACAACACAATGTACCTTACATAAATAACTACACAATGTACCTTACATAAATAACTACACAATGTACCTCGCACAAATAACAACACGCTGTACCTTACATAAATAACTACACAATGTACCTTACATAAATAACTACACAATGTACCTTACAAAATAACTACACAATGTACCTTACACAACTAACTACACAATGTCCTTACACAAATAACTGCACAATGTACCTTACACAAATTATTACACAATATACCTAACACAAATAACTACAAAATCATCCTTACACAAATACCTACACAATGTACCTTACACAAATAACTACACAACGTACCTTACATAAATAACTACACGATGTACTTTACACAAATAACAACACAATGTACCTTACATAAATAATTACTCAATGTACCTTACACAAATAACTACACAATGTACCTTACATAAATAACTACACAATGTAAACCTTACACAAACAACAACACAATGTTTTGACACAAATAAATAACTACACAATATACCTTAAATAAATAACTACACAATGTACCATACACAAATAACTACACAATGTACCTTACATAAATAACTACACAATGTACCTTACACAAATAACTACACAATGTTTTGACCCAAATAAATAACAACACAATGTACCTAACATAAATAACTACACAATGTACCTTACGCAATTAACTACACAATGTACCTTACACATATTATTACACAATGTTACCAAATAACACAAATAACTTACAAAAAATCACAAACCTTACACAAATAACTACACAATGTACCTTACACAAATTACTATACATTATACCTAACACAAAATAACTGCAAAATGAACCTTACACACAAAAAACTACACAATGTACCTTACACAAATAACTGCACAACGTACCTTACATAAAATAACTACACAATGTACTTTACACAAAAAAACAACACAATGTACCTTACATATATAATTACAAAAAAATGTACCTTACACAAATAACTACACAATGTACCTTACATAAATAACTAAACAATGTACCTTACATAAATAACTACACAATGTTTTGACACAAATAAATAACTACACAATGTACCATACACAAATAACTACACAATGTACCTTACAAAAATAACTACACAATGTACCTTACAAAAATAACTACACAATGTACCTTACACAAATAACTACACAATATTTTGACACAAATAAATAACAACACAATGTACCTTACGCAAATATCTACACAATGTTTTGACACAAATAACTACACAATGTACCTTACACAAATAACTAAACAATGTACCTTACATAAATAATTACACAATGTACCTTACACAAATAACTACACAATGTACCTTACACAAACAACAACACAATGTTTTGACACAAATAAATAACTACACAATGTACCTTACATAAATAACTACACAATGTACCTTACATAAATAACTACACAATGTACCTTACACAAATAACTACACAATGTACCTTACATATATACACAATGTACCTTACACAAATAACTACACAATGTACCTTACATAAATAACTACACAATGTACCTTACACAAATAACTACACAATGTACCTTACAACAATAACTACACAATGTACCTTACATAACAATGTACCTTACATAAATAACTACACAATGTACCTTACACAAATAACTAACAAATTCCTCACACAAATAACTTCACAGCATACTTTACTCAAATAACTACACAATATACCTTACACAAATAACTTACACAAATAACTTCACGACGTACCTTACATAATAACTACACAATGTATCTTACACAAATAATTACACAATGTACCTTACACAATAACTTCACAATGTACCTCACAAAAATAACTACATACTGTACTTGATATAAATAATTACACAATGTACCTTACATAAATAATTACACAATGTACCTTACATAAATAACTACGCAATGTACCTTACACAAATAACTACACAGTGTGTTTTACACAAATAACTACATGATGTACGATACAAAAATAACTACATAATGTACCTAACACAAATAACAACACAATGTAACTTACACAAATAACTACACAATGTACCTTGCACAATAACTACACAATGTACCTCACACAAATAACTACACAATGTAACTTACATAAATAATTACACAATGTACCTTACTAACAATTACCACAATTACCTTACATAAAATAATACAATGTACCTACAAAATACACACAATGTACCTTACATACTAAATAACTAACACAATGTACCTTACATAAATAACTACACAATACCTTACTAAAATAACTACACAATGTACCTTACATAAATAACTACACAATGTACCTTACATAAATAACTACACAATGTACCTTACACAAATAACTACACAATGTACCTTACACAAATAACTACACAATGTACCTTACACAAATAACTACACAATGTACCTTACACAAATAACTACACAATGTACCTTACACAAATAAATACACAATGTACCTTACACAAATAACTACACAATGTACCTTACACAAATAAATACACAATGTACCTTACACAAATAAATACACAATGTACCTTACACAAATAACTACACAATGTACCTTACACAAATAACTACACAATGTACCTTACACAAATAACTACACAATGTACCTTACACAAATAAATACACAATGTACCTTACACAAATTACTACACAATATACCTAACACAAGTAACTACAAAATCAACCTTGCACAAATAACTACACAATGTACCTTACATAAATAACTACACAATGTTTTGACACAATTAACAACACAATGTACCTTACATAAATTACTAAACAATGTACCTTAAATAAACAACTAAACAATGTTTTGACATAAATAACTAAACAATGTACCTTACATAAATAATTACATAATGTACCTTGCGCAAATAACTACACAATGTACCGTACATAAATAACTACACAATGTACCTTACATAAATAACTACACAATGTTTTGACACAAATAACTACACAATGTACCTTACACAAATAAATACACAATGTACCTTACACAAATAAATACACAATGTACCTTACACAAATAACTACACAATGTACCTTACACAAATAACTACACAATGTACTTACAAAATAACTACACAATGTACCTTACATAAATAACTACACAATGTACCTTACACAAATAAATACACAATGTTACATAATAATAACAATGTACCTACTAAATAATACACAAATGTACCTTACATAAATAATACACAATGTACCTTACACAAATAACTACACAATGTACCTTACACAAATAACTACACAATGTACCTTACACAAATAACTACACAATGTACCTTACACAAATAACTACACAATGTACCTTACACAAATAACTACACAATGTACCTTACACAAATAACTACACAATGTACCTACACAAATAACTACACAATTACCTTACACAAATAACTCACACAATGTACCTTACACAAATAACTACACAATGTACCTTACACAAATAACTTACACAATGTACCTTACACAAATAACTACACAATGTACCTTACACAAATAACTACACAATGTACCTTACAAAATAACTACACAATGTACCTTACAAAAATAACTACACAATGTACCTTACATAAATAACTACACAATGTACCTTACACAAATAACTACACAATGTACCTTACACAAATAACTAACAATGTACACAAATAAACATGTTACAAAATAACTACATAATGTACATACACAAATAACTACACAATGTACCTACACAAATAACACACAATGTAACTTACACAAATAACTACACAATGTACCTTGCACAATAACTACACAATGTACCTCACACAAATAACTACACAATGTACCTTACAATAAATAATTACACAATGTACCTTACATAAAAACAATTACACAATATACCTTACATAAATAACTAACACAATGTACCTTACAGAGATAACAACACAATGTACCTTACATAAATAACTAAACAATGTACCTTACATAAATAACTACAAAATGTACCTTACATAAATAACTACACAATGTTGTGACACAAATAACTACACAATGTACCTTACACAAATAAATACACAATTTACTTACACAAATATACTAACATATTACAATACTACATACATACATAAATACATACAATGTACCTTACACAAATAAATATACATTAATACATACAAAATAATACACAATGTACCTTATACAAATAACTACACATGACCTTATACAAATAACTACACAATGCACCTTACACAAATAACTACACAACGTACCTTACACAAATAAATACACAATGTACCACACACAAATTACTACACACAATAAACCTAACACAAGTAACTACAAAATCAACCTTGAACAAATAACTACACAATGTACCTTACATAAATAACTACACAATGTTTTGACACAATTAACAACACAATGTACCTTACATAAATTACTAAACAATGTACCTTAAATAAACAACTAAACAATGTTTTGACATAAAATACACTCAAAACAATGTACCTTACATAAATAATTACATAATGTACCTTACATAATAACTACACAATGTACATACATACATACTACAATGTACCTTACATACATACATACACAATGTTTTGACATAAATGACTACATACATACCTTACACAGATACATACAAATGTACCTGATACAAATAACTACACAATGTACTTCACATAATAAATAAACAATGCACCTTACACAAATAAATACACAATGTACCTTATACAAATAAATGCATAATGTACCTTACACAAATAAATACACAATGTACCTTTTACAAATAACTACACAATGTACCTTATACAAATAACTACACAATGCACCTTACACAGATAACTACAAAACGTATCTTACACAAATAAATACACAAGGTACCTTACACAAATAAATACACAATGTACCTTATACAAATAACTACACAATGCACCTTACACAAATAACTACACAATGAACCTTACACAAATAACTACACAATGTACCTTATACAAATAACTACACAATGTACCTTACACAAATAACTACACAATGTACCTTGCACAAATAACTACACAATGTACCTTGCACAAATAACTATACAACGTACCTTACACAAATAACTACACAATGTACCTTACACAAATAACTACATAATGTACCTTACCTTAATAACTACACAATGTACCTTGCACAAATAACTACACAATGTACCTTAAACAAATAACTACACAATGTACCTTAAACAAATAACTACACAATGTACCTTAAACAAATAACTATACAACGTACTTTACACAAATTATTACACAATATACCTAACACAAATAACTAAACAATGTACCTTACACTAATAACTACACAATGTACCTTGCACAAATAACTACACAATGTACCTTAAACAAATAACTACACAATGTACCTTGCACAAATAACTACACAATGTACCTTTCACAAATAACTACACAATGTACCGTAAATAAATAACTACACAATGTACCGTAAATTAATAACTACACAATGTACCTTGCACAAATAACTACACAACTTACCTTACACAAATAACTACACAATGTATCTTACACAAATAAGTACACATTGTACCGTAAATAAGTAACTACACAATGTACCGTAAATAAGTAACTACACAATGTACCTTGCACAAATAACTACACAATGTACCTTGCACAAATAACTACACAATGTACCTGACACAAATAACTACACAATGTACCTTGCACAAATAACTACACAATGTACCTTACACAAATAACTACACAATGTACCTTAAACAAATAACTACACAATGTACCTTGCACAAATAACTACACAACGTACGTTACATAAATAACTACACAATGTACCTTACACAAATAACTACACAATGTACCTTGCACAAATAACTACACAATGTACCTTACACTAATAACTACACAATGTACCGTAAATAAATAACTACACAATGTACCTTGCACAAATAACTACACAATGTACCTTACATAAATAACTACACAATGTACCTTACACAAATAACTACACAATGTACCTTACATAAATAACTACACAATGTACCTTACATAAATAACTACACAATGTACCTTACATAAATAACTACACAATGTTTTGACACAAATAAATACACAATGTACCTTACACAAATATCTACACAATGTACCTTACATAAATAACTACACAATGTACCTTGCACAAATAACTACACAATGTACCTTACACAAATAACTACACAATGTACCTTACACAAATAACAACACAATGTTTTGACACAAATAACTACACAATGTACCTTACACAAATAACTTCACTTAAACATCTACCTACACAATGTACCTTACGCATGTGTTAAGAAGCATGTTAAAAGTATCTTTTCTCTTACTTCAAAAATGACCTTTTGCAAAATCAGGTCAAGTCATTAGATTACTTCCCTCATGCGGTAGAATTATTTCACATGATATATGAGTCATACAAATACTTCAAATATAAAACTTCAGTGAAAATAAAGTAATTCAAATTGAGAAATTAAAATTGGGGAGCCGTCATGACCTATATTCCTAGAACAACAAGCCTTTTAAGAACAAGCTGCCATACGGCCATTTGTTACCTGTTTATAGCTCTGTAAGCTGCCATACGGCCATTTGTTACCTGTTTATAGCTCTGTAAGCTGCCATACGGCAATTTGTTACCTGTTTATAGCTCTGTAAGCTGCCATACGGCCATTTGTTACCTGTTTATAGCTCTGTAAGCTGCCATACGGCCATTTGTTACCTGTTTATAGCTCTGTAAGCTGCCATACGGCCATTTGTTACCTGTTTATAGCTCGGTAAGCTGCCATACGGCCATTTGTTACCTGTTTATTGCTCTGTAAGCTGCCATACGGCCATTTGTTACCTGTTTATAGCTCTGTAAGCTGCCTTACGGCCATTTGTTACCTGTTTATTGCTCGGTAAGCTGCCATACGGCCATTTGTTACCTGTTTATAGCTCTGTAAGCTGCCATACGGCCATTTGTTACCTGTTTATGCTGGATTATCATATCGAGGTGTATTCATATAAACAATACAAAAAGTCGTTATTGGGAGTTTAAAATTCTTCTATTAAGGCACGTGTTATAAACAATATTTATACAACATATGATTGTTACCTCCTCTGTATATCTTTATTTCAGTTATGTTTCGAGGGGTTGTGGTATACTGAAGATTAGAATGAACGTATATAGTTACATTACAGTGTAATTAACACCCTGAGAGATAAGATCACTGTCTATTGAATACAATATATCATCATTGTAAAACTCTAATTCGATTACATAACCACGAAGCAAAATATAGTATATGTATTGTTTTACATTCCTTATGAAACATATAACAAAAATTGTCGACAAATTCTACGACATTGTTAACTGAGTAATTTAGTTTATACCATTGTTTCAAATGATATAGCAATACGATTAAGCAGGTACAATATCTACGCTGTACCCACACCCGAGTCATTATCACACAAGTTTAACAAATGCAATACAGAGCCACCAAAGACTTCATGGCATCGTTGTTTGAGACAGGACCATACATCTAATAAGGTAAACACTTATTTTAAGGGCAATTTCAGTAGTTCTAGATAAACGTTGCTTTACTCAACTGGCAATCGTCAGGGTTCGACCCGCAATCTTGTATACAAGACGTCCGACCACAATGTGTAATGGCGGACAGCGAGCGAGTTTAGACACTTTTACACACATTTCACCACAATGGGCTTTTCTAGAATATCATATAAAAAGCGACTAATCTGACGTCCATTAGAACTGGTTTGTTTCCGATATATTGTGACGATGTTTGGAGTTGGTCTACAGGGACCCCTATACAATTTTATTAACACTATAAGCTGAGAATTATAGCCTGCGACCTATGAGCAAGGGAGATAACTCAGTGCCCTTGGTCTTCTTACTGATGACCCCAAATGACCACTTCTAAAGTAAACATCGAATGGAACACACAACTCAGTGTTATCTGTAACACATAATGTATTTTCTGAAACATATCTAACACCCATACCCCAGTTTCGTTTAAGCTTAAACGTAACTCGGAACTAGATCCGAGTTCCGTTTAACCTCATGCTTGCATCCTTGATCAGCGAGCGGGGTTCTGTTTATGATTAATTCTACTTATGATAAGATGCGTAATTACAAATGTAATCAATTAATTGTAATTGAAGCATTTATCATCGATAAACAGTGGAAATATCTATAGCGTTGAGTTTTTAAACGAAGCTGCCACACAAACCTGAGTTTCTTTGAACCTTTTACTAAACTAGAAACCAAACCCGAGTTTCGTGCAACAGCTCACCTGACCCGAAGGGCCGGTGAGCTTATGTTATACCGCGGCCTCCGGTTTCCGTTGTCAGTCCTTCGTCTGTCAACTTTTTCACAAAAATCTCTACTAGTCCTGAATTGCTTAATGAATTTTGACGAAAATTCGGCTGAAGCTTCCTTGTGTGAACGGTGGCCCTGGCCCCCAGGAGGCCTGAGGAGCGAGGACTAGTAGTGGAAATATTGCAAATTCTTTAAAATCCATTTTCTTCTGTAGGAACAAAAAAAGTTTTAATTTAGTCTAAAGCTTCATTGGAGAGATGTGGAACCATTTTTTTTTATAAACGGGGGGTTTGAACCCAAGGACGTCAGCCACACCATTTGCATAATTTTGAATCCCCATCCAATAAAGATGCTACCATTGCAATATGACTTATATTATTACTTATATCCCGTGCTTAGATTCAGAGAAGAAGTCTTTCATATGTACATTTGAGGTGTATCAATGTAAAACCACTCTTCATGATATACAGTAATATTAACCATATGTTTAGAATGTAAACACGCTATCTGTCCAATCTTTGTAGCCTTGACTAAAATAAGATTTGTGAACCCCGTTACCCTACCGTACCTTATCTCGTATTTGACGAGAGTAACATAGAGTGGTATCCCTTCTTCTAAAATCTTTATGTAGCCATAAGAGGAAAATGACTGAGGAGGAAAGGGGGTAAACTACTGTGGGACCCCATAAAGTATTACATTGTGAAAATTGGTTTTTCACTGAAAAATCTCAATTTCAGTTCAGCAATGCGCTACCACAACTTTAGTATACGAAAGCGTCTTTCCGTAGTAGAGAGTCCGAAGCAAGTCAGCCTAGTCAAATGGCAAATTAACCCCCGAAGGAAAGGAATAAAAAATGGATATACCTCCTTGTTAAAAGAGGTGCACCATTGTGAAACCTGCTCGTATACAGTTAAAAACCACAAATGTATATAATGTCTACTGAGGAGGAGCAGTCAGAGACTGAGGTCACCACAACCGCACCCAAGGAAATCCGCCCATCTGATTGGGAGGACAGAGACAGTGAAAGTCAGTGAAAGCAGACTGACCACGTCAACCGGCAGATGATGTCATGGAACAAGGACCCATCGAGGAGAAACGACATGATAAGTGAGAATGGTAATGGAAGAGGTATCTCTAGCCCAACGAAGGCGCGAAGAGCGAATAGGCAATGCATATATATCACTCCTCCCGCGGCATCAGGCAAGAGTAAGAAGGAACACAGTCTTAAACGTTACAAACATTATGGTGCCCCCATAACACGTGTTTTATGTTCCACTGTGGAGGAGCTAACTACTGTACCATATGCCTGTCGAGACTGAACCCCCAAATCAAGGCAGACAAAGAAATGGAAGTTTCTACCTCTGGTCTACCATGAAAAGTACACTGGCAGTATCTGTGCGATAGTCTGCAATACTACCAGGGACAGGATGACGCTCACTAGTCAACAAGAATAAGGAAACTCGCAAGCAGCTGGGCAGAGGCCATGACCGGATCAATCTTTCTGAAGATACACCACTCACAGAAGATCTTTCATCGTGACTGGTAGACGGCAGAAGAGGAAGACCTAATTGATCGGGCGATGCGAGCTGACATATCTGAAAAAAGCCTGTCTGAGAGAGGACTCATGAAAAAACTTCCATGAGTGAAGGTAGAGGATCTCAGGACGTGAATGTAACGTCTCAGGCCTAGGCTTGCGCAGGAGAATGATTCTGGGTGGGAAAACCAGAGAACATCCACCAGAAACGACAAGAGCTCCGGAAACCAGTGTTGTCTCGGACACAGTGGCGCTTTCGATATGTAGAACCCTGTCCACCAGGTTGAATGACGGGAATACATAAGCATGCATTGACGGGACTGCATAAGCATGCAATTCCTACCAATTCAGAGATAGTGCGTCCACAGCCCAAGCCATTTGGTTTGGCACTGAGAGACAAAGGTTGGCAACTGGTTATTCAGGAAAGTGGCAAAAAGGTTTATGTGAGGCATTTTCCAAGCATGACAAATGCCCTCGAAGATCGAAGGATTTAGCTGCCGTTCTGTTAGAACCGGCTAGTGGCGCCTGGAGAGATTATCCGCCAGATCATTCAACCTTCCTGGAAGATGCTTGTCTAAAATAGTCAACTGCATTTCCTGACAGATGGGAAGAATACGGAAATACGGATAGCGAGGGCACAAAGGACGTGATATCGTATCTCCCTTTCTCTCTATATACGCGACATCTGTAGAGTTGTTCGTAGTCACACAAACCCCCTTGTAATGCAGAATCTTCTGTTAAGCATGCAGAGCAAACAGAAAAGCCATCATCTCCAGCATGTCGTTGTGCTCTGTCAAGGTAAGCCAACAACCTTCACATAAACGCATCCGTGAACATGGTCATGGTTGGAGCTGGCCTACACAACGAAACCCCCTGCAGGATATTTTAAATTGCCTTTCAGAGTACACCACCGAGAAACCCCATGCGTTGATATAACACAAAACACTGAAACCAACGAATATGGACGTTGGACCAGCCGAGATGAAAGTAAGAGGCATTTTCGAATTTCTCCAAAGGTGGAAGGACAATACCCTGAATTGTGTTGAAACGGTTTCTGAAGACAAAGTCCTGGAAGGGTACATCTCGGAGTCTTGAAGGAATGAAGCCGACTTTGATCAAACGTTTCAGGACCAGACGGGTGTTCCGCTCCAAAGAATAGATGTGAACATGTCTTCCCCGTAGTGCAGAAATCCCGTAAAAACTAGCAGCTTCTGATGGGACGCTCCCAACTTCTTGTGGATAAGAAACACTCTTGAATAGAAGCCGGATGTATATTCTACCATAGGTACCTCCTCGAATTTTAAAGCGTGGTCCTTACTTCCTCCTGAATGGCAAGTGCTTTCTCTTGATCCCCCGATGGATGAAAGATGATAAACCTTGACGCAAATGGTGGATCTCGTGTGTGATTTCCTTCTTATGACTTTGGGAGGAAGGCGAACAGCCGATCTGCTACAACAAGATGGTGACGAGGAATATAGAGACCCTCCTAGGTGGGAAATTGTTTCCTAACCCGAAGACTCATCTGCGGGAGAAGGAGCAGTATCTGAGTCCTCCAGAAGAGACCTTTCGTATGGAACGATCAAGGAGGGGAACTTTTCTTCCTCTCCCCTTGAGGGTTTATACTCTTCTTACCCTTCCTTCTGTTGCCCTTGAAGCAAGGCTTTGACTTCGACCGCACAGTACACTTGGGAGCTGAAGATCTAGCCTTCTTCTTGGGTGGTGCTGACCCCTGCGAGGTAATGGCCTTCAATGTCTGAATTTTCTTCAAAACAAGACAGAAAGGACCGAGTCCTCATTCAAATCAGCGTGTCGCATGCGAAATCTTCGGTGTGGTTGATTTCCTCGAAAACGGCTACTGGCTGCATAAAGTATATCCCGATATGCTCTGATTCTAGGCCAGAGTTCATGCGGTTTGGCTAACCCATGCGTGCGAGATGAAGAAGAATTCGTCTTCAAAAGAGTTTAAATATGAATGACCTTGACTGTTATTCCTTGTTGGATAAGAAAACGTCAAAATTGTCCAATAAAATATTCTAATTAAACATTTGAGAATCATAATAAACGAACTCCGCTCATTGGCCAGTAAAAAGCACGTAAACTTAAAGCTGACAATGCAAGTTGAAAAGCATGCATTTGAAACTAAATAAATATACATGTATATATATAATGACATATTTTTTTCGAAAATTGTTTTTTAGATATCCCCTAGTTACATTTTATAACGGTGCCGTATCCAAGAAAGTGGCAGCAATTTTTCTTTTACTCTGCTTAGTAACCACCACTGGCCACCCCTTATAAAAAAGCACGGGACTTGACACACGTGCATCATTCTAAACATACCTGGTCTAAGATACACATGCCGTGATATTGCAAATAACAATGTCAAACTGAAGATAAACACTGCACTCACCTGACAAGATTTCAATGAAGAAATACATAAATGTGTTGTCAGCTAGATCCCAAAATATGTATAATACGAACTAATAAAACACTTCAATATATACAAAATTTACACTTACTTCGACACGTGTGTGTCCTTGGTAGTTGTCGCCCGTTTGGGACAGCTACGTCACGTGTATATAGCCAGTCGAGAGCATCGAGTACGATGATATACGTGGAGATTTGTGGACGGATTATCTATTTGGATTTCTATTCACTTGTGTTGGAATTTTATTTTGTCAAGCATCTAAATGACAACTTAGAGGATTTGACATCTATTCATGCGCCGGTAGGCGTGTTCTATCCAAGCAGAGTTAATACAAAATGGCGACTGCCCGTCCTTAGAAATGCAAAGGGTTATCTCAGAAACGATATTTGAAAAAAAAAATATTGTTTTAAATCTCAAATGTATATTTTTTTAAACTTGCATCGTCAGCTTTAACATGGAATTTGCAAGCATGGGGTTAAAAGGAACTCAGGTCTGGTTCCGTGGATCCCAGGATTCGTCTGACGTGGCCGCGCACATTGTATGAGGTTACAACAACGACAGTAGAGGCACTGGAAAGAACCATCAGCAAGTTCTTGCGAAGATGGCTAGCAGTACCCCCAAGCTTCACGAGCGTTGGCCTCTACAGCTCCCAATTTCATCACTGGTTGAGGAGTTCAAGGTGATTAAGGCAAGACAGGTGATGACTGTGAGGCACTCAAAAGACGATAACATCAGATTCGCGGGCATAGAGACGAGAACGGGAAGGAAAATGGTCTGCAAGCAACGCAGTAGAGGCAGCTGAGAGCCGCCTGAGACATCAAGGTATCGTTGGTACAATGTGCGTATGATGCCAGGGACTGGGTACAAGTCATGTGCAGCGCTGGGGGACATCAGTAAAAGCCGGCAAGAGGAAGATGGTACAGGATAAACATCAGGAAAATGGAGGAGGAAATCAGGAAGGCCAAAGTTGTGGATATTTGGAGCCCAGGGAGCATGGACGAGGTGGGGAACTAAAGACAGAAGACTGTCTTGGTCGGACATCTGGCTTATGGAACCTTGCCGAATCCAGTTCCTGCTGAGGTCAGTTTACGACCTGCTTCCCTCGCCTACTAACCTTCATAGGTGGGGCTTGACTGAGACTCCAGACTGTCCATTGTGCAACCGACCAGGGAACCTTGCGCTTGTACTATCAGGATACAATGTCGCCCTTACGCAAGGACGCTACAGATGGCGCCATGACAAGGTGCTAAATGAACTGGCTGACATCCTGGAGAGGGAGAGGATTAGAAGCGGAAGCCTGTTAAGGGTTGTACATTCATCAACTTTGTACGAGGCGGGGAGGGAGGACACACTTCTTCAACTGTTCACCAGGGGGGGTATCCTTGACGGCGCACAGAACTGGGAGATGAGGGTCGATCTAGACAGAAGACTGGTATCCCCCGAAATCATCCAGACCAATCTGCGTCCAGATATCCTCATATGGTCAACGCAGGGAAAGAAAATGGTCACTGTGGAATTGACAGTTCCATGGGAAGAAAGATGTGAGGAGGCATTTGAGCGAAAGAAGGGGAAGTATGAAGAATTTGTAGGAGACATCGGGGCCCTAGGGTGGAGATAGGATGCAGAGGATTACCTGCACATTCCACATGAAGCATGTTTCCAGCACTGGGTGTGAAGGACAGAGACAGAAAAGCAGCAGTGGACCGACTATCAAGAACAGCAGAGAAGTCGTCCAGCTGGCTGTGGTGGAGACGACAACACATGAGCTGGACACTATCCACAGACGGGCAGTGATTTGGCCAACCTTTGTCGACTCGCCATCTTGAGGACGTTCAAAGTCGAAACGTTCAAGGAGAGGTGGACCTGGCTGATGACGTCTGTGGAGCTGCAATCCAGGGATTGTATTTAGGTTATGACAAGCATCTAAATGACAACTTAGAGGATTTGACATGTATTCTTGCTAAAATAAGCCCTACACAGATTTACAGGTAAGTGTTTTTTTACGTATTAGTAGGTGATACACAGTGGACAACTGCTAGGTCTATATGTACATGATAGAGCGCAATTGTGTCGATCCATGCGCTTTATTTAGGAGCCGGTAGGCGTTTTCTATCCAAGCAGAGTTAAAACAAAATGGCGACTGCCCGTCCTTAGAAACGATATTTGAAAAAAAATTGTTTTAAATCTCAAATATATATATTTTTAACTTGCATCGTCAGTTTTAACATGGAATTTGCAAGCGTGGGGTTAAAAGGAACTCAGATCTGGTTCCTATTTTTGGTATACATGTAATCTAAAACGGAACGGGGACCTCGTTTTTGACTCCGTTTAAGAAATCGACGATATATAGAATTTTACTGTGACTTTATGTTATTGAAGGTTCAGAAGACGATTTCTGTAAAAAAACTAAAACACTGACATATCAGAAAAGGCCCCGCTCAATCTACATTACGATTAGAAAATGGAATATACAATTGAAGCTATCACTCGAAAAAGATCAATGACAGTATAGTACAAAAGGTCCCAGAGAATTATCGGCGCCTACCAAAGTAGTATATATTTCTGACAATGGAAAAAGATATCTTTTCTTTTTTTAAACTGTAAATATCAAAATACAAGATGGCTGCCTCTTGGCCATCTTGATGAATTTGCTTGAACGAGTTTTATGGCCCATCGACAACTAATGTCCTTCAGAGCTATTGTTTTAATATATCTATCCAAAAATGTCATATGCACAACAAGATCCTAAGGGAAATCTACCTATAAAATTTGAGACCGATCCAGTTGGTACTTTCTAAGATAAAGGGGTAACAATTTTCAACTATCAAAATCCAAAATATATGCATATCGGCCATCATGTTGACCAATTGGTCCCAAAATGCAGTATACATAACATGGGCGCCGGGGTAACCTACAAATGAAATTTGAAACAGTTCCTTGTCTTTTGATAAATAGTGGTAACAAAAAGCGAGACAGCCGGACGGACAGGCGGACAGACAACCATACAGACAGACGGACCGATCGACAGGCAGACGGACAACCTGATTACTAAAAGGCACCCGTATTGCGATGCGATTATAAGCATCAGGATATTCAGTCTTTAACAGCAATGTCTACGCCAGCATCGGCCTAAACGGAACTCAGGTCTGGTTCGTAGACTATTCTTTAAAAAATTCTTCAACGTAACTCGGAACAGGCAACATTTCTATTATGTCCCAAGCACATTGACTGCTTTTATCTAAAATGATAGAAAATTTCCTTAAACATAACTCGAGTTCCGTTTTACTTAAACGGAACTCGTAAATGGGAGTTGATCGAAAACTGAATTAAAGTGGATTCATCACTAATAACCCATGAAAAAAGACAACTGGCAACATTTCTCATATGTCTTAGGCATATAGAATGATTTTATCCAAAATGATAGAAAATTTCCTTAAACGGAACTCGGAACTGGTTCCGAGTTCCGTTTTACTTAAACGGAACTCGGAAATGGGAGTTGTTCGAAAACTGAATTACAGTGAATTCATCACTAGTAACCCATAAAAAAGACAACTGGCAACATTTCTCATATGTCTTAGGCATATAAAATGATTTTATCTAAAATGATAGAGAATTTCTTTAAACGGAACTCGGAACTGGTTCCGAGTTCCGTTTTTTTTTTTAAACGGAACTTGGAAATAAAGTAGATTCATCACTAGTAACCCATGAAAAAAGACAACAGGCAACATTTCTCATATGTCTTAGGCATATAGAATGATTTCATATAAATAGATAGAAAATTTCCTTAAACGGAACTCGGAAATGGGAGTTGATCGAAAACTGAATTAAAGTGGATTCATCACTATTAACCCATGAAAAAAAGACAACTGGCAACATTTCTCATATGTCTTGGGCGTATAGAATGATTTCGTATAAATAGATAGAAAATTTCCTTAAACCGAACTCGGAACTGGTTCCGAGTTCCGTTTTACTTAAACGGAACTCGGAAATGGGTGTTGATCGAAAACTGAATTAAAGTGGATTCATTACTAGTAACCCATGAAAAACGACAACAGGCAACATTTCTCATATGTCTTAGGCATATAGAATGATTTTATCTAAAATGATAGAGAATTCCCTTAAACGGAACTCGGAACTGGTTCCGAGTTCCGTTTTACTTAAACGGAACTGGGAGATAGGTATTGATCGAAAACTGAATTAAAGTAGATTCATCACTAGTAACCCATGAAAAAAGACAACTGACAATATTTCGTCTATGTTTTAGGCACTTAGAATGATTTATCCAAAATGATGAAAAATTTCCTCAAACGGAACTCGGAACTGGTTTCGAGTTCCGTTTTACTTAAACGGAACTGGGAAATAGGTGTTGATCGAAAACTAAATTAAAGTGGATTCATCACTAGTAACCCATGAAAAAAGACAACTGGCAACATTTCTCATATGTCTTAGGCATATAGAATGATTTCATCTAAATAGATGGAAAATTTCCTTAAACGGAACTCGGAAACTGGTTCCGAGTTCCGTTTTACTTAGGCATATAGAATGATTTTATCCAAAATGATAGAAAATTTCCTTAAACGGAACTCGGAACTGGTTCCGAGTTCCGTTTTACTTAAACGGAACTCGGAAATGGAAGTCGATCGAAAACTAAATTAAAGAGGATTTACCAATATTAATCCATTAAAAAAGCCAACAGGCAACATTTCTAATATGTCCAAAGCACATTGACAATTTTTATCTAAAAAGATTTCCTTAAACAGAACTCGGAACTGGTTCCGAGTTCCGTTTTACTTAAACGGAAATAGATGTTATTTGAAAACGTATTTAAACTAGCTCTATCACAAATTATCCATGAAAAAACACAACAGAAAACATCTGTTATATGTTCAAATTACATAAATTGAATCTTTTTAAATTTTGTTTAAAAAACAAAATCCTTAAACGGAACTCGGAACGGGTTCCGAGTTCCGTTTTACTTAAACGGAACTCGGAACTCGGAACTCGGAACCAACTTCAGCCTCCCCAAGTGTATTATACGGAAGCCTTGAGGGGACATTCTGACTTTTGATTTCTTACTTCTAACTTCTTACTTCTCACTTCTACCTTCTTACTTCCAACTTCTTACTTATTACTTTTGTTATAGAAATTAGGCGGGAAAGAAGCAATCTTTCTTCTAAAGGCGAGATGAACGGAGCTTGGGTTTCTTGAAGTACATGTTATTTCAACGTAATTTTGACGTCGTTTTCGTGAAGTTTAAACTGCTGCGATAATATTGACAGGTAGGTTGGGAGAGCTGGTCACCAATTTACTTATATTCCACGTTATTGTCAATTTATTTCATTGGTAGACATATTGCGAACTGATGTATATATAGAGATTGCATAACAAGTTGGGATATATTATTTTGTTTATCTTTTGTTTAGATTTAAGAGATACCAAATAATATAACGATTCAAATCCACTCCATGTCGAATGTTTGAAATTTTGCTTTATGAATCTCGACAGAATAGCTTTACATTGGAATCTTTATAATTTGAGGTCTCAGAGAGTTGCCGAAGCACGACATGGAAAGCCCGACGTCCTATTCTTCATTCCAGAGACATTTGGTGCTCGTGACTACGGAACCAGGGTCAACAAACGTGATGTTAAACTATGCATGGAACTGTACGGATCGGCACGAGAAATTTGTTGCGAAGAGTTCAAAGAATTGGTTAATCTGATGAAGCCAGACATACAATTTCCTGTTGACACAATATCTGCTTTGGTATTGTACTTTGAATTTACCCAAATATTTAGTCATTATTAGTATTAATAATCAAGGACATAACAGGCAGACATCGACTATTCGTTCATACATTTGTTGTTCAAGAGTAATTAGTAATGGTTGAGATTAACTATACTGTTAAACACGATAGCATTAAATGTATCAGCGATATTGAAAACCTAATAGTTTGAAAACAAAATATATTGATTAAGATTTTGGTAATCTGGGCATGAAAATCATAATACACCCAGTTTAAAGTAAGATGTATAGTTTTTGCAAACACCTCAATACTTTGAATAGACGTGCTTGAAAAACAAATCGGTGTGAAAATGTTCCCCAAGATCATTTAACTGATCTACCGAACAAGTCATAACAAATGAAACTATGTTGCTGTATGCTACCAACAAGGTTTAATTGTGAAACAAATGATCCTAAACGCTAGCTATAGGCCTCACTCCCCCAAACCAAACACACTGCATGAAAATTACATTAAAATTGATAAAGTTTTGTATATCTATGTATAAAACCTATTCAGTTCTCAAATAGATTTAATTTAATTACTGGGATTATTAGCGAGTATGGAAGTATAGAACAAATATGCTATTCAGTCGTACTCCCTTTCCCCACTTGTGATGACCGTCCTGAAGTTGAACTTGTTCTTCAAGTTAAGAACTACTAGTTATAATTATAATGCAGCTCTGACAGCGCTTACAACTCACCCAAAGAAAGTGCCAATCCCAAAAGTTGCAACAATGTTGACCGACAACATGTGGTTGAAGTTATGAACGAGGGTCGTCACTATAACAAAACATGCACGGTAATACCTCTACGTAACGAATTTCAGCAAAATCGGGCTATATTAAAAATTGACCAATAAGAGGACACCAATTTGTTTCCATGACAACTTGGCCCTCGACATCCCTCAATTCCTCTATACCAATGTCCCCTGTAATCGGCCTATATGTAGATTTCGACTAATCAGTGGCCTACATTTCGTTTCAATGGCAACTTTAGCGTGGCCTTACAGTTTGTATATTACGATCAGCACATCTTAAGGTGTCTGTAACGTCATTTCCCCTGATAAATGATAATATATATGATTTGATCCATTCAGAATGACTTCGGATCTTCGAGCTCAGTAAGAATCTTGGCACGATGTAGAACGATGTACATTTGAAACTAAAATTGAAACTTATAAGACATTCTTTATTAGCTACCGTTATGAAGCTATGGAGTTTGCCTGCAAAAGCAGATTGAATCATCAAAGTCATGAAGCGTATTTTAAAAAAAAAATCAATTGTTAAATAAAACAGAAAAACATAAACAGGAAACCAATTCTTTATTCAAGACCAAAAGTGGTGTACTTTCATATGCTTAATATCCTTGATCTCCCTGGAGGAGAAAATAATTAAAACAATAATTAACTAAGATATGAAAGTACCAAACTTGGTATAAAATAAGCATATGAGTATGAACTGACCACAGTGAATATAATAATGACCACGATGGGCACGCAGTTATCACTTGCCCATACGATCATGTCTCCTGATGTATTCAAATCAGTCCATGATGGAGAAAACCTTTGTTTGCAATCCAGCAATCATGTTTAAATGAAATTAAGGAGATATGGAAAACGTGTTTATTCTTTATCAAATGATTAGTTGCACTCTTGTGGCAAGAATCGAATAATGTAAAGTCCTTGCACTTTCTGTCAGAATTCAATTTTACAAAATCAAAGGACCATACCTCTTTGGTATAAACTTCACATTACGATATACACATTTTCATATGATACCTCATAACCCATGGTGAATTGCTTAAAACATTGCGTATAAAACTGTGGGACAAGTTGCGCCTATAAGAAAAAAAAGGTAAAGAAGAATGTACAATTTAGGTATTAAAGTGTCATAACCCTAATTCTGCAAAAAGTTGGAAAGTAACATGAAAACTTGCAATTTGATAAACATCATACAGAAAGGAATACAATGTTATATCAAAAATTATATAAAACAAAAACAAACAAAATTGCAGCTTTTTGTACGGAATTCCATTATTTTGCAATTAAACTGACACACAACTATCAAATATACATGTGTTGTTCGAATATATTCACATCCCCGAGAAGGTTCACATAATGCTGCATCCCACAAAGTTTGACGAAAATCCGACAACAGTTGTTGGAGTTATTGCAGAAAATGTGTGGACGGACGGAACGAATGGGTAACAAACGCTTTTTCGTATCAACCTTCTACATGATTTCTATTGTTTTATGCTATACGTATATACCCATTCAATCAGCTATGACTATGTTCAAGTAACATAACTTATATTTTTGTCCATCTGAGAGTATTCATTTTTTACACCACCGCCGACAGAGTATAAAGGACACAGATCATTTGAACAATAACTGATGTATGATCATGTATACTGTATTTGCGTCTAATTAACACAAAAGTACTTCTTGCTCCACTCCAAATATTTCACTAGGCCCATGTATTATTACTGTGTCATTTGAGACAGCTTGACGACTCTCGGAAAACTGGTATTGTCCGTCAATGGTCTTTGTTAGATATCTTTTACCATTTATTGCAATGGACGATACATTGAAACCATCGTCGATGGGGTTATATTCAGACTCCATTACATCTTGCAGTCCAGACATCATAAAACAGTCCTTGAAGCAGTTTCTTATAGTGTTGCTGCTGTACAGAGAAGACTTTTATTTGGAATACTTCAGAACCATATTCGATGGGATTCAGATCCTTGGCGGTTTCCGGCGACAACAGAAGAGTCTTCGGATGGTAACTTAACTCTGGTCACCAAATAAACATTGTATTTTGAAGAGTATAAAATGTGTGCTTTCAAATATTCCTGAAAACTGCATAGTTTACTATCAAGGTCTTGGAATTCTTTTATAGGATCACCTTCGTAATTAGCCAGTGTAACATCGAACTCTGCTAAATTGTCCAGACTACTTATTGCACCTGAAAAAAAAGCTTCTTCCCCAGGTTTGTTAACGTTGTGACACTCTGGGGGTCATCCTTGTTGTAATCAATAGTTCGAACACCTCCTCCCGTCTTCGATGTTACAAGATGGTAACCACCTTTTGAATAATTCTGCCAGCCAATGCGGATCTTGTATATAATGTGTCTTCATCAGCCTGTAGCTTTGACCTAAAAGTTTGAAAAAAGTCAGTGTTAATTTTAGATAAGAATTTGGTCACGTGACATGTAAGAATTGATCAATATAAGGAAACTGGTTTACACGAGACTAATTTTATTTGTAGATTCGTGAACTTAGCATTAAACGTTGTTTTTCTCTTAGATATACAAATGTAATTGAATTTCGAATTTGCTATTTTTCTCAGTGGTCAGTACATATATAGTACATGCAGTTATGCTCAACTGGTTGTGTTTATATCTAGAACTACCTGTTTACATTTCACGTGACCTGGAACACATGCTTTAAACTTGTGGAGTGGGTCAAGGTACCATGATGTACATGTCCTATTTTGGGACTTTTTCTTTTAAATTTCTGGAATTTTAGGATCATATATAGGCTTTACGTCGGATTCTGTAGGAATCCCTCCCTTAAAGTTAGTCTTAAAGTTAGTAACCGTTTTTATGACGATGTACTAGAAATGTGTTTTTACAACCGCTAAAGGTAGGCGGGTTAGAAATTTTGAGCTGTGAGCTTTCCTGGACATGATTTATTATTGTTCTTAATATATACATATGTATATATATATATCCGATCCCAGTACACTCGTACGTGTATTGCTTAACATCGTAAACTCGACTCACCTATCGTTTACTATATGCTTGTGACAAAAATATTTTTACAAATGTATGGTCATTTTCAGAAATTGGACAAACTAGATATGGACAGATTTGCATCTACAAAAAAAAAATACTTTGCCTCAGCAGTAGAATTTTACATAACACAGACGTTAATTGTTTGTGATCTTACCATTTCCTCTTCACCCACAATAGCATGACTACTTGACTAGCATCCAAGGTAGCTGTAATATCTGAAAAGAAGATGACTGGCTTTATTGAAGTTAAAAAGAAAACAAAAACACAGACAAAGGTGAATTAGAATCAACATACATATTAAGTCAAAAGTAAGATGTCAGAAGTCAACAGTCTGAAGTCGCCAGCAAGAAGTCAGAAGTCAACAGTCTGAAGTCGCCAGCAAGAAGTCAGAAGTCAACAGTCTGAAGTCGCCAGCAAGAAGTCAGAAGTCAACAGTCTGAAGTCGCCAGCAAGAAGTCAGAAGTCAACAGTCTGAAGTCGCCAGCAAGAAGTCAGAAGTCAACAGTCTGAAGTCGACAGCAAGAAGTCAGAAGTCAACAGTCTGAAGTCGACAGCAAGAAGTCAGAAGTCAACAGTCTGAAGTCTACAGAAAGATGTCAAAAGTCAACAGTCTGAAGTCTACAGAAAGATGTCAGAAGTCAACAGTAGATTTTACTTGTTGAATTATTCAACAAGTAAAGTCTACAGTACAGTACCAATTACCGTGATTTCTGCGCACGCTCAATCTCCCGCACAATATTTTGGAATTTTTTGAACAGCTAAATTACGGTAGCCATGGAAGTGTTTATTCAACAAAAAATGTTCATTTGCAACCGAAATCCTTTTGAAATAAATTTTTTTAACATTCAATCACAGCGGGGGGATAGCTTGAAATCTAACCATGCATTACGATTATATTATTTCATTAAAAGATATCAAATAGATGTTTGTCACTTTATTGAAACACATACTAAGATTTGGTGCAATAAGCATGTTTTGAATGCACGCCTTAAAGATGTTCCACCGCCGACAGAGCATAAACGATACTCATTATTTGAACAATAATTGATGTTAAATCGTGTATATATATATTAACCCTAATTAACACAAAAAAGGATATAAAATAATTTATTAAGTTTTTAGTGCTAGTGTCATGGATTTTTTTCGGGAAAATGATGTAGAGTAATTCTTCTTTCGGTTTGTTTCAGTTCTTCACTATGTTTTATCATCATTAAATAAACCTCATACGTCGATCATCCATTGAAAAATTTGAGCTACTAATTTTAACTCAAAATTAAACTATTAAAAATAATTAATTGCATCCCGAAAAAATTCCATGTCACTATCACTATCACTAGCAGAAATCACGGTAATTGGTACTATACTGTAGACTTTACTTGTTGAATAATTCAGCGGACCTACATTTACATCTGCGTCCTGTCTATTGTAAAGTAAATATAAATGTTGGGAGACTACTGATGTCCTGGTGACCATTTCTCGTCATCTATATGTCCATAGTATCATGGTTACTATCGTCATTAAAACGACGTCAAAATTGAGTTAAATAACATGCTGCGAACGTATAAGAACGATTAACAAAGGAATTAAAACAAACTCACCCTTACCGTTTCTCTCACCACTAGCTGTTGCTCTCACCTCTAGAAGAAAAATGGCTTCTCTCCCGCGTATATTTAATACAGCAATAATAAGTAAGAAGTAGTAAGTGAGAAGTAAGAAGTTGAAAGTAAGAAATCAAAAGTCAGAATGTCCCCTCACGGCTTCCGTAGTATTACGTAAAGAACAAATGTTAATGTGGCATAAAGATAAGTTTTCTAACTGAGTATTAGATTGTGGATCGGGATTCGGGTGAATATCACCACAAATAGATAAAATGTGATATTTGTATAATTGGAAATCGATATTTATTTTTGAAAAAGGACAGGAATACACCACACAGAATTACTCAGATAAAAAGCCAATCACTGTTCCTACCCTATCAGAACAATATATCAACCATTATCAAAAATCATAAAAGAAAAGAGTTGCAAATGTGGAGGAAGTAAAAAACGAGTGATAAATTCATACACCTTGAGATATGGAGACTTATCTTGGCTATATTTGAGGATTAGATAGCATGTATGACTGTTCATATTCTGAGATACATGTTGATAATTTGAAGCTAAATATATTGACAAAAAAAGAGATTAGAAAATAAATCACTAAACAAAACGCTTGAAACTCTTCCGTTGCTGACATTCTAATTCCATATGTTTACATATTCTGCACACCTTTTCTATATTCTGTACGAAAGAATAAAAAAGTAAACTGAAATAAATCATATTTGAAAAGAGAAATAAAGAACAAAAATAACATATTCCTGAGCAAGTTATACCAATTTAACCTCACTTTGTAGTGATAGAATAGGGAAAAAAGGGGGGGGGGGGAGGGGAAAAAACCAAAAGACAAAGACCGCAAAACCAATCATGATATAATATGGAAAGAAACAAGAGTAAGTAAAATGATTTTAAATAGTATTTGCCAACTACACAGTAGTCTTACTATTCAGTGTATGTATACATACAACATGCCTTGAGACTGAGGGCTAGGAATTCATTTACAAATTATTTTGTACGTTACAATTTCATCCATATTACCATATAAAAATGCATGTACATTCCGTATATATTCTTATACAAACATCAATGCACATTCCAAAATATGGGACCATACAGGGGTGTTAATATGAGCCGCGCCGAGAATAAATGTTAGTCCTATTCCACACGTGTAACTACTAAATTTACCTGTAAGGGTGCACGTAACTATACGATCTCATCGATATTGCCACACATAGGCCTAAAAAATACGATAAAAACATTCCCTGCATGTGTGTGTGTGTTTGTGTGCGCGCGCGCGTGTGTCCACATTTATTACTTCCTTGTCCCATATAAGCATATACATTGTAAATATAATAAACGCATGTATACACGGGCTAATAAATGGAAAAAAATGAATATGACAAGGTATTGTGGTAAAATTATCTTCCACTTTATCATACTTATAAGTATTATATTCTTCTCATCATGGATATGGATATGTACTTTATTACAACAAGTATTTACCATATTAGGTACGGTAATATAACATATATTCATACTAAGTCAGTGAAAATTAGGACAAATTGAAATGTTAACTGGATTACCAATATGTATACAATTCTTATTGAAGTTAAACTTAATCAAACTTAATGAATATTTTCATACTACGTTTTCGGAAATATTGTGTACAAATGGATATATTTCGGATCAAAGCACTTCAACAATTAAACTATTTCTATCATTTTTCAACTCATTATTGATACTTGATTGTCGTTTTTTAATCATGTCAACAAAGGGGAATTCCTCCATGTACACTAGCTTGTATTTGGACTTTTCCTGTACTGGCATTTCTCGTCTGGACTTCAGGAGCTCAAATCGGCGTTTACTGATGAACGAGGGGACATCGGGGACTACACTGATGCCATTTCCACAGGGAAGTTTGTAGGCTGCCTCAAGTATTTCATCACGGTCTTATAGACTGCTGAGTCTTATGATGATGATGTTTTTACCCTCCGAACCACCAGGAAGTCGATGAACGGTCGTTGACAGTAATTGGTTAGCCTTTTCGCCAATATAACCAAGCGAGTCTACTAGAAATTTCCGTACTATCTTCTCCGTAACTCGCGGTACTTCCTTCAGGGGTCCCGGAACCCCTCTAATGACAATTACGGTTCCACTTACGGATCAACATGTGAAGTCTTTTCCTGCTATTTCCGCTTCAGTTATTTTTTTCAGTTAATTTTATTTCTAAATTAGGGAGAGTTTTTCCGTGTATCTCACTGATAGCTGAGTTAGTGTTGTCAACAAAGGTTTCCAAACATGAAACCGATTTAGTTAAGGCACCTATTTGGGTCTGTACTGATGAGACCTGTACATGTAGTCGCGCAAAGCAGGAAGCGATGTCACTAAAGCCATTACATGTATACGTGGATGACACATTTTTCGTATCCATCGTAGCATCGGTCACTGCAGCTTGGGTTGCCATGTATGTTAATAATATGTGTTATTGTTTACATTAGTATTATCGTTAATATCAAAGTACTGAATGTACTGAGATTTGTTTTATGATCCCTGTAGATATAAACAGTGTTCATAATATTCACAATATTCTAGTCTCCAAACCCTCTTATATTTTCCTGGTAACATCTTGGGGGCTCGTCCGGGATTATATGAGTAAAAATAAAGGAAGAGAAAGAGTACCTACTGAAAGGAAAACCTTATCAAGAACCTGGTGAGAACTTGAAGAAAGTGGTTGGCGATGTGAAAGTCCCAGTCATCACGAACCTAGATTGAATGTCGAAAGTGGAAATCCTTGGTGTGCTAGACAAGTAGCTTTCAATGGAGAGGTCAACACAAGATGAAAACGAAGGCCAGGCGAGGATATCGGTCCTTGAATCGCTTGACTTGCCCTTAAATGATGACATCCAGAAACTAGAGGAACTCTTGCAGCCCTGAATAAAAACTGTAAAACTTTTAACACCCGAAAGTCAAACAGGAAGTTCCATCAGACACCAAGCTAATTAATAGAAATTTTCAGAAAGAGTTTAAGATTCACAGTTCCATTGACTCAACGAAAAGATTAGCTTTTGTTAGTCTTGCTAGGAAAATTTCAACGGGTTTAAAACATGGATTTTCGGAAGTTGAGATTGTTGAAGCTATTTCAAAATGAGTGCCAAGTGGGTTAAATTTGAGGGCATATCTGAAAGGTCAGCAGGAGATATCCCTTGCAGCACTCTGTAGTCTTTTTGCGTTCACATTACAAGATGTGATCCGCTAGACAGCTGTACAATCAACTCAGTCAACTAACCCAGTCGCCTGATGAGGAAACAGCCGAATTTATGGTGCAAGTATTGGATTTAAAACAAAAAATGTTGTTTACGTCTTAATAGGAATCGGCAGAAGTTTCATAGTACGAAAACCTTATCAACCAAGTATTCATACCGGCTTACGCAATTATTTTGTAAGTCAGGAGTTAATGCCCCTTCTTGACAGACATGTTTCAGACGAAGAACTTCTCTCGGCTACAAGTACAGTAAATATGCGTGAAAACGAGCGTGCTGCAAAGCGCCAGACAAAACCCATGAAGCCAAAATTATCTGCTTTAAAAATAAAGAATTTGTAACCCAAATCATACAAAGGAGGTGTTTTAGCCATAGAGCTTAAAAAGTTGAAGGCTGAAGTTGCTGCGTTGAGACTTACAGTAAAAGAATCAAATCGGTCAACCTCAGAAGGAAATAACAGTTTCTCCACGACCGTATCGGAGATGTAGCAGCTCATGTCGCCGCAAAAATGCTTCTTTTTAGGATATTATCTCTACTTTTCTTTTGAATATGGGAGGAAAAGAATCATTCCCTACCTATGAGGGTATGACAACGAAATCACAACCCTCGGGGCAATTCCTGAATGTCCAACCCTCGGCAAGTTTCGGGTTAGACGTTCATGAATTTACCCCTCGGGTTGTGATTTTGTTGCCACGCCCTCTAGGTAGGGAAAGATTCTATCAGGCTTATTACGAGCTGGTAAGCAAGACATTGGTATTTCTAAGCACTACTCGAGAGTTATAAAAACTTTATCGCGAACTGAGGAAGCCAAGGGAGTTATGGCTTTGTTTACGTCAACACTAGATCCTGATTTGGGTATTGAGGCTCCTGACATCATGGTTCTGATAAAGCCGAGGGTTTTAGCCGTATTAGCATTGGAGTCCACAATCGTACAGATCATGAAATCACCATTCCATGTAAAACAGAAATCGGCATTTTTCAAACAGTTGCTTCGGTGATACCCATTGGCATTCAAGAGACCTAGTCAGACAAACCGGAAGTGAACGAAACTGGTACTGGAAACCATGTGGAAGATAGTGGTAAAGAAGAGCAACCAGAAGTATAGGATCCGCCAATTGACTTAGACTCCAGTCCATTAAAAACCGATCAAAAAGAACGTGTTAGACAGTTGTTACGAGAGAATTGTAAAGCTTTTGTTTGGAATAACGGGGATATTGGTTGCGCGCCAGATTTACAAATGGACATTAAATTAAAACTAGGCTGGTGGTATGTGTACGGAAAAAAGACAGCTCCTTGAGATGATGCATAGATTACCGCAAGGCGATACAAAACACAAAAACCCAGTAGATTTGGAGACATGGAGAAGTTGTATCAGAGTTACGTTTTTTCCACCAATACTGCGGAGGAATTACAGAAAAAACACTGTTCGAGTATCTTTATTATTTCTGTTATAGCGGCAGAGAAAACTTAAGAGACCTGCGAAATAAGGATAAAGAGGGACGAATGTATGATCAACCAGGTACTGTAACTTTTTTAAAATAATTCGTCCATTTGATAAAGTTTGAAATTTGATAATTAAACTATGAACTGTGGACAACTTTAATTATTCACTCGTAGAATGAAATTTGATTCAGCTCTGATAGGTTATACTGGTAATTTTGTAATTAATTATTCTCTCTTTTTCATATTTTCCAGGAAATCCTAATTGCCAAGTAATAACAGTTAAACATACATGAGTAAATTGAATCCTCTCAATGAAAACTTTTGACAACAACCAAGGAAAGGTGTTAGCATGGACATGGGTGTTTGGTATGATAACTGCCCTGTAGGTAAAAATACATTGAACAATTTTATAGCAGAACTAAGTAAAGATGCAGGCCTCTCGGCAAAATACACAAACCACTGTATAAGGACAACTTGTATCACAGCACTAGATCAAAAGAGTGTTGAAGCAAGACATATCATGAGCATAAGCGGAAACAAATCCGAGGACTCTATTCGATGGTATAGTGAGAGGCTAAGCGAAAGCAAAAAACGTAAACTTTTGGACATATTAATTGAAAATGTGAACACCTTAAAATCATCGAAACAATGTCAAAATTTCAATCTCGAAAGTGAGGGTAGTGTTCGACCTATGGACAATAATGGCGGGCTAGGTGGTTCCGATCTGCAGCTTCCTGACTTTTTTGATGATGAATTTGAAGGGATTATGGCAGATATAACAGTGTATGAACTTAATGCATCAAATGCATCAAATGCATTTTAGTACAACAGCAACAGGTCAAACTCCGACACACTTCAATATAAATAACTGCACTGTGACAATCAGTATTGCATAGTAGAATGACAAGTCACTCACTAATGTATTTGTCTTTAAAAGTTGTTTGTTATGGGTTTTTTTATTTTATCAATAAAATATTGTTATTGTTTGAGATATGCTTAGAAGTTTTTATAGCATTTTTCTAAACGATATATAAAACACCTATTGAACGGGTTTATTCGAGAAATAACACTTTTATTGTCCAAATTATTTCCCTCGGCTTCGCTTCGGGAAATAGTGTATGTCTCGGGGGACAATAAAAGTGCTATTTCCCTCATACCCATTCAATAAATGTATACTATTTTATGAAATAAAAATATATTCATATGATTTTACTGAAACTTATTTTGATACCCTGGTTTATTCATTTAGAAAACAGTTAAATTGCAAATGTTGTAAAATAAGGTCCAAGTGTAATTTACTTGTGGGTCACATGTCGGGGACGACCTCTGCTTTGGAGGGGTGTGTGACGATGTTTGGGGTTGGTCTACAGGGACCCCTAAACATTTTTTTTATCCTTAAACAACATAATGAGATTCACAGAAATAACACTATACGCTGAGAATTATAGTGTGCGACCTATGAGCAAGGGAGATAACTCCCTTGGGACCCCAAACGACTTTTTCAAAATTAAACATCGAACGGAACACATAACCTCACTGCTGTCTGTACTTTTTACAGATAAGAATCCAATGTTTGTCCCTCAATTATATAACAGATTTATGGTAAAAGAGTCTGAGAATATATTTCCATTGTTGAATCAGTGAATTTTCATCTATAATATCGCAAACTGTAGGTTGTAGATTCTGACCATGTTTGTAACATGCCGCAAGATACATAGAATTCAGATATGTGTTTGAACTTTGTAAATAGTTATTTGCAAGAGTAATTTATGCTGAAATATCAGATCACTTTATTTAATTTGTAGTATATGGTTTATTGAAGTTTTCCTTCTTGGTAAAACTTCATTCTTTTAGTAGATTTACTTTGAAGCGATACCATACCACATGGGTCCAAAATAGTAACAGTTATGGTAGTCTCCATGTGTAAACATGCGATTGGGAAATAGCAATGAAAAAACGATGTTTTGCAATTGTAAGTTAGTCAAAGGTAATCTGCAGTTATAAAATGAATTTATTACCATTACTAAGAGTCGATTATCGTAATCATAAAGGTTGTCATGTACTTAAATAATATGTGTTATTGTTTACATAGGGAATGTATTTTCATTTTGTTTAGTTTATAATGTATAATGATAATGGAGCACGAGTAAATTATGTTACCCCGGCAAAGCCGGGTTACATAAAATTTACACGGGCTCTATTATCATTATACCCTCATAACCTCAACAAAATAAAATCGATTCCTGATATCTACAGTTTTTCAAGTTAAGGAATATTATTTTTTTTTCTCGACAGTTGCCCATTTTGTATTAAAAGACCCATGGTTTTTTTTTCTCTCCCGTCATCGTCAACGAATTCGATTGAACAGCTAACTGTACTCGAGTCATTCATATGTTCCCACCAAAAGTCAACAGAATAGCCGCACGTGTTGTACTATCATTATACTCTTGTAAAGATGATACTAGAAAGCATTGTTATTGAGTCCATGTCAGTGCAAATTGTAAATGTATTTTATTGTTAAGATCAAAGTACTGAAAAATACTGAGGTTTGTTTCATGATCCATGTAGATATTAACAGTGTTCATGATATTCACAATATTCTAGTCTCCAAACTCCGTACCTGGTTACAACATGAACAAATTTATTGTACTCGTAGACTTAATTGTACCTTTATATAACCTTGATAAATTAACCGCTGTATAGAATTCGTTTTTAAAAATATGTCCACTTTCAGTTTTCAACTATACACGTATCAAAGTTGGACTATGTTTATAATGAAATAATTTGGTAAGCAAAGATAATTCCTAAAATCTGAAATTGAGCATAAGGTCCATCCTACAAACATGAAATCTTTCGTTAATGTATTGGTTCTAAAAATTGTTATTATGGGTTTCCAAGTCTTAATATTGAAATCATTTGTGTTACGTTTTGCTATAGGAAATACTTTTTATTGAATTTCCCTGCACTTTCATTCATGCACATTGTACATGCAGATTGTTTTGTTGGCACACGGTGGATTATTAATAGCCTTCCAACTCGTGTTTTCTATCTCGAATCTCACGTGGAACAGTTGCCAGGTACTGACCATAAATATCAGTCGTTTACTTAGCGTACTACAGTTTCCCCATCCCTAAAGCTGTCACGTCATGAAATGACCATTGATGTTGCAACGAGAATCGTCTAAATATACAATATATTTGCTGTGTAAAAATTAAAGAGGGGATTATCGGTTTTTAGGTCATCTGACCAAAGGTCAAGATGATCATTGTCATCGTGTTCCGTTCGTCGTCAGCCGTGTGTGGTGCGTAAGACTATTTCATACAAAAGTCTACTTCTCATGAATCCTTGAATGGATTACAACCATATTTAGTGTGAAAATTATTGGGGAAGAATAATCATATTGTATACAAACGAGTTAAGTCCGACCCCTGGTGACATAGGGGCGGAACTCAGAAGGGGCTCAGTAGGGATGCTTTTACTGAAATTTTGTGATTATATCCTATTCCTCCTTAGCCCTTGAGTGGATCTTTGCGGAAGGACAATGATATTTTATGTAAACGAGTTAGGTCTGAACCCTGGGGACAGAGGGGCGGCGCTCAGAATGGGGAACTTTGACGAAGTTTTCTTTAATATCCTACTTTTCCCTAACCCTTGAGTGGATTATTACAGTCATATTTGATGCGAAACATATTAGGGAAATGCAATATTATATTTTGTGTAAACGAGACATGCCCGAACCCTGGGGATAGAGGAGTGAGGCTCAAAAGGCGGAACTTTGCGAAACATTTAAATCTTACTCTTCCTTAAACTTTAAGTGGATTACAACCATATTTGATGCGAAATATCATCAGGGGAAGGCAATCATATTTCATATAAATAAGCTAGGTTCGACCCCAAGGGACAAAGGGGCGAGGCTCTAAAAGGGTAACTTTGATAAAATTTGGCTTTAAAATCTAACCTCTCCTTAACGCTTGGGTAGATTACAACCATAATTGGTGTGAAACATATCAATGGTATGGTCCCAACGAAGTGTTGTAATTTGCTGGGTCCATCCGACGTCCAAGATGGCGCACAGCCGCCATCTTGAAAACAAATTTTAAATTCTTTTTAACAGTGGGATTTGGCTGAAAATCGCCTGAAATGATCCTGATATGGTACATAACCTTGTCAGATGACCGTTAAGACCCTTTGGTATTTTTTAACAAACTTTAGTGTTAAGATGGTTTTAGGCAAAACTGTTGCCAGGGCGCTTCCCGTAAGCAGCTGGTGTACGCGTGGGACGAACGTGGCAAACGTGGCGCTCTGGGTTGGTACAAAGGAGACAATATGTAGGAAACTATGTTAGCAGATGTGGTCGCTGTTTCTATTGTTGAGGGATTCATGCGAATCTCCAAGTTATTTCTATGTCATTGTGGATAGAATAGTTTTATAAATGTCACAGCAGTGAAGCCATACGTTTTTGTACATCGCTTAATAATTGAGCGATATGTCGGAAAGGCCCAGTTATCGAATTCCATTCCTTTTGTGCTATCCATTGTGCAATTTCATAGTGTATCAAAGTAATTTTGTTGTTATGATGAAAGGACCACCCGTTGTGAATACCTTAATCAAGAGCTAATATAGGTGAAAGAAACACCAGGTGTGAATATCATAATCATGAACAAATATAGGTGAAAGAAAAACCCGATGTGAATACCTTAATCAGGAACTAATATAGGAGAAAGAAACATATCGCCTGTTCATTGGTCAATTTCAATTCGTTATTCAGAATGTTACATGTTAAAATCCCATTGCGTTTTTGGGGAAAAAACATCGTCAAAAAGTACCAAACTTTGCTAAATGATAGAGCATATATCCTTATGGAAATATCCGCAAATGAAAAATGCAAACGAGTCAAACTCTGATAACTACGACGATTTAGCGATCAATTTTAAAAAGTTGCTCGATCTCTGGTAAGCACTTCTATTTGCTCTCGACTACACACCACATTGGCTTCACGCTTTACATATATATTTTGAATATATATTTTTATTATATAAGATAATAAATGATGTACATGACAAGGAATGTTACAGTGTAGTCACATTATGGAGGGTAGTTTGCACGGAAGGTCGAAAAACAAATATGTGCAGCTGGATATTATAATTTCATTGCATTTTATAACATTGTATGGATATATATCCCATCAGCCTATCGTGTACACTGTATACACAGAGACTTGGCATGAATATTCAACCAAAAGTCAATATTAACTATGTATATCGAAGATTAGCTGTGTATCTATATGACTCAGGTACAGGTTAAATAATGACTTTTTAAAAATGTATATTATTATCTATTGCCTGATTTCTGGTTTATTTCAGCTCATTAGCTTCTAGGCCACCTATAATTCTCTATATTAATAGTCCAACCATTAAAATATTGGCATAATTGTAGTCATATACATATATACATGTTATATAATCAAACATTGTCACTTGTGTCGGATAATAAACTTGGATTAACACATGTTTAATGTCATATTGGAGCGTTGGATACTTCAGTACTAGCTCCAGTTATTACATCATATTTATAAATATATAGATATATATACATAAAAAGAAAACACAACTATAAAACAGTTTTTTCCTCCCTAGCGCTTTCTCGGCTCATGCCGGTCTTCAGGGGTTTGAATTCTTTTATTTGTAAAACATGACGTCATAGTACAATGACGTCATAGTAAGATATTGTGAATGGTTCTGGAAGAAACTAACAAAAACATGAGGACAAAATAAAAACTAATATGAAGTTCCTTTGTCCCGTTCTGAATTTAACACAGGTTTCATAAGTTGAATGAAATACATTTCTTTATTTTCTCTTTTTAAAAGATCTGAATTAGACATTTGATATATATATATAAGAAAAAAGTAACATGTCCATTCGATGGTTTCCAAATATGAAAAAACACACCATAAAACAGTTTTTGTATCGCCCTAGTGCTAAAATGGCAAGAAAAACACAACAATAAAACAGTTTTTGTATCGCCCTAGTGCTAAAATGGCAAGAAAAACACAACAATAAAACAGTTTTTGTATCGCCCTAGTGCTAAAATGGCAAGAAAAACACAACAATAAAACAGTTTTTGTATCGCCCTAGTGCTAAAATGGCAAGAAAAACACAACAATAAAACAGTTTTTGTATCGCCCTAGTGCTAAAATGGCAAGAAAAACACACCAATAAAACAGTTTTTGTATCGCCCCAGCGCTTTTGCGGCTCCTTGCCGTTCTTCAGGGGATTTTTATTGTTTTATTTGTAAATCATGACGTTTTAGTACAATGAAGTCAAAGTAAAATTATGTCATAATAAAGTACACAACAATATTGTAAATGATTCTGGAGAAATTGTAACAAAACATGAGGACAAAATGACAATTAATGTTAAGTTCCTCTGTCCCGTTCTGCACAGATTTTTAAAAGTTTGATGGAATACATTTCTTTATTTTCTCTTTTTAAGAGATCTGAATTAGACATTTGATATATTGGTAAAACAAAAAAGTTTTCATTAGCACACATATGACAATGTTCGTTTACTGTTTAATATCTGAGATGATCTGTTTTGGTTTGTTGTCGGTGTAATGTAAGTCTCTTTCTCAATTCCATTCCTGTCTGACCAATATAAAAATGGAAGCAATTATTACAAATAAGTGCGTAAATGACATTTTTGGATGTACAATTCATATTAGTTTTAATTCTGAAATGAAAACCATTTTTGAATGTATAAAGTTTACATTCTATAATAATATCACATGTTTTTCAACGCTTTTGCATACGTTTAGTGACAGAAGTATCTTGAATTTTGGAATCAAATTTTGATGCACTTAAAACACGTTTAAGATTTTAGGTTGACGCTTGTAATTTGTTGTTTTCTTGTTAGATAAAATCGATTTCACTCTGTCGTTATTTTTCATGTAATCTTCACAACCTTTTACAATTGGAATAATATTGTAGTCGTTTGGATTAAAAGTACCAACACAAGGTATTATATAGCTTTTGAATTCCACTTAATTTCGGTTTCCTTAAATGAATAGGTCCTTCTTTATTTGCTCTTTCAACTCCGTAATCTATAACTTCTTGTGGATAATGCTGGAAATAGTTTCCATTGTATACTGTATATCAGGATGTAGCTTATTAAGTTCTTGAAATATCATTATAAGACTCTTTCATATGTAGATATGAAGGATAGGGATATATTCTACCCGAGGGTCACAAAATAATGTAAAACCCGAGGCTTGCCGAGGGTTTTACAACTTCTTGTGATAACGAGGGTAGAATATCCCTCGACGTTTTATTGCGATTCTACTACTGTAATTTTCCGCCATTTTGAAATAAATTCGAAAAAAAACGCGACTGCAAGTCAATTCTCCATACATGAAAATATGCGTAATATTTTCAACGCAAATCACGTTGTTTGTACCTTTTAAAGTAAATCCAGCCAACTTTCTGAAACAAATTGTTAAAATTGGACTTAAAAAATAGTAATTTTGTTGACGCTGTGTCGTCACGAGGCTTTATTGCATGGGTAGCCATGCAATACAGCTTCAGACGACATGAGTGTATTGCCCTTGACCAGCCAGTATTACACGTTTAGGCATGAGAGAGATTTGCATCTTTATCTGATTGCCAGATTATAAAACAATCATCCAAAAATCTGATGAAATTCTTCCTTATATACTCAGCTTGTATATTGTCTATTATCCCCATGTTTCTGTAAATCATTTCCTCAAGGTATTCAAGAACCAAAGTAGCATATGTAGGGGCAACCTTTGTCTCCATCGCTGTATCTTTACATTGCCGAGAATATGAATTATCAAAATAAAAAACACTTCTATTCAATGTTATTTTCAATACTATTTTCAAAGCTTCCAAAATAAAGGTTTTACTTACTCGATTGTCAATTAAAGAAGGATATTTTCTAGCCAAAAACTAACTGCTTTTAAACCAAGTTCGGTAGGAATGTTTGTAAGCTAACCACATCAAACGAAATCAATTTTCTACCTGGTACAACGTTTTTTGGTAACCTTATTAAAAAGTCAAAATCGTCTTTAAAACAAAACTCGGTACTGTGGGCAAATGGTTTTAAATTGATATCTAAAAAATGACATTGTGTAACGTTATTAGATTCAATGACTATAGGTCTCAATTTTAAGTCAGTTGGACAATGTATATGATTATACTCAGAGTTTTGTTCTTTTATAGAATTAGCAATTCGACTGCTTTTATGAATCTTGAATCTTCGGTAAACAATAAAAGTAAATAGTTTAAAATGAAAAAATTGGTTAAGTAATCTATTTCTTCTTAAAGAAGTTCACCGCTCTCTCTCTCTATCTATCTCTCTCTCTCTCTCTCTCTCTCTCTCTCTCTCTCTCTCTCTCTCTCTCTCTCTCTCTCTCTCTCTCTCTCTCTCTCTCTCTCTCTCTCTCTCTCTCTCTCTCTCTTTTGAAGAATAACATTTAATTTATTTGAATTAAATTGTTCATAAAAATAATGATATGTGTAATATTAACGTTAAGCTAATGACTTTTGCGACTCTACAAAATTATCAATCTTTTTATACATTCCTATTTTAAAAATCACAATTCATTCCGGAAAAGTGGCGCGCCTTTAATAACAATGTATGGAACGTTATTATCGCCAGATTTAGTGGACTTATCGGTTCTGCTATTGTATCTATCCCATCTTTTTCAGCCATTCTACGTAGTTTCTGATCCTTTTGTTGTTGTTGTCGCAAACCAGCATCTAAGAGAATCCTTCGACTAAGGAGAAAATTGTAAATTCATCGCTTTTGCCGCTTCCCGTTACAACAGACCGTCTATCTTTTTCTGATATCATATCAGTTTGAATCATCGTAGCATTATGCAAAGCAGTTCATGTTGAATTTGTTTCAAGAGCAACTCAATTCATCACCCCATGAAATCGACCAAAGCAAGATTCAATCCTTATATTTCAATTCAATCGTATTAGATTTTTGTTGATTTTTTTTTTAAATGCGAGTTTCTGGGCTTGTGCAAGTCTACAAAGAGAGACGTAAGTATATAGTGCGTCATTAGAATACAACTGATAAAAAATAAATAGCGCAAATATTACATTTTGTCATACACTTATTTAAAAACATCTTTATTATCAATGTAATCCAGATGAAACGTAAAACATTTAGAATAGGTTTAGACGTGATTTCAAAAATGGTCCGTCGAAGATGCGGAAGGATAATGTCTAGACTGTTATACGGTTGTCTCCCGCTTCGATTCAAAATGGAGAATCACCGTATAACGTGATGGGAACGGAAAGGTTCAATCTAGTGGTGTAAGTAGCCTTTAGCCTTGATACAAGTTAAACAAGTGATTAAAGGTAAATCAACACTCATTGACTTTTATATAGTATTTCTTAACGCCGTTTAGGCTTCGTCATTTGTTTGTAACTGAGACGTTCTAACGTAAACTAGTTTCGACACACGTCCCACAGGGACGTGGCACATTTTATTTTTCTTCAGTAGGCTATCTTGCTCGACTCAAACGATACACCGGAATCAGTAAAACGAGAGTCCATAAAATGCTTTTAAAATTGTAGAAATCTGTCCGTAATATTTGCATTTTTTAAACACCGCTGTTAAGATCTATGCCTAGGCCTAGTAGGAAGCTACATGTACACCTTCTTCGGCAAAACTAGGTCTAGATAAAATATTTTCGTGTGCGATGTTAAGAGACCCAAGTTCATACACAAATTCATGAGCTAATGAAACCGGATTTCTCAAGTAGTTTCATTGAGTTCAACTTAAGTGAAAATTTAAATATTCTTTTTTGTTTTGTAGCCATAGAAATGTATTTATTAAAATCAGCAAAAGTTTAGTTATCCTTGGTAACCTAGAAACATGTGTATATGCACGTGCTTTATGGTATCTGGCTATATGCATTATACATGTTCTTAGGTCGATATAAGATATGAAATAATTCAACTGGTTCAATAAGATTTATGTAATAACCAATGAATATTCCATATGTGACGTTTGCATCAGTAGTACAATATGTAGGTGTCACCGCCATCAGAAAAAATGACCAGGCAGCATGAGTACACAAGCTGTGAAAGTGTACACAAGTTGTATTCAAAATGAAAGACGATTTTGACTTTTTAAGGTTACCAAAAAACGTTGTACCGGATAGAAAATTGATTTCGTTTGATGTGGTTAGCTTACAAACATTCCTACCGAACTTGGTTTACAAGCAGTTAGTTTTTGGCTAGAAAATATCCTGCTTTAATTGACAATCGAGTAAGTAAAACTTTTATTTTGGAAGCTTTTAAAATGGTATTAAATAGAAATGTGTTTTATTTTTAGATACAGCGAAGGGGACAATTTTTGCCCCTACATATGCTACTTTGGTTCTTGGTTACCTAGAGGAAATGCTTTACGGAAAAATCGGTAAAATAGACAATATACAAGCTAAGTATATAAGGAGGAATCTCATCAGATTTTTGGATGATTGTTTTATAATCTGGCAATTAGATAAAGTAAATATATTATTTCAAGAACTTAATAAGCTACATCCTGACATACAGTATACAATTGATTCTAGTACATGAAAACTACCGTTTTGGGATGTATTTGTACATATTAAAAATTGCGAAATCACTACTGACTTTTACTGTAAGCCGACAGATTCGCATAAATATCTTGAATATTATTCAAATCAAGCAAGGCATGTTAAGCTAAATATCCCCTTTAATTCAGCGTCCCGTTTTATCACAATCGTAAATGATAAAACTATTTTCAGCATTATCCACAAGAAGTTATAGATTACGGAGTTGAAAGATCAAAGGAAGAAGGACTATTCGATTAAAGGGACAATTCACTCAAGCTAATTCTTTTACATAACCAAGAAGCAAAATATGGCATGAATGTATTGATCTACATTTCTTATGAAACATTTAACTCAATATATTGACAAATTTCACGTTATTTTTAAGTATTTTAATTGATACTGTTGTAACTACAAATCGTTGATCAATACGATTAAGCAGGTACAGTATGTACTCTGTACCCATTCCCGAGCCAAAGTCACGCACGTTAAACAAATGAACTACATAACCACTGAGGAGGTAATAAAATGATTTTTAGGCAAGACAATTCATCTAATAAGGTAAACCACTACTCAGAGCGATTTGAGCAGTTCTAGACAAAAGTTGCATTACTCTACGAGCAAGGGACAGGGTTCGGCATACAAGATGTTCGACCACAATGTGTAATGGCGGACAGCGAGCGAGTTTGAAAGTTCACACACATTTCACCACCATGGGCTTTTCGAGCATATCACAGTAAAACCGACTGATCTAATTGACATTAGAACCGGTTTTTACCCCGATATATGTACAAATTTTAATGTTGTCTTAGATTGAATTATCCCTTTAAGGAAAACGAATAAAGTGGAATCCAAAAGCAATTATAATACCTTTTGTCAGTACTTTTTATCCAAACAACTACAATATTTTTCCAATTGTAAAAGGTTGTGAAGATTACATGTAAAATAGTGACAGAGGGAAACAAGAAAATAATAAATTGCAAGCGTCAACCTAAAAACCGTAAACGTATTTTATGTGCATAAAAATTTGATACAAAAATTCAAGATACTTCTGTCACTAAATGTATAAAACTTGTGATATTATTGTAGAGTGTAAAAGTTATACATTCAAAAATGGTTTTCGTTTCAGAATTAAAACTAATATGAATTGTACATCCAAAAATGTCATATACGCACTTATTTGTAAAAATTACTCCCATTCTTATATTGGTCAGACAGGAATGGAATTGAGAAAGAGACTAACATTACACCGACAACAAACCAAAACAGACCATCTCAGATATTAACCCTCTTGCTGCCAGAACCCCGTTTGAAATATGTGACGTCACTGCCAGAACTAATGACGTAACGTCAAGTTCGCCACGTTGTATATGTACATGCAGTTGCAGGTGCAGTACCAGTTTAGTATTGACGATCGCAATCATTTACGTCATCAACCTCAGTGATATTTTACAATAAAATAGAGACAAAAGATGGAACTGTTAAGCACACGGAGATCTGAGAATTAATTGACCCACCAGAGTGCCCTTACACCATTTTTAGACGTTTTAGAGGTCTAGATAAAAAACGGTAAAAATCATTAAAAAAATCGAAAATCAATGTATATTCTACAATGTAGAGTATGATTTTTACCGTTTTGTTTTTTATCTAGAACTCTAAAACGTCTAAAAATGGTGTTAGGGCACTCTGGTGAGTCCATGATTACATAATATGTAACTAATTCTCACATCCCATTGGTTAAGCACGCTTGAAGTTTCGCGAAGAGTGCTATTTCCTAAACATTTTTTTTCCTGAACACGTAGGGCGTTAGAATTGTACCTGCTGCCCCTATTGCATGGTCGTAAAAGGCGTCTAAATTTAGGATCTTATCTTTTCTCTTCTTCCTAACTGACCCTATCTTTCCTAATGCCTCCCTTGGCACCGCCTCACGTTTGGCCTTGAGTTGAGCGTTCGCCCTTGTGAGGAAGGCTCTGGGTTCTGTCCCCTGGCCGAGACACACCAAAGTCTATAAAAGTGGTAGTTTCTGCTCCTGCTTAGCGCTCAGCAAACGGGGAGTGGGACGACTGGTTCGCCCGTTGTCAGTATAATGTGACCGGGTGGGGTGTATTGCTTGGTGTCTTCGGCGGCATGTTTCAGTGATATAGCACTATAAAAAGGGCAATAGTTCCACTATACAAGAAGACACAACATGAATATACCGCAGTCTCCCGAAACACACACCTCGCACAACATACACGCAACACACCGCATACATGGGAGGCCGTCCTTACATGACCATAGCTGTTAATAGGACGTTAATTAAAGAACGAAACCAAACCAAATCCTGAACAACACACCCACACCGGCATCACGAGGAGAGCACCATATCCTTCTGTGACTTAGGCCTATCTGAAAAAATTTCTCTTGGATCTTAGGCCTAAAATAAACCCCATTAGTACCACTTACATGTACTTTATATTGAGATTTACAACAGAGGTATTGAGCTTCTTTTCTTTTTTTATGTCGCAAGTAATAATGACGATTTGTCAATGAATAAAAATACGATAATAATTTATTGATCTTTTTATTCTCCTTGTCACGTCATATTCGTAAATATGTGTAAACCAATATTTTGTTTCATTACACTATATAATTATCAATTTTTTGAATACATTTGTATCAAATCTTTATTTTTTATTGAAAGGTTTATAGTAGTAATTAGTAGTTTCAAAGATTAGCCGTGGGGAGGCCATCGGAAACAAATTGTCAGTTTTCCGGTCACAATAAACGAGAACAATTATATATTTCTGCACTGTATATGTATGTTCCAAGTGTTTTGAGAGAAATGCATGCAGCTGTATCCGACTTGGCCAAAACGAGTCAAATCTTTTGTACTTTTGCCTTCCTATAATAGAAAACGATAATTCTCATTTATGCAAAACAAACTCGCGTTTTCTTATGAGCGTGGAGACATTAAAATTAAGTTAAGTTAACAAACGCTTTTAGATTTAACCTATGAGTATTTCGTGGTTAGACTACACTGTGTAAAAATACATGTAACTAATGGAATCTAGGCTTGTATAACCATATTGTACGGTTTTAATTATTCTCAAATGTATAGTGATGGATAATGATTCTAAATTGAAAATTCTCTTGCCAGAATCATATGAATCTAAGAATAAGCTGTATTTTTTAAAAGTATTTTTGGACCATTTTAGATTTTTTAGGCGTTCTACACGCTGTGTATCCGGCTATGTAGGGTATGATGTTTACCTTCTTTTATATATCTCCAACCACGACTAAAACTGGTCTTTGAACACTAAGATATATAAATGTCCAAATATATAACACTGTATCAATTAATAATTATCATTTCCCTCTGATCAAAATGTTCTATCGTCTTTATTTCCATTTCTATTTTACATTTTTTGCCTATTTACAGTTAGGAAATCCGTATAGTCCAACACTTCTTTTGAAACTCACAATACTTTCGTCGATTGTCAAAGCCCGGGCTACATTTTACAACGCATTTTGAATAAAGCCAGATTTTTTTTCTTCATTAATCCTATATGCTGAACAACGCAGTTGGAAATAAAGAAATTGAAATGAATCGGTATGACTGCTATTGTTTTCCATCCGTCAATATCGACGGGAATTTGAGTCTGGTAAATGATGAGGGGGTTTATGTACAGTAAGGGTTTTTGTTGAACGTGATAGAACGAAGGGAAAAAACTAGATAGAAAAGAAGAAAAAATGTAGAAAACTAGAAACTTTATGGCTAGCGAATCGTTGTAAAGGCTTCAAGGACTTTTATAGGGATGTCTGCCTTGAAGTCTGCTAGTGTGGTGCTACATTGGATGATACAATTTACTGCTTCCGTTGTGTAATTGTGGAACGTGAAAGGGGTATCTAATAGTGTTTTACACGACATATATGTATATTCGTACACCGGATATTGCTATCAGTGAAAGGTACGTAAATCTAGATGAACTATTTACACTATAATAATAATAATTGCTTTTACCTATTGGTTCGTTTACAAAAGTTACCTACGTGGCCCATATAGTATTTGTATATCATATATCATATATCAGACTTCCGGTTGAACGGGGTGAGTGAACGTGCCTGAGAAGCCTCCGAAGAAAACATATCCATATATACATTCCTAACATTACATTGGAGGAATTGCACATACCAGTACTGACCTTATGTTGTAAGGTAACTCACCATTTGATTATTTGAACTTTTGTTACTTTGGAAACGTGTTTTATTGAAAAATAATTACCGGGTACCTGCTTGACCACACCTGTGAACTATTTATAGAAATACGTGGCCTATACGAGTACGTGTACGTGTACGTGTATTCAGGAGCAATGGAGGTAGAGCCAAATAAAACGTCTAAATACCAAAGTCTTGTTGATTCATATAAAAACAAGGACATCGCCGAATTTTTTGCAAATATGCACTAAAGGTTTAGCCGTGAGATCGATGTTATTCGGGGAACCGTAAAAGATCTTGGTGCGCGTGTCGACCACTTAGAGAAATTTGCGACCCATGCTAACCAGACTTTGAATAAACTAGAGCCTGAAATAGAAACCAAAATAAAAAATGAGTCGCATGAGAGACTGAAGCTAGAAATTTGGGGCCGAAAATGGAATCTGGTTTTAAAACCCAGGAAAACACTCACAAAAGTAAAAGAATTTCTGTCGACTACATTAAAACTTCCAAACGATATTATCGACCAGATGATCTTTCAAGCCGCGCACAGGCTGAAGGGTGGCCAGGGTGGAAAGCGCAATATCATCAGAGTGATCTCCCTTGAGAGTGATGGACACGGAATTTTGCTCGGAAGAAAAACTGACAAGAATGAAGATTATTCTGACTCACAGGATTTGTACTATCGTGCAATAACGGGTATAAGTACTCTAGTTCACAGCGAATAACATTTTGTTGATGTGCCGGTATGCTATATGCTGAATAAAGCATGATTTGAACTTGGGTCTCCTACAGTAATCACTCGTGTATATCGGTATGTACGTGGACTTTGCACCCGGCGACCCGCCCTCATACACCGAGCCGTGCATACGATATTGACAATGTGCACGACGTATACTGTGTTTGTTTGTATACTTTCCATGCATCCCAATATCAGTTTACTCAATAATACCCAGTTATTTGACTTTCGATCCAGATACTCCTGAATTACACGTTCAACATGGCTAGCCAAAAACATGGTGACATCACAAGCAAAGTTATGAGTGACGCTCATTCCGTAATATATGGATCCTCAGAAAACGACTTTATGAACAATTTGGCTGATATGATGAACAGATTGGACCTCAGATTACAACATATAGAAACACGTACACAGAAAATAGACCAAATTCAATCCTCTCCTGCTTCAGTGACCGTCCAGGTTGGTCAACTTGACAGAGAGGTCCGTGATGGGAAGGCTAAAGCAAAGGACATCGAACAAAGTGCTCAATTTGTTAGTGATATGTATGACGGAATTAAATCGACGTCCAATGAGAATAAATCTAGCGTTGAAGCTCTACAACGTATTGTTAAAACATTGACCGATTACGCCAAAATATTTAAAGCTGAAATAGCCACGCTGAAAAAGGAGAATCGTGACCTTAAAAATAAAGTCACTGATCAAACCTGTCGAAATATGAAATATAATCTTATCTTTTCCGGCATAACTCAACACCGTGATGAGAATACCGAAAATCTCATTCGTGACTTTCTGTACTATGAGTTAGGCATAGAACGTCCAATATCATTCGCTAACGTTCATCGTTTCAATAGCAAAAACAGCAGGAAAAGGAGGCAACCACGGCCGATTGTTGCCAAGTTTCACTTCTACAATGACCTCCAACTGGTGTTATCACGTGCTGGCGCCCTCAAAGGTAAACCGTTCTCTATCGATGAACAATACCCGAGTGAAATTGAGGATAAACGAGAGTGTTACATGTATTTCATGGAACATATGCAGGAATCTCGTGCAAAAACTACAAGACCCCGAATTTACCGATATTATATGCCAATATGACATATTCTGTCTGTACGAGTGTTGGGCGTCTTCGGATGATGATCTGTGTGTATCGAACTACATCAACCATTTTATTCCTCGCTCTCACGGGAGAGGGGGTGGTATTGCAATATATATTAAAGAGGATATTGGTGATTATTGTTCTATTGCTGAACATATTAATGACAGTATTATAGTTTTGAAATTAAGTACACCTGCCACCAATGAGCGTTCAGATGTATTCATCATTGCAAACTATATCCCTCCAATCAATAGTACTTATTATGATAATAATGATGTTGATTTATTTAACGTCCTTGAGGAGACCATAAGTCGATATCAGGATTTAGGCAACATTATGGCTATTGGTGATTTTAATAGCAGGACAGGGTTGAATGATGACTTTGTACAGAATGATCAACTGAATGAGGATTCTATCCAATTATTATCCAATGTTGTAAACTATCAGCCTGATATTGAAACCACTGATAGGCGAAATATGGACAAACATGTTAATCAATTTGGTAGAAACTTACTGAACCTATGCAAAGCCACCGGCCTTCGTATTGTCAATGGTAGGCATGATAACGATGCAGAAGGAAATTATACATTTTATAGCAAAAAGGGATCTAGCCTAATCGATTACGTTTTAGTAGATAAATATTGCACGGAGGTGATAGAACATTTTGTTTCTGGAGAATTTACGCAATTCTCTGATCATTCTCCCGTGACCTTTGGCATCCAGGTAGAAGCCTATACGACCGTCGAATTAGTGCCAAATATAAATCAAACGATTTCTGATCAGACTGAAAGTACAACCATTGGATATAAGTGGATCCATGATAATAAACAGGACATTATTTCAGCTCTACAGAACAATATTGAACTTTTACATGATCTGTGTGACATTTCAGATAATACTGATGAAAATGTTAACAAATGTATTGACAATTTCTCTCAGACGTTAAATAGCATAATTATCCCTTTCTGTTCTCGCATGAAAATCCCTTCTGGTGATCACCAGAAAACACCTAAGGTGGACAAGCCGTGGTTTAATGACGTGTGCAAGTCCAAATACAAAGAATACAAACACGCTTTGGGCTCTTTCAATTCCTGTAAATCTCATGAAAATAGACTATTACTGGTAAATAAGAAAAGAGCCTATAAAATTTTGGAACGTAAACTGAAGAATCAATACAAACACCAGCAGGGTAATATGTTGAATTTCATGAGAAAAAATAACCCCAGAAGTTTTTATAAGCAATTCCGTAAGAAGAAAAATACATCGAATAGTAAAATATCTCTTAATGAATTTTTTCATCACTTTTCTAGTGTAGCTAATGTGGATACTAACGTAAATGAAAATGTTCCTGAATTTTTCAGAAATTATGATCTTAAAGATGCGGTTTATCAAGAACTTGACTTAGAAATTTCTCATGAGGAAATTGGTATTGCTATAAATAATCTGAACTCCAATAAGGCTTGTGGCATGGATGGCATTCAAAACGAGTACTTGATCCATTGTAAGGACATTCTAGTGCCATGTCTCTTCACACTATTCAATAATGTTTTCAAATCTGGTCATTTCCCCCATAACTGGTCAATTGGTAATATTATCCCTGTTTTCAAGAAGGGTGATATTGACGACACTAATAATTATAGAGAAATCACCCTAGTCAGTTGTTTAGGAAAACTATTTACGTCTATCTTGAACCGTAGGTTATTAGCATTTGATAGTAAATACAATATCCTTACTGACGCTCAATTTGGCTTCCGCAAAAATCTATCCACTGTCGACGCTATTTTTGCCTTACAGGCCTTAATTAATAAAAGTCTTAAAACTAAGAAAAGATTTATACTGCTGTTTCATAGATTACCGTAAGGCATTTGATTTTATTAATCGACAAAACCTGTACTATAAACTAATAAAAGAGGGTATCGAAGGTAAGATGTTGGCTATTATACGCTCGCTATATCATAAAGTTAGAAGTTGTGTTAAATATAATGGGTCGAATTCTGACTTTTTCGAATGTAAAAACGGTTTGTTGCAAGGCGAAGTACTATCCCCTATATTATACTCCCTCTAAGTTAATGATTTTGAAATGCAATTTATAAGTGACAATTGCCCATGTATCGAATTACAGGAACTGAATATGTTTCTGATTATGTATGCAGATGACACCGTTATTTTAGCTGAAACTCCTGAAGGCTTACAAAAACTGTTAAACTCGTTGCTTAACTATACCATGAAATGGGCGCTAACTGTTAACACTGATAAAACAAAAATTATGATTTTCAGAAACGGTGGGGTAATTAGGAAAAAAGAACAGTGGTTTTATAACGGTGAAAAATTAGAAATTGTAAATGAATTTAACTATTTAGGTATGCTTATGAATTACAATGGCAAATTTAGACAAACTCAGAAAAAAGTAGCAGATCAGGGACGTAAAGCATTATTTGCAATCGACAAAATTTGTAGAGAGAATTTTTTCAACATTGAAACTCAACTATCCGTTTTTGATACTTTCGTAGGTAGTGTTATAAACTATGCCTCGGAAATATGGGGTTTCCACCAAGCACCTGATGTCAAAAAAATACAAATTAGTTTCTGTAAAAAGTTGCTAGGAATTAGAAAGAGTGCTTGTAATAATTTTGTTTACCAAGAACTTGGGCGCTACCCTTTACACATCGTGCGAAAATCAGGAATTTTTAAATATTGAATCAAACTCAAAAACACGGATAACTGTATACTTCAGGCAAGTTATGAAAATATGCTACAGAACGGCGATAGTTGGGTTCTGAGTATTAAAAATGAATTGTATAGAAGTGGACTAGGGTTCATATGGGAGTCTCCCAATGTTGATAACGTAACATATTTAAAAATAAAATACAGAATCTTGGACATTTTTCAACAAAAATGCCACGAATCTATAATTTCAAGTCCGAAAGGACATATTTTTCAACATTTAGATAATTCGTTTACCCTCCAAACTTATCTGATCAAAATGAACAGCCGAGTCTATCAGAGAGAAGTCACTAAAATTAGGACATCCGCCCACTTACTCAATATCGAAAGTGGTCGTTTTAGGAATATTCGAAGAACTGAACGAAAATGCCATGTCTGCGATAAAAATGATATTGAAGATGAATTCCATTTTACACGTATTTGTCCTTTATACAATGATTTACGCCAACAATTAATCAAACTGTTCTATAGAAGAAACCCAAGTGTGTTTAAGTTAATCCAACTGTTATCTTCTGATAATGTAACAGAATTAAATAATTTGGGGAAATACATTTTCCGCGCGAACAAACGCCGAGCTGAATGTCTTGTGTTACAAAATGTACAGCCGTAAATTGCCATCCATGCCATTAATGCCTTATCTTTATCTATATTATTATTTCTATGTTAGTGATCTATCTATATTTCATCGTGTGTTTGTTTGTCACGCTCTCAAGGTTTTCACTCTCTTAATTGTTATGTTATGTATTTGTATGATTTGTATAATCTGATTAGCTTTTGCTAAAGAAATAAAGAAATTGAAAAAAAATTCATACGTTTCAATAGCTTGATAGACAGGGATGAGGTGCTAGAAGCTGCCATGAAGCTTAAACCTGGATCGGGCTACAGTGTAATGACAGATCTACCCCCTGAAATAAATAAAATCCGTGCTAAGTTGCTGAAAGACCGTTGGGAGATGCCCTCGTCTGAAAAGAAGAAATTTAAAATTGTGTATCAAAAGGAGTTTCCTTTTGTGGTATTGAAGCAAAAGCCCAAATATTGAACACATGTTTCGACGACGAAGGTTGACAATACTTGTTTTTGTGTGGCGGCCGTTAGGCGTGACACGGACTGAGCACGCGCGCGCCTACCACGCTTTAAAAGAAACAGTACTCATGTGTATACAATGTGTGAACATATTTACAGATACTTGTGTTTTGTGTTTGGTTTTTTTTTTCTGTTTTTGTTTCCATTGCAAACATTATTGTTATTAAGCCTAAAAGTGAAAAGTTTTTGTTTAATGGTACTATATGAATTAATACGTTTGGTATTATATCAAAATGTGTATTCATTTTTTGTAATTACATGCATGTAATATAGTAGTTAAGGGGATTAATATGGGTTTCATACTTTTGTTTGAGATAAAATAATAATCTTAAGTTTGATATCGAACTATGTATGAGTGCTTTACCTATCACAAGGTTCCTAAAAATATTATAAAAAAGGTTTAATTACTGAAAAAGGCTAATTCTATATATACAATCTACTGTCGGGTTTTTTTTCTTAATAAGAGATGCCGTTTTTTATAAGATCAGAAAAAACCTTATGCAAAATGGATCTAATTCGATGAATTTAAAGTAATGTGTATTGATTTTTCAGTATGTATATGGTCATATCCTCTGATAAATAAAACTAGAATAGTAACAATATGATTATTGTTTTTGACAAATACTTTGCTTTACTAATATTAATTTGCAAATATGAAATGATTGGCGCAAGTATTATGAATTTAGTGCTTTTTGCAGTGATGTTATTATCTCTTGTAACATTCCATAACGTACCGTGACGGACAATCTGAATTCTTGACACATAGTTTCGACGCTTTGTTTGATCTACATTCTGCACGATGAAGGCTGACAATACTTTAGTCTGTTATTGTGTGAAGGCCGTTATGCGTGACACGGACTGAGCATGCGCGTGCCTTCCACGTGTAAAGATGTACCAGTGCACGTGTATAACTACAATGTGTTAACATGAACACATATACATATTGTTTGTGTTTGTTGTTGTTCAATTGCCGGTATTGCTATATTAAAATACGAAGTAAAATGTGTACGACATGAATGAAAATACTTATAATTACAAATATGTAGCATAAATATGCAATAATAATAATTATTAGGTAACTATAATATAGGAGTACATGTTTTCTAGAAAAATAGTAATATTGATTTTGACATAATATCATAACAGTTTACATTACTGAAACTAATCTGCAAATATGAATGATTGACATGCATTCTGTAGGTTTTTTTCGGTCGGGGTTATTGCCCCTTTGTATTTTCCTCCCTAACGTGTAGATATTCGGAATTTCCGAATGCTCTCGGAGATTTTTCAAGATATTGCGATAGGTACATGTAATGAATTTTTGATATAACATTAGATCCAAAAACAACAAAATTGATCTCTTGCAACTTCTGGCTTTCGAATAGTGACAACATGATCAATCTAGTGAAAAGTATCCATGTAACTCAAAATATTGTTATTATTAGTTACAGGTATGTGTATTGAAACTGTACTTTTAAATTGTCATTTGTCAACTGGTATCTGCTGATCTACAAAACAACATTCTTACTGCAGGTATGGACTTTGCTTATAAATCTGATCATTCCCCTATTTTTGTAGAAATTGAATTTATTAAACAACAGCGTGGAAGGGGGACATAGAAATTCAATAATAGTCTTCTCGGCGATCCCGAATATATAAACTTAGTTAAAAATATCATCACGGAAGTCATCTTACAATATAGAAAAAACGAAAATAATGATTTAAACCCCCCAGAATTTAATAATAGTGATAAGTTATTTTGGGAAACTTTAAAACTAATAATAAGGAGAAAAACCATTAGCTATTCATCATTTAAAAAAAGAGAACGACAAAAACAGGAAAATAATCTAGAAAACGAACTACATCAGTTATATAATAGACACCAATCTGAACATAATTCACAATTACTACAAGCTATTTCAGAAACGGAGGGTAAATTGAAAATATTACGTCAAAAAAAAGTAAAGGGATTGATCAATAGAGCAAAGGTGCGATGGAGAGTCGAAGGTGAAAAAAGTACAAAGTATTTCTGTAATCTTGAAAAACGACAATTTAACGAAAAAATGATCTCTAAACTTATAGATGACAACGGTGAAGAAATAAACAATTTACAGGATAGTCTTCATGAACAATCGGTTTTTTACACAAATCTTTATAATTCAAAGGGAACTCTGTTTAACAATATTCACCGTGATTTTTTTTTTAATGATAATAATCCATTTATTACTAAACTGACAGATGAACAAAAGATTTCAATGGATGGCCCAATCAATGCGGAAGAATGTTTAAAAGTTTTAAAAAATATGAGTAATGGAAAATCACCAGGTTTAGACGGATTAACTGTAGAATTTTACAATTTTTTTTGGTCAGATCTAAAATCTTTTTTAATAAAATCCATAAATCAATCTCTTACAGATCAGGAAATGTCAATTAGTCAGCGTCGTGGATTGATTAAATGTATTCCAAAACAAGGGAAATCAAAACTACTTATAAAAAATTGGAGACCAATTACATTATTGAATGTAGATTATAAAATCGCTTCATCTTGTATAGCTTACAGAATTAAAAAAAGTTCTAGTTGATAGCATTAGCCCAAGTCAGTCAGGCTTTGTCAAATGTCGGTATATAGGAGAATGCACAAGAATTATAAGTGACATAATTGAAAAGACAGAAGAGAATAATCAAGCAGGTATTTTATCAATGTTAGATTTTGAAAAAGCTTTCGATTCCATTGAGTGGGCATTCATAGAAAGATGTTTGCGATTTTTTTTGTTTTAGTGATTTTATTTTAAATTGTTTTTAAATTTTTATTATTCAAATATTTCAGCCTCTGTAGAAAGCAATGGTCACCTCTCCAACTCTTTTCAACTTACACGCGGAGTACGACAGGGTGATCCTTTGTCTCCATACCTTTTTTATTATATGTATTAAATTACTTTGTGCAGCAATTAAATTTGAACCCGATGTAAAAGGGATAATTATTATGAGCATTTTGGAGGAAATAGAATATGGAGCTTAACAAAATGTGGTCTAGATGAAGTTATAAAAAGGCACAATTTTGGAAAATTTTGGAGCGAAATTTTGTCTTTTTGGGGAAATCTGTACGACATCCCCCCAGCAGCCCCAGAAGTTGTTTCTCTCCCAGCCTCTATGGTTCAATAAAGAAATAAAAGTTAACAGAAAAACAATATTTTCAAAAATATTATGCAATGAAGGCGTTTTCTATTTTAACGACATAATAGACGAAAACGGAAATATTATGTCTTTTAATAATCTTGTTCAGAAATATCATGTAAATATCAATTTTATGTGTTATAATAGTATTATTAGCGCAATACCTAGAGACTGGAAGAGAATGGTAAAGAACTATGGCAAAAATATTGAAAATGTTTTACATGATAATTTAAAACAGATCAGAATACTTGAAAAACCATGTAGATATTTCTATCGCAAAATTTTATCCTCGGTGTTTGTCTATCGTCAGCAAACTCATGAAAAATGGCATGTTGTTTTAGTTGTTTCCCTTAGTAAAGATCAATGGGAAAGCATTCATGCTCTTCCATTTCAGGAGACAAAGGACTCAAAATTACAAACTTTACAATTTAGAATAATACATAGAATCTTCTTCACAAATTCTATGCTTTTAAAACGAAATATTTTAGAACATCAGGAATGTAGTTTTTGTAGTGGGGCATCTGTAACAATATTGCATCTTTTTTGGAATTGTCCACATAGCCAAGCACTCTGTATAGGTCTAATAAATTCTGTTAATCTTAAATATAATGTTGTATTAGAAAGAAATCCTGTTATTTTCCTATTTGGTCTGGTAGAAAACTTTCAATTGACAGGTCTAAATGCATGCATATTATTGGTTAAAAATATGTATCTTTAATGATATGATAACATTTCAAATTGGGAAATATGTAAGACATTTATTAGAAATTACAGAGCCATTGATCAGTATTCAACCTATATGCTTACTCCAAACGCAGCAAACAAGAACCGACAGAAATGGGAAAGTATCAAGCTTATTTTAGAATGAAAAACATAATTTGGCCCATACATTGATACATTTTAGAAAAACCGCTTCAATAACGTCATTATTTTGCGACCGTTTCCTATCGCAGCAGAGTTAAAACCCGCAAATACGCTGTGTATGTCTTCTATCTTATTTCGTAGTATTCACATCAATTTCTATCGTTATGACATTATCACTGTAATCCAAAAGATTTCTGCTATTTTTACCAAATTATCCTCTGCTGAAAAGTTAATGGGTTTCTCAAAAACCATTGCCTTGTTCATCATATTGTTCCGTACGTCATATTTCCTAATCTTTACGTCATGTGTTAAAATGTGTTGTTTTTTGTTTGTTTTTTTTACAAAGTGTGGGACATTAAAAAGTCACTATGTACCATGAATTATTTTAAAATGAAATAATTCGCTGTATATATGATAGAGTCGTGATTCTAGGTTCATTTGAGACCAATATAACGATAGTCTGTTAAAAATCAAGCGAGCTATACGCCACTCACACGGGATTACTTGAAATTGACATATATACTTTTTTGTATGTACACTCTGGCAGCCAAAACAGATCATCTCAGATATTAACCCTCTTGCTGCCAGAACTCTGTTTGAAATATGTGACGTCACTGCCAGAACTAATGACGTAACGTCAAGTTCGCGACGTTGTATATGTACATGCAGCTGCAGCTGCAGTACCAGTTTAGTATTGACGATCCCAATCATTTACGTCATCAACCTCAGTGATATTTTACAATGAAATAAAAGAGAAGAAATGGGACTGTACAATGTGCATTATTTATTGTTCTTGTTAAGCACGCTTGAACTTTCGCTAAGAGTGATATTTCCTAAACTTATTTTTTCCTGAACAACACACAGTCCGGCCTCACAAAGAGAGCACCATGTCCGAATCCTTTTGTGACATAGGCCTATTTGACAAAATTTCTCTTGGATCTTAGGCCTAAAATAAAACCCATTAGTACCACTTACATGTACTTTATATTGACATTTACAACAGGGGTATTGAGCTTCTTTTCTTCTTTTATGTTGCAAGCAATAATGACGATTTTGTCAATGAATAAAAATACGATAATAATTTATTGATCTTTTGATTCTCCTTGTTACGTCATATTCGTAAATATGTGTAAACCAATATCTTGTTTCATTACACTTTATAATCATATACTTTTTGAATACATTTGTATCAAATCTTTATTTTTTAAGGTTTGCTATAGTAATTTGTAGTTTCAAATATTAACTTTGGGGAGGCCATCGGAAACAAAATGTCAGTTTTCCAGACACCATAAACAAAGACCATTATATTTCTGCACTGTACATGTAGCTTCCAAGTGTTTTGAGAGAAATGCATGCAGCTGTATCCGACTTGGCCAAAACGAGTCAAACATTTTGTACTTTTGTCTTTCTATAATAGAAAACGATAATTGTGATGGATAATGATTCTAAACTGAAAATGCTCTCGCCAGAACCACAGGGATTAGTTGTAGTTTATAAATATTTGGACCCATTTTAGTTTTTTAGGCGTTATATATAGGGGGGGGGGGGAGAAGGATTATTAGAAGACAACGCATACAGTTGATTTACTATATCAATAAAATACCAATTAAACTAGGGCTATCAAAAACAAATGGAACTAATTGACTTATCAAGTACGAAACTGAGTATTTATTGAACATGATACGCCCGTATTCCAATGAAAAAATGACGTGAATGTATGGCCAAAAACTGTTTCGGTATAGCGTACAAGCCATAATAGCCCATAGTAATACACGTACGTGTGCGCACACGTACAATCAAGATGAATGTGATCGTGTCTTCGACGAGGTGCGAGCGTTGTTGTGCAATATATATAGTCGGATAGACTATCATAACATCAACAACTTCAACTACACACTTGCGCATGCCACGTACTCGTTCATACGTGTAAACGTGTATTTGCGAGTCTCACAAAATCAATTTCGCTAATGCTAAGAGAATGTAGAACGTAAAGGGACAAGGGAAACAAAATGGAAATAACCTTGATCTATTAATTCAAAGTAGTTTAAACAGGTTCAATGCAAGCTTATTCGTTCAATTATATGGAAAAAAAACGAATATCAACGATTTGACAATTAAACGATACGAGACAGTGCCAAAGGCTGCATTCCGTTCACAAATCCACCTTCTGACCACCAAAAATAGACAGTTCGTAGGTCCGTGGCCATGCAGCGGACATGTGTCGACAAGAATACAACGTGAGGAAAAGTCTCCAATAGTACATGAATAATGTAAGGCTCAACTACCAGAGTAGGTGGTTAACCCACGGATATTGTAAGCTCATTTTGAAAAAGGCCAAAGAATCGAAGAACAGATGAAAATACATACAAATTTAACTTTTTGTTTTAGTCGCATGTTATAGGGCTGTAAAGATTACATTTGCAAAAAAAAAAAAATAAAAAAAAAATAAAAAAATAAAATAAAATAAAAAAAGATGACGGAATAATCATGAACATAGCAGTATATACACATATGATTCACTAATATATTATAAGTGTGTTTAATACACGAGTCGACACATTATGGCAAGAATAACGAATATGCAGCATCAAAATGTACATAAATGTGCACTTAGAAAGACACTTAATCCGATACGACACGTCCTCCGGCTGACGCAGAGGACAAAGTGGCAGATGGAGCAGACTGAGTTCCAGTAGTATCAGCATGGTACCTGGTTTCAGAGGATAGATGCGACATAGAAACCCGCGAATTTGTCCTGATCGCGTTCACAGACTAGTAAGACGAAATGAGGATCTTCGGGGAGGTTTTCGACACTTTAGCGAAAATACGACCATGGGCCATTGTCCAGTGGGACTCAATAGATTTTGTCTTTAAGACTTCGGATTAACCTTGTCGATATGGAGTGAGGCATTCAGGATAAAGATTTTTCATCTTTATAGAGGTGATTTCAGATCAGATTTTACCTTGAACACGGCCTGTCTGTCGGTGTAACGTACAAAGCGTGCGATAATAGTAACTTTATTGTTTCGTATCTTACCAATTGTGTGGGTTCTAGATAGATCGGCTTTAGTGAGAGGCACACCTAGTTTGTTACAGATATCAATCACTGCCTGGTAAGTATCAAAGTCATTCACGGGCTTATCAATCCGCACGTTATGAAACTTCAAAGCCCCTCTCCTGGTATATATTGCTGTTGTTCATCAAGATCAACTTGGAGAGCAAATACGGATTTGCGAAGATCTGCCATCTCTGCGGCTTGGCGTTGGACTTCCAGTTTCATCGGAGCGATGATCTCGTTGACTTTAGAATCGACCACCTCGTTGATCGTATGGTTATTTGAAATAGCATGGCTGACTGCCTGTTCGATATGGGGTTTCATTGAGTCAAGCAATAAACTCGAGACCAAGGTTGCTAATGACGGTGCCAACATTTCGGCGAACTTAGATAAAAAGTCTGGAGTGAACATCATCTGCTGATGTGCAAAAGCTGGATTAGACATAAGAGCTACTGACGGTGACCCGACACAAGGTGACTGCCCCTGCATGTATATTGGAGGTGGGGTGGGGAAAACTGAAGACCTTTTCGACTCAATATCAATAGGCGATTCAGGGCTACTCCGTTCCTTTCTTTTATTGTCCGTTTGAGCTAACGTACTAACAAACACATGCGCCTGTTCCTGTGATATGTTGAGTGACATACCTGACATACCTGCACAAACACTGAACGTTAGGTACGCGTGATGTCGTTCAACCAGTTTCTAAAAATAACTCGTCGTCGGTTAAACCACCGAGTACGTCGCCAACAAATTTTCCAATTTCTACAGAATTTCAATATGTTCATAAGAATTGATCATCACTTAGTAGATTTCCGTAGAGAGTGTCAACAAATGCGAAATACCACAATAATGAGATTCATCTAGAAATATGAGTTCTAGCGAAATTTTTCACCACACACCTTACCCCACGTCTTTGCAGCTCAGCCATCACGTGACTATGCCTGATTTATGAACATGAGTTGAATTTCCAACCTTCAAGGCGGTCACTACGGATATTTCTTGGATTACCAGATAGTGAACTGTGTGTGAACATTATTCAAATAGTGGACTTTTAATATATTGGATCGCCATCTACGGACAAAAAATTCAGTATCTACGTTTGGATTACCAATACGAGTGAACTTTCATTTTATTTCTATGTAATGTGCCACATATGTTTGATGTATGAGAAAGAAATACAATACAAGAGAAAATCAAATTCCACTTGAATTCTTCGTTTTGTGTCCTGCAATTTATATAATTACCAACGGTCCGAACTTTCAGAATTAAAACTAATATGAATTTGAACCTAAAAAAAACACAAATTTTCAACCTCAGTGATATTTTACAATAAAATAGAGAACAAAAAAGATGGAACTGTTATTAAATTTAGACACCATTTTTAGACGTTTCAGACGTTTTAGAGTCGACTAGATAAAAAAGTGGTAATAAATCATTAAAAAATTCGAAAATGCAACAGTATATTCTACAATGTAGAGTATGATTTTTTACCGTTATTGTTTTTCTATTCTAGAACGCGTAAAACGTCTCTTAAAAAATGGTGTTAGGGCACACCTGGTGAGTCCACTGATCTACATAACTAATGTAAACTAATTCTCACAATCCCATGATGGTTAAGCACGCTCTGAAGTTTTCGCGCGAAGAGTGCTATTTTCCATAAACAATTTTTTTCATTCCTGAACACGTTTAGAGGCGTTAGAATATGTAACCTGCATGCCCCTATTGACATGGTCGTAAAAGGCGTTTCTAAAATTATTGGTATCTTATCTTTGTCATTTCCTTCCTTAAACTGACCCTATCGATTTCCTAATGCCTCCCTCGGCACCGCCTCATCAAAACGTCTTGGCCTTGAGTGGACGCGGATTCCACCTTGTGAAGGAAGGCTTCGGGGTTCTGTCCTCAAGCTGGCCGAGACACACAATCAGATCGCTAGTGAAAGTGGTATGTTTTCTGCTCTCCTGTCTTAGGCTAGCTCAGCAAACGGGAGTTCGGGACGATCAAGTTAGCCCGATTGTCAGTATAGCAATGTGACTGACCGGTGGGACGGTAAGTGCTTGGTGTCACTTACGTCTCGGCGGCAATGTTTCTCACGTGATATAAGCACTATACAAAAGGGCAATAGTTTCCACTATATACAAGAAGGACAAGACATGAATAATACCACGTGCAGTCTCCCGAAACGCCACACCACCTGCACAGACAGTACCACGCCACAAACCGCGCATACATGGGAGGCCGTCCTTACATGACCATAGCTGTTAATAGGACGTTAATTAAAGAACGAAACCAAACCAAATCCTGAACAACACACCCACACCGGCATCACGAGGAGAGCACCATATCCTTCTGTGACTTAGGCCTATCTGAAAAAAATTTCTCTTGGATCTTAGGCCTAAAATAAACCCCATTAGTACCACTTACATGTACTTTATATTGAGATTTACAACAGAGGTATTGAGCTTCTTTTCTTTTTTTTATGTCGCAAGTAATAATGACGATTTGTCAAATGAATAAAAATACGATAATAATTTATTGATCTTTTTATTCTCCTTGTCACGTCATATTCGTAAATATGTGTAAACCAATATTTTGTTTCATTACACTATATAATTATCAATTTTTTGAATACATTTGTATCAAATCTTTATTTTTTTATTGAAAGGTTTATAGTAGTAATTAGTAGTTTCAAAGTGATTAGCCGTGGGGAGGCCATCGGAAACAAATTGTCAGTTTTCCGGTCACAATAAAACGAGAACAATTATATATTTCTGCACTGTATATGTATGTTCCAAGTGTTTTGAGAGAAATGCATGCAGCTGTATCCGACTTGGCCAAAACGATCAGTCAAATCTTTTGTACTTTTGCCTTCCTATAATAGAAAAACGATAATTCTCATTTATGCAAAACAAACTCGCGTTTTCTTATGAGCGTGGAGACATTAAAATTAAGTTAAGTTAACAAACGCTTTTAGATTTAACCTATGAGTATTTCGTGGTTAGACTACACTGTGTAAAAATACATGTAACTAATGGAATCTAGGCTTGTATAACCATATTGTACGGTTTTAATTATTCTCAAATGTATAGTGATGGATAATGATTCTAAATTGAAAATTCTCTTGCCAGAATCATATGAATCTAAGAATAAGCTGTATTTTTTTAAAAGTATTTTTTGGACCATTTTAGATTTTTTAGGCGTTTCTACACGCTGTGTATCCGGCTATGTAGGGTATGATGTTTACCTTCTTTTATATATCTCCAACCACGACTAAAACTGGTCTTTGAACACTAAGATATATAAATGTCCAAATATATAACACTGTATCAATTAATAATTATCATTTCCCTCTGATCAAAATGTTCTATCGTCTTTATTTCCATTTCTATTTTACATTTTTTGCCTATTTACAGTTAGGAAATCCGTATAGTCCAACACTTCTTTTGAAACTCACAATACTTTCGTCGATTGTCAAAGCCCGGGCTACATTTTACAACGCATTTTGAATAAGAGCCAGATTTTTTTTCTTCATTAATCCTATATGCTGAACAACGCAGTTGGAAATAAAGAAATTGAAATGAATCGGTATGACTGCTATTGTTTTCCATCCGTCAATATCGACGGGAATTTGAGTCTGGTAAATGATGAGGGGGTTTATGTACAGTAAGGGTTTTTGTTGAACGTGATAGAACGAAGGGAAAAAACTAGATAGAAAAGAAGAAAAAATGTAGAAAACTAGAAACTTTATGGCTAGCGAATCGTTGTAAAGGCTTCAAGGACTTTTATAGGGATGTCTGCCTTGAAGTCTGCTAGTGTGGTGCTACATTGGATGATACAATTTACTGCTTCCGTTGTGTAATTGTGGAACGTGAAAGGGGTATCTAATAGTGTTTTACACGACATATATGTATATTCGTACACCGGATATTGCTATCAGTGAAAGGTACGTAAATCTAGATGAACTATTTACACTATAATAATAATAATTGCTTTTACCTATTGGTTCGTTTACAAAAGTTACCTACGTGGCCCATATAGTATTTGTATATCATATATCATATATCAGACTTCCGGTTGAACGGGGTGAGTGAACGTGCCTGAGAAGCCTCCGAAGAAAACATATCCATATATACATTCCTAACATTACATTGGAGGAATTGCACATACCAGTACTGACCTTATGTTGTAAGGTAACTCACCATTTGATTATTTGAACTTTTGTTACTTTGGAAACGTGTTTTATTGAAAAATAATTACCGGGTACCTGCTTGACCACACCTGTGAACTATTTATAGAAATACGTGGCCTATACGAGTACGTGTACGTGTACGTGTATTCAGGAGCAATGGAGGTAGAGCCAAATAAAACGTCTAAATACCAAAGTCTTGTTGATTCATATAAAAACAAGGACATCGCCGAATTTTTTGCAAATATGCACTAAAGGTTTAGCCGTGAGATCGATGTTATTCGGGGAACCGTAAAAGATCTTGGTGCGCGTGTCGACCACTTAGAGAAATTTGCGACCCATGCTAACCAGACTTTGAATAAACTAGAGCCTGAAATAGAAACCAAAATAAAAAATGAGTCGCATGAGAGACTGAAGCTAGAAATTTGGGGCCGAAAATGGAATCTGGTTTTAAAACCCAGGAAAACACTCACAAAAGTAAAAGAATTTCTGTCGACTACATTAAAACTTCCAAACGATATTATCGACCAGATGATCTTTCAAGCCGCGCACAGGCTGAAGGGTGGCCAGGGTGGAAAGCGCAATATCATCAGAGTGATCTCCCTTGAGAGTGATGGACACGGAATTTTGCTCGGAAGAAAAACTGACAAGAATGAAGATTATTCTGACTCACAGGATTTGTACTATCGTGCAATAACGGGTATAAGTACTCTAGTTCACAGCGAATAACATTTTGTTGATGTGCCGGTATGCTATATGCTGAATAAAGCATGATTTGAACTTGGGTCTCCTACAGTAATCACTCGTGTATATCGGTATGTACGTGGACTTTGCACCCGGCGACCCGCCCTCATACACCGAGCCGTGCATACGACATTGACAATGTGCACGTCGTATACTGTATACTGTGTTTGTTTGTATACTTTCCAAGCTTCCCAATAACAGTTTACTCAATAATATCCAGTTATTTGACTTTCGATCCAGATACTCCTGAATTACACGTTCAACATGGCTAGCCAAAAACATGGTGACATCACAAGCAAAGTTATGAGTGACGCTCATTCCGTAATATATGGATCCTCAGAAAACGACTTTATGAACAATTTGGCTGATATGATGAACAGATTGGACCTCAGATTACAACATATAGAAACACGTACACAGAAAATAGACCAAATTCAATCCTCTCCTGCTTCAGTGACCGTCCAGGTTGGTCAACTTGACAGAGAGGTCCGTGATGGGAAGGCTAAAGCAAAGGACATCGAACAAAGTGCTCAATTTGTTAGTGATATGTATGACGGAATTAAATCGACGTCCAATGAGAATAAATCTAGCGTTGAAGCTCTACAACGTATTGTTAAAACATTGACCGATTACGCCAAAATATTTAAAGCTGAAATAGCCACGCTGAAAAAGGAGAATCGTGACCTTAAAAATAAAGTCACTGATCAAACCTGTCGAAATATGAAGTATAATCTTATCTTTTCCGGCATAACTCAACACCGTGATGAGAATACCGAAAATCTCATTCGTGACTTTCTGTACTATGAGTTAGGCATAGAACGTCCAATATCATTCGCTAACGTTCATCGTTTCAATAGCAAAAACAGCAGGAAAAGGAGGCAACCACGGCCGATTGTTGCCAAGTTTCACTTCTACAATGACCTCCAACTGGTGTTATCACGTGCTGGCGCCCTCAAAGGTAAACCGTTCTCTATCGATGAACAATACCCGAGTGAAATTGAGGATAAACGAGAGTGTTACATGTATTTCATGGAACATATGCAGGAATCTCGTGCAAAAACTACAAGACCCCGAATTTACCGATATATTATATGCCAATATGACATATTCTGTCTGTACGAGTGTTGGGCGTCTTCGGATGATGATCTGTGTGTATCGAACTACATCAACCATTTTATTCCTCGCTCTCACGGGAGAGGGGGTGGTATTGCAATATATATTAAAGAGGATATTGGTGATTATTGTTCTATTGCTGAACATATTAATGACAGTATTATAGTTTTGAAATTAAGTACACCTGCCACCAATGAGCGTTCAGATGTATTCATCATTGCAAACTATATCCCTCCAATCAATAGTACTTATTATGATAATAATGATGTTGATTTATTTAACGTCCTTGAGGAGACCATAAGTCGATATCAGGATTTAGGCAACATTATGGCTATTGGTGATTTTAATAGCAGGTCAGGGTTAAATGATGACTTTGTACAGAATGATCAACTGAATGAGGATTCTATCCAATTATTATCCAATGTTGTAAACTATCAGCCTGATATTGAAACCACTGATAGGCGAAATATGGACAAACATGTTAATCAATTTGGTAGAAACTTACTGAACCTATGCAAAGCCACCGGCCTTCGTATTGTCAATGGTAGGCATGATAACGATGCAGAAGGAAATTATACATTTTATAGCAAAAAGGGATCTAGCCTAATCGATTACGTTTTAGTAGATAAATATTGCACGGAGGTGATAGAACATTTTGTTTCTGGAGAATTTACGCAATTCTCTGATCATTCTCCCGTGACCTTTGGCATCCAGGTAGAAGCCTATACGACCGTCGAATTAGTGCCAAATATAAATCAAACGATTTCTGATCAGACTGAAAGTACAACCATTGGATATAAGTGGATCCATGATAATAAACAGGACATTATTTCAGCTCTACAGAACAATATTGAACTTTTACATGATCTGTGTGACATTTCAGATAATACTGATGAAAATGTTAACAAATGTATTGACAATTTCTCTCAGACGTTAAATAGCATAATTATCCCTTTCTGTTCTCGCATGAAAATCCCTTCTGGTGATCACCAGAAAACACCTAAGGTGGACAAGCCGTGGTTTAATGACGTGTGCAAGTCCAAATACAAAGAATACAAACACGCTTTGGGCTCTTTCAATTCCTGTAAATCTCATGAAAATAGACTATTACTGGTAAATAAGAAAAGAGCCTATAAAATTTTGGAACGTAAACTGAAGAATCAATACAAACACCAGCAGGGTAATATGTTGAATTTCATGAGAAAAAAATAACCCCAGAAGTTTTTATAAGCAATTCCGTAAGAAGAAAAATACATCGAATAGTAAAATATCTCTTAATGAATTTTTTTCATCACTTTTCTAGTGTAGCTAATGTGGATACTAACGTAAATGAAAATGTTCCTGAATTTTTCAGAAATTATGATCTTAAAGATGCGGTTTATCAAGAACTTGACTTAGAAATTTCTCATGAGGAAATTGGTATTGCTATAAATAATCTGAACTCCAATAAGGCTTGTGGCATGGATGGCATTCAAAACGAGTACTTGATCCATTGTAAGGACATTCTAGTGCCATGTCTCTTCACACTATTCAATAATGTTTTCAAATCTGGTCATTTCCCCCATAACTGGTCAATTGGTAATATTATCCCTGTTTTCAAGAAGGGTGATATTGACGACACTAATAATTATAGAGAAATCACCCTAGTCAGTTGTTTAGGAAAACTATTTACGTCTATCTTGAACCGTAGGTTATTAGCATTTGATAGTAAATACAATATCCTTACTGACGCTCAATTTGGCTTCCGCAAAAATCTATCCACTGTCGACGCTATTTTTGCCTTACAGGCCTTAATTAATAAAAGTCTTAAAACTAAGAAAAGATTATACTGCTGTTTCATAGATTACCGTAAGGCATTTGATTTTATTAATCGACAAAACCTGTACTATAAACTAATAAAAGAGGGTATCGAAGGTAAGATGTTGGCTATTATACGCTCGCTATATCATAAAGTTAGAAGTTGTGTTAAATATAATGGGTCGAATTCTGACTTTTTCGAATGTAAAAACGGTTTGTTGCAAGGCGAAGTACTATCCCCTATATTATACTCCCTCTAAGTTAATGATTTTGAAATGCAATTTATAAGTGACAATTGCCCATGTATCGAATTACAGGAACTGAATATGTTTCTGATTATGTATGCAGATGACACCGTTATTTTAGCTGAAACTCCTGAAGGCTTACAAAAACTGTTAAACTCGTTGCTTAACTATACCATGAAATGGGCGCTAACTGTTAACACTGATAAAACAAAAATTATGATTTTCAGAAACGGTGGGGTAATTAGGAAAAAAGAACAGTGGTTTTATAACGGTGAAAAATTAGAAATTGTAAATGAATTTAACTATTTAGGTATGCTTATGAATTACAATGGCAAATTTAGACAAACTCAGAAAAAAGTAGCAGATCAGGGACGTAAAGCATTATTTGCAATCGACAAAATTTGTAGAGAGAATTTTTTCAACATTGAAACTCAACTATCCGTTTTTGATACTTTCGTAGGTAGTGTTATAAACTATGCCTCGGAAATATGGGGTTTCCACCAAGCACCTGATGTCAAAAAAATACAAATTAGTTTCTGTAAAAAGTTGCTAGGAATTAGAAAGAGTGCTTGTAATAATTTTGTTTACCAAGAACTTGGGCGCTACCCTTTACACATCGTGCGAAAATCAGGAATTTTTAAATATTGAATCAAACTCAAAAACACGGATAACTGTATACTTCAGGCAAGTTATGAAAATATGCTACAGAACGGCGATAGTTGGGTTCTGAGTATTAAAAATGAATTGTATAGAAGTGGACTAGGGTTCATATGGGAGTCTCCCAATGTTGATAACGTAACATATTTAAAAATAAAATACAGAATCTTGGACATTTTTCAACAAAAATGCCACGAATCTATAATTTCAAGTCCGAAAGGACATATTTTTCAACATTTAGATAATTCGTTTACCCTCCAAACTTATCTGATCAAAATGAACAGCCGAGTCTATCAGAGAGAAGTCACTAAAATTAGGACATCCGCCCACTTACTCAATATCGAAAGTGGTCGTTTTAGGAATATTCGAAGAACTGAACGAAAATGCCATGTCTGCGATAAAAATGATATTGAAGATGAATTCCATTTTACACGTATTTGTCCTTTATACAATGATTTACGCCAACAATTAATCAAACTGTTCTATAGAAGAAACCCAAGTGTGTTTAAGTTAATCCAACTGTTATCTTCTGATAATGTAACAGAATTAAATAATTTGGGGAAATACATTTTCCGCGCGAACAAACGCCGAGCTGAATGTCTTGTGTTACAAAATGTACAGCCGTAAATTGCCATCCATGCCATTAATGCCTTATCTTTATCTATATTATTATTTCTATGTTAGTGATCTATCTATATTTCATCGTGTGTTTGTTTGTCACGCTCTCAAGGTTTTCACTCTCTTAATTGTTATGTTATGTATTTGTATGATTTGTATAATCTGATTAGCTTTTGCTAAAGAAATAAAGAAATTGAAAAAAAATTCATACGTTTCAATAGCTTGATAGACAGGGATGAGGTGCTAGAAGCTGCCATGAAGCTTAAACCTGGATCGGGCTACAGTGTAATGACAGATCTACCCCCTGAAATAAATAAAATCCGTGCTAAGTTGCTGAAAGACCGTTGGGAGATGCCCTCGTCTGAAAAGAAGAAATTTAAAATTGTGTATCAAAAGGAGTTTCCTTTTGTGGTATTGAAGCAAAAGCCCAAATATTGAACACATGTTTCGACGACGAAGGTTGACAATACTTGTTTTTGTGTGGCGGCCGTTAGGCGTGACACGGACTGAGCACGCGCGCGCCTACCACGCTTTAAAAGAAACAGTACTCATGTGTATACAATGTGTGAACATATTTACAGATACTTGTGTTTTGTGTTTGGTTTTTTTTTCTGTTTTTGTTTCCATTGCAAACATTATTGTTATTAAGCCTAAAAGTGAAAAGTTTTTGTTTAATGGTACTATATGAATTAATACGTTTGGTATTATATCAAAATGTGTATTCATTTTTTGTAATTACATGCATGTAATATAGTAGTTAAGGGGATTAATATGGGTTTCATACTTTTGTTTGAGATAAAATAATAATCTTAAGTTTGATATCGAACTATGTATGAGTGCTTTACCTATCACAAGGTTCCTAAAAATATTATAAAAAAGGTTTAATTACTGAAAAAGGCTAATTCTATATATACAATCTACTGTCGGGTTTTTTTTCTTAATAAGAGATGCCGTTTTTTATAAGATCAGAAAAAACCTTATGCAAAATGGATCTAATTCGATGAATTTAAAGTAATGTGTATTGATTTTTCAGTATGTATATGGTCATATCCTCTGATAAATAAAACTAGAATAGTAACAATATGATTATTGTTTTTGACAAATACTTTGCTTTACTAATATTAATTTGCAAATATGAAATGATTGGCGCAAGTATTATGAATTTAGTGCTTTTTGCAGTGATGTTATTATCTCTTGTAACATTCCATAACGTACCGTGACGGACAATCTGAATTCTTGACACATAGTTTCGACGCTTTGTTTGATCTACATTCTGCACGATGAAGGCTGACAATACTTTAGTCTGTTATTGTGTGAAGGCCGTTATGCGTGACACGGACTGAGCATGCGCGTGCCTTCCACGTGTAAAGATGTACCAGTGCACGTGTATAACTACAATGTGTTAACATGAACACATATACATATTGTTTGTGTTTGTTGTTGTTCAATTGCCGGTATTGCTATATTAAAATACGAAGTAAAATGTGTACGACATGAATGAAAATACTTATAATTACAAATATGTAGCATAAATATGCAATAATAATAATTATTAGGTAACTATAATATAGGAGTACATGTTTTCTAGAAAAATAGTAATATTGATTTTGACATAATATCATAACAGTTTACATTACTGAAACTAATCTGCAAATATGAATGATTGACATGCATTTTGTAGGTTTTTTTCGGTCGGGGTTATTGCCCCTTTGTATTTTCCTCCCTAACGTGTAGATATTCGGAATTTCCGAATGCTCTCGGAGATTTTTCAAGATATTGCGATAGGTACATGTAATGAATTTTTGATATAACATTAGATCCAAAAACAACAAAATTGATCTCTTGCAACTTCTGGCTTTCGAATAGTGACAACATGATCAATCTAGTGAAAAGTATCCATGTAACTCAAAATATTGTATTATTAGTTACAGGTATGTGTATTGAAACTGTACTTTTAAATTGTCATTTGTCAACTGGTATCTGCTGATCTACAAAACAACATTCTTACTGCAGGTATGGACTTTGCTTATAAATCTGATCATTCCCCTATTTTTGTAGAAATTGAATTTATTAAACAACAGCGTGGAAGGGGGACATAGAAATTCAATAATAGTCTTCTCGGCGATCCCGAATATATAAACTTAGTTAAAAATATCATCACGGAAGTCATCTTACAATATAGAAAAAACGAAAATAATGATTTAAACCCCCCAGAATTTAATATTAGTGATAAGTTATTTTGGGAAACTTTAAAACTAATAATAAGGGGAAAAACCATTAGCTATTCATCATTTAAAAAAAGAGAACGACAAAAACAGGAAAATAATCTAGAAAACGAACTACATCAGTTATATAATAGACACCAATCTGAACATAATTCACAATTACTACAAGCTATTTCAGAAACGGAGGGTAAATTGAAAATATTACGTCAAAAAAAAGTAAAGGGATTGATCAATAGAGCAAAGGTGCGATGGAGAGTCGAAGGTGAAAAAAGTACAAAGTATTTCTGTAATCTTGAAAAACGACAATTTAACGAAAAAATGATCTCTAAACTTATAGATGACAACGGTGAAGAAATAAACAATTTACAGGATAGTCTTCATGAACAATCGGTTTTTTACACAAATCTTTATAATTCAAAGGGAACTCTGTTTAACAATATTCACCGTGATTCTTTTTTTAATGATAATAATCCATTTATTACTAAACTGACAGATGAACAAAAGATTTCAATGGATGGCCCAATCAATGCGGAAGAATGTTTAAAAGTTTTAAAAAATATGAGTAATGGAAAATCACCAGGTTTAGACGGATTAACTGTAGAATTTTACAATTTTTTTTGGTCAGATCTAAAATCTTTTTTAATAAAATCCATTAATCAATCTCTTACAGATCAGGAAATGTCAATTAGTCAGCGTCGTGGATTGATTAAATGTATTCCAAAACAAGGGAAATCAAAACTATTTATAAAAAATTGGAGACCAATTACATTATTGAATGTAGATTATAAAATCGCTTCATCTTGTATAGCTTACAGAATTAAAAAAAGTTCTAGTTGATAGCATTAGCCCAAGTCAGTCAGGCTTTGTCAAATGTCGGTATATAGGAGAATGCACAAGAATTATAAGTGACATAATTGAAAAGACAGAAGAGAATAATCAAGCAGGTATTTTATCAATGTTAGATTTTGAAAAAGCTTTCGATTCCATTGAGTGGGCATTCATAGAAAGATGTTTGCGATTTTTTTGTTTTAGTGATTTTATTTTAAATTGTTTTAAATTTTTATTATTCAAATATTTCAGCCTCTGTAGAAAGCAATGGTCACCTCTCCAACTCTTTTCAACTTACACGCGGAGTACGACAGGGTGATCCTTTGTCTCCATACCTTTTTATTATATGTATTAAATTACTTTGTGCAGCAATTAAATTTGAACCCGATGTAAAAGGGATAATTATTATGAGCATTTTGGAGGAAATAGAATATGGAGCTTAACAAAATGTGGTCTAGATGAAGTTATAAAAAGGCACAATTTTGGAAAATTTTGGAGCGAAATTTTGTCTTTTTGGGGAAATCTGTACGACATCCCCCCAGCAGCCCCAGAAGTTGTTCTCTCCCAGCCTCTATGGTTCAATAAAGAAATAAAAGTTAATAGAAAAACAATATTTTCAAAAATATTATGCAATGAAGGCGTTTTCTATTTTAACGACATAATAGACGAAAACGGAAATATTATGTCTTTTAATAATCTTGTTCAGAAATATCATGTAAATATCAATTTTATGTGTTATAATAGTATTATTAGCGCAATACCTAGAGACTGGAAGAGAATGGTAAAGAACTATGGCAAAAATATTGAAAATGTTTTACATGATAATTTAAAACAGATCAGAATACTTGAAAAACCATGTAGATATTTCTATCGCAAAATATTATCCTCGGTGTTTGTCTATCCTCAGCAAACTCATGAAAAATGGCATGTTGTTTTAGATGTTTCCCTTAGTAAAGATCAATGGGAAAGCATTCATGCTCTTCCATTTCAGGAGACAAAGGACTCAAAATTACAAACTTTACAATTTAGAATAATACATAGAATCTTCTTCACAAATTCTATGCTTTTAAAACGAAATATTTTAGAACATCAGGAATGTAGTTTTTGTAGTGGGGCATCTGTAACAATATTGCATCTTTTTTGGAATTGTCCACATAGCCAAGCACTCTGTATAGGTCTAATAAATTCTGTTAATCTTAAATATAATGTTGTATTAGAAAGAAATCCTGTTATTTTCCTATTTGGTCTGGTAGAAAACTTTCAATTGACAGGTCTAAATGCATGCATATTATTGGTTAAAAATATGTATCTTTAATGATATGATAACATTTCAAATTGGGAAATATGTAAGACATTTATTAGAAATTACAGAGCCATTGATCAGTATTCAACCTATATGCTTACTCCAAACGCAGCAAACAAGAACCGACAGAAATGGGAAAGTATCAAGCTTATTTTAGAATGAAAAACATAATTTGGCCCATACATTGATACATTTTAGAAAAACCGCTTCAATAACGTCATTATTTTGCGACCGTTTCCTATCGCAGCAGAGTTAAAACCCGCAAATACGCTGTGTATGTCTTCTATCTTATTTCGTAGTATTCACATCAATTTCTATCGTTATGACATTATCACTGTAATCCAAAAGATTTCTGCTATTTTTACCAAATTATCCTCTGCTGAAAAGTTAATGGGTTTCTCAAAAACCATTGCCTTGTTCATCATATTGTTCCGTACGTCATATTTCCTAATCTTTACGTCATGTGTTAAAATGTGTTGTTTTTTGTTTGTTTTTTTTACAAAGTGGGACATTAAAAAGTCACTATGTACCATGAATTATTTTAAAATGAAATAATTCGCTGTATATATGATAGAGTCGTGATTCTAGGTTCATTTGAGACCAATATAACGATAGTCTGTTAAAAATCAAGCGAGCTATACGCCACTCACACGGGATTACTTGAAATTGACATATATACTTTTTTGTATGTACACTCTGGCAGCCAAAACAGATCATCTCAGATATTAACCCTCTTGCTGCCAGAACTCTGTTTGAAATATGTGACGTCACTGCCAGAACTAATGACGTAACGTCAAGTTCGCGACGTTGTATATGTACATGCAGCTGCAGCTGCAGTACCAGTTTAGTATTGACGATCCCAATCATTTACGTCATCAACCTCAGTGATATTTTACAATGAAATAAAAGAGAAGAAATGGGACTGTACAATGTGCATTATTTATTGTTCTTGTTAAGCACGCTTGAACTTTCGCTAAGAGTGATATTTCCTAAACTTATTTTTTCCTGAACAACACACAGTCCGGCCTCACAAAGAGAGCACCATGTCCGAATCCTTTTGTGACATAGGCCTATTTGACAAAATTTCTCTTGGATCTTAGGCCTAAAATAAAACCCATTAGTACCACTTACATGTACTTTATATTGACATTTACAACAGGGGTATTGAGCTTCTTTTCTTCTTTTATGTTGCAAGCAATAATGACGATTTTGTCAATGAATAAAAATACGATAATAATTTATTGATCTTTTGATTCTCCTTGTTACGTCATATTCGTAAATATGTGTAAACCAATATCTTGTTTCATTACACTTTATAATCATATACTTTTTGAATACATTTGTATCAAATCTTTATTTTTTAAGGTTTGCTATAGTAATTTGTAGTTTCAAATATTAACTTTGGGGAGGCCATCGGAAACAAAATGTCAGTTTTCCAGACACCATAAACAAAGACCATTATATTTCTGCACTGTACATGTAGCTTCCAAGTGTTTTGAGAGAAATGCATGCAGCTGTATCCGACTTGGCCAAAACGAGTCAAACATTTTGTACTTTTGTCTTTCTATAATAGAAAACGATAATTGTGATGGATAATGATTCTAAACTGAAAATGCTCTCGCCAGAACCACAGGGATTAGTTGTAGTTTATAAATATTTGGACCCATTTTAGTTTTTTAGGCGTTATATATAGGGGGGGGGGAGAAGGATTATTAGAAGACAACGCATACAGTTGATTTACTATATCAATAAAATACCAATTAAACTAGGGCTATCAAAAACAAATGGAACTAATTGACTTATCAAGTACGAAACTGAGTATTTATTGAACATGATACGCCCGTATTCCAATGAAAAAATGACGTGAATGTATGGCCAAAAACTGTTTCGGTATAGCGTACAAGCCATAATAGCCCATAGTAATACACGTACGTGTGCGCACACGTACAATCAAGATGAATGTGATCGTGTCTTCGACGAGGTGCGAGCGTTGTTGTGCAATATATATAGTCGGATAGACTATCATAACATCAACAACTTCAACTACACACGTGCGCATGCCACGTACTCGTTCATACCTGTAAACGTGCATTTGCGAGTCTCACAAAATCAATTTCGCTAATGCTAAGAGAATGTAGAACGTAAAGGGACAAGGGAAACAAAATGGAAATAACCTTGATCTATTAATTCAAAGTAGTTTAAACAGGTTCAATGCAAGCTTATTCGTTCAATTATATGAAAAAAACCGAATATCAACGATTTGACAATTAAACGATACGAGACAGTGCCAAAGGCTGCATTCCGTTCACAAATCCACCTTCTGACCACCAAAAATAGACAGTTCGTAGGTCCGTGGCCATGCAGCGGACATGTGTCGACAAGAATGCAACGTGAGGAAAAGTCTCCAATAGTACATGAATAATGTAAGGCTCAACTACCAGAGTAGGTGGTTAACCCACGGATATTGTAAGCTCATTTTGAAAAAGGCCAAAGAATCGAAGAACAGATGAAAATACATACAAATTTAACTTTTTGTTTTAGTCGCATGTTATAGGGCTGTAAAGATTACATTTGCAAAAAAAAAAAAATAAAAAAAAATAAAAAAATAAAATAAAATAAAAAAAAGATGACGGAATAATCATGAACATAGCAGTATATACACATATGATTCACTAATATATTATAAGTGTGTTTAATACACGAGTCGACACATTATGGCAAGAATAACGAATATGCAGCATCAAAATGTACATAAATGTGCACTTAGAAAGACACTTAATCCGATACGACACGTCCTCCGGCTGACGCAGAGGACAAAGTGGCAGATGGAGCAGACTGAGTTCCAGTAGTATCAGCATGGTACCTGGTTTCAGAGGATAGATGCGACATAGAAACCCGCGAATTTGTCCTGATCGCGTTCACAGACTCGTAAGACGAAATGAGGATCTTCGGGGAGGTTTTCGACACTTTAGCGAAAATACGACCATCCATTGTCCAGTGGGACTCAATGATTTTGTCTTTCCACATTCTCCCAAGTTCGGATACGATACCTTGTCGATATGGAGTGAGGCATTCAGTGATAAAGATTTTTTCATCTTTATAGAGGGATTTCAGATCAGATTTTACCTTGAACACGGCCTGTCTGTCGGTGTAACGTACAAAGCGTGCGATAATAGTAACTTTATTGTTTCGTATCTTACCAATTGTGTGGGTTCTAGATAGATCGGCTTTAGTGAGAGGCACACCTAGTTTGTTACAGATATCAATCACTGCCTGGTAAGTATCAAATTCATTCACGGGCTTATCAATCCGCACGTTATGAAACTTCAAAGCCCCTCTCCTGGTATATTGCTGTTGTTCATCAAGATCAACTTGGAGAGCAAATACGGATTTGCGAAGATCTGCGATCTCTGCGGCTTGGCGTTGGACTTCCAGTTTCATCGGAGCGATGATCTCGTTGACTTTAGAATCGACCACCTCGTTGATCGTATGGTTATTTGAAATAGCATGGCTGACTGCCTGTTCGATATGGGGTTTCATTGAGTCAAGCAATAAACTCGAGACCAAGGTTGCTAATGACGGTGCCAACATTTCGGCGAACTTAGATAAAAAGTCTGGAGTAAACATCATCTGCTGATGTGCAAAAGCTGGATCAGACATAAGAGCTACTGACGGTGACCCGACACAAGGTGACTGCCCCTGCATGTATATTGGAGGTGGGGTGGGGAAAACTGAAGACCTTTTCGACTCAATATCAATAGGCGATTCAGGGCTACTCCGTTCCTTTCTTTTATTGTCCGTTTGAGCTAACGTACTAACAAACACATGCGCCTGTTCCTGTGATATGTTGAGTGACATACCTGACATACCTGCACAAACACTGAACGTTAGGTACGCGTGATGTCGTTCAACCAGTTTCTAAAAATAACTCGTCGTCGGATAAACCACCGAGTACGTCGCCAACAAATTTTCCAATTTCTACAGAATTTCAATATGTTCATAAGAATTGATCATCACTTAGTAGATTTCCGTAGAGAGTGTCAACAAATGCGAAATACCACAATAATGAGATTCATCTAGAAATATGAGTTCTAGCGAAATTTTCACCACACACCTTACCCCACGTCTTTGCAGCTCAGCCATCACGTGACTATGCCTGATTTATGAACATGAGTTGAATTTCCAACCTTCAAGGCGGTCACTACGGATATTTCTTGGATTACCAGATAGTGAACTGTGTGTGAACATTATTCAAATAGTGGACTTTTAATATATTGGATCGCCATCTACGGACAAAAAATTCAGTATCTACGTTGGATTACCAATACGAGTGAACTTTCATTTTATTTCTATGTAATGTGCCACATATGTTTGATGTATGAGAAAGAAATACAATACAAGAGAAAAGCAAATTCCACTTGAATTCTTCGTTTTGTGTCCTGCAATATATATCATTACCAACGGTCCGAACTGAACCTAAAAAACACAAATTTTCTTTATTAAATTTACCTACTTTTATATATCCCCCTAACACGACTTAAACTGGTCTTTGAACACTAGGATATATAAATGTCCAAATATATAACACTGTATCAATTAATAATTATCATATCCCTCTGATCAAAATGTTCTATCGTCTTTATTTCCATTTCTATTTTACATTTTTTGCCTATTTACAGTTAGGAAATCCGTATTGTTCAACACTACTTTTGAAACTCACAATACTTTCGTCGATTGTCAAATCCCGGGCTACATTTTATAACGCATTTTGAAAGTCCGATTGAATTAAAGCCAGAATTAGTCGGTGGCATCATATCTCTCTTTTCTTCATTAATCCTATATGCTGAATTATACATTTGGAAATAAAGAAATTGAAAAGAATCGGTATGACTGCTATTGTTTTCCATCCGTCAATAGCGATTTGAGTCTGGTAAATGATGAGGGGGTTTATAAACAGTCCGAGTTTTCCGTGAACTTGATAGAATGAAGAAAAAAACTAGATAGAAAAGAAGAAAAAAACCTTGAAACTAGAAACGTTATGGCTAGCGAATCGTTGTAAATGCTTCAAGGACTTATGAAAGGTACGTAGATGAACTATTTACTATCATAATAATTTTTAAATATCATTTTTAAATATTGGCTCGTTAACAAAAGTTATCTACGTGGCCCATATAGTATTTGTTTATCCTGAATCTACAATATTTCTTGAAGCAATTGGTGTCTTGGGTAGCAGATATTTGTCTATATGTGCGTTAATGTGCTTAGTTACCTATAGTTTTACTACCTGTTCCGGTTAATATTATTATTACAGTATAAAAAATATATCAAAGGGAAATCGATGGGTATGTTTTATCGGACATGTTCGATAAGACACTATGCATTTTTGTCAGTCATCACGGAGAGATATGTAGCCCTACACATGTCACTTTGTCTGGATTTGCATCCTGCCATTCATGCATTTAATCAAGAGCACGGTATTGACTCATTCTTTATCAAAATACTACCTTTCGTGTATGTTAATCTCTTGGACGAAGATCTCGTCCATTGTCCTCGAGATCTGGCGGTCATCGCCTATGGCATCACTTATCTTCGTTTGATATATCAAATTCCATATCAGTTTTCTGAATAATATTCTATATTAACATGTCTCGTATATTGTGTCACTCATCTCAATTACGTAGTTGCGTGCTAATCGGCGGATTGACTACATTAATTCAGATATAAAAGATATAAAAAGTACCGAAATTGTAACGCTGCAACATCTTACAATAATACGATATTCAGACGTCAGTTAATTTGATCCTTCTAACCCAACCTAACCCAAGGTAACCTCGTATTTGCACTGAGTGTTTTCATTTCATTTTGTGTCTCTACTGTGTCCTATTTTGATGAAAAACATAATTTGGTCCAATATAATTATACATTTTAGGATAACCGCTTCAATAACGTCATTATTTTGCGACCGTTTCCTATCGCAGCAGAGCTAAAACTCGCAAATACGCTGTGTATTTCTTCTATAACATCTTATTTCGTAGTATTCACATCAATTTCTATCGTTATGTGTTATCACTGAAATCCAAAAGACCTTCTGCTATTTTAGTAAATTATTCTCTGCTGAAAATTAAATGGGTTTCTTAAAAACCATTGCCTTGTACATCACAATGTTCGTCTTTCCTAATCTTTACGTCATGTGTTAAAATGTGGTTTTTTGACAAAGTGGGACATTAAAAAGTCACTATATGTACCATAAATTATTTCAAAAGGAAATATTTCGCTGTATATAATACAGAGTTCTGATTCTAGATTCATTTGAGACCAATATCACGAGTGTCTTCATTAGCTGGACAAATCTTAAAAAAGAAATACGTTGTAGGATGTAGGACACATTAATAAAAACAATATATTGATTCATTGACTTCAAAAAATGCTAACCTAAATCAGAACTTTTAAACATAACTTTACAATGTGTTAATATCTATCAATTTGATAGGGTAACTGGCAAGATATATGATGTAAATCCCTATCCGAAATAGGTACCGCCCTTTAGTTTACAATTATAGAAGGTTTACTAGTACATGCTGGTAAACATGACAAAGGCTATCTGTATCAAAGGGCGATTAAATAGTAAGGAGTCCCATTGTTGACAGTACACTTCATTGATGAAGGTATATATACGTGTATTATTGGTATGATTACCCCATGTAACAGCTTTAACTACGGTTTTCATTCGTTTTACGACACGAGCTCAAGGCACGCCTCGAACAATCACCTCGTTACACAAGCACAATATATAACGGAAACATCTCAGAGGGACCAAAACAACCTTTCACATTCTTATTCGTGTTATCAAGTACAGAATTGAGATTGAAAAGAAAACACGTGTTCATTCAATTAAAAGCTGTTGTAACATCCAAAGGCATTATAGAGATGTAAACTTTTTTTCCTGACAGAATAAATAGAATTAATTAACGAAATACTAGAAATTGTCATTGGGCAATTAAGGTCATTAACAAACTTGGTACCATTCAACTCAGCATATTCCTGGTCCAAAATCATGTCTCTATGCCGTCCAGAACTTGACAAGATTATCTTGTTTTTTTGTTTGTTTGTTGTTGTTGTTGTTGTTTTTAAAATATATTTTTGGCCCCTGTGACTATGAATGAAGTCAAGGTCACAGGGGCCAAAAAAGGTCACAAAGCTAACGAGATATTGACCTATGTTTTATATCGGAAGTAAGTCATAATACCCATATTGGATTTTGATGCTGTCTCACCTTTTACTATTGTCATACAATATGGTGACGCGTTCATTCATTGGCGTATCTTTAATCATTTCGGAGATCCTTTCTATACTACTTCGCATGAAGTAGAATAGTCAAAAACAGAACAAATTTGAAAACAATAGGACTCCTAATAAAACATTATAAGACTCTTTCATATGTGGATATGAAGAATTCCCCTCTTTTTCACTCATACCTTGATATTTTATTGCAATCTTGAAAGTAAATTTGAAAAAACGTGACTGCAAGTCAGCTTTGTATACATCAAAATTGCGTGATATTTTCTACGCAAATCCCGTTGTTTGCATCTTTTAGAGTAAAACCAACCTAGTTTGTGGAAAATAATGATTATGTTGACGCTTTGACGTCACGAGTCTGTATCGAATTGGTAAAAAATATTGTTCACTACGTAAACACTGGTTAAAATTAACATGGAACTGACTATTATTGGTTTTCCATCGTTCCCTATACCAACGCTCATTTTCTCTAAAAAGTGGGCAAATAGAGAACTCACCTATTGCCCGAGACCAGTCAGCATCACACCCGTATGTATATACTTTTTTTCGAAACATGCGGTTATGTTTAGACTTAGATAAATGTACATTCTATTAGTCCAATTACAATGGAATTTGTATAGCTAATATATATTAAAAATTGAATATTTATTCCAAGTACATGTAGTGGGGGAGGACAAATAGGTTCCCATGTACCCCTCTGGCAGTTTCTCGAAACATGGTTTTTTAGGACCGGTATGGTGTCTAGTTTCATTTTATGCGTGTTGCCATTGACAATTAATGTCCCATGGGGGTCATATGGCGGCCATCTTGGATTTCAGGTTCAAAAATGGCCAAAATGACACATTCGCATATATGCGCATAGATAGAGAACCAGACAACATTCAAAGGCAAATAAACACATTTTTTGATATGATTGAAACATGCTGAATACGATTAAATCATAATAATGACGTTACGTCTTCAGCTTTGTTTCCCTAAAAAATCGATAAATCTCATAATTTACACACAAGTAAAACAACTGATTGACAGAACACCTTGTAACAGTCATTTCGAATTGCACAAACCCTTGTGTAAACACATGTGTACTATAAAAAGATATATCGCATGAGTGAGGTGGGAAAAAGAGAGGGACCCCCCCCCCCCCCCCCCCCCCCCACAAACATACACACACACCGAAAAGAAAATGCAGACAAAATCAATAAATTAAAACTCCAAATATTCTGTCAACACACATTGTAACATTTATTCTGAATTGAACTGACTCTTGTCTAAACATATGTGCATCATAAATGGATAGATTTATGTTTTTGGCAGAAGAAGCGAGATGACCTCCAACCCCCTTCCCAATAATTAGAAAAAAAATATTCCCGGATCCAGTAAACATCCAAAGGCTTGTTCACATGATTTATCCATAATTCAGGCAGTTCCCAATAACAGTAATAATTTATTTCTTTTTAGTGAAAACAACTGGGTTCGAATTATTCTCCTTCAATTTTTGATATACCTCCCCATGAAAAAGGTGTACCATTGTGATGCCTGCTCGCATAAGTTAAAAACTACAAATACATATAATATCTGCTGAGGAGGAACAGTCACAGACTGGGCCGCCACAACGGGATCCTAGGAAAACAGTCAATTAGAATGAGAAGACAGGGACCGTAGGTAAAAGTCATTGAAAGTAGTCTGACCACGCCAAAAGGCAGCAGACATGATGTCCTGGAACCAGGAGCCAAAGAAGCTGCAAGGGCTCTAACCTCATGGGCTATGTCCTTGCATTTCGCCCCAGATTGATAATTATACTGCTCATAAGCAATCCTGATCACCTGACATATCCATCTGGAGATGTACTGGGAGGAGAAATCCTGCTGACCCTGTTAAATGGGCAAGAATAGTACATCGCCCCCTTGTTTTATCAAGGGATAACCTTAGCGTCCCACTGGGACAAAGCAGCCGATCGTTCTCCTTCGACTCGATAGAGATTGTGAATCTTTACCAAAAAGGCAGGATCAGTGAGTAGGGTAACAGAGCTGTATCTGGCCCAACGGAGCACAAAAAGTGAATAGATGGATATCACTCGTCCTACAGCCTCAGTCAAAAGCAAGCAGGAAGTCAAAAGTAAAAACCTTAATGGAGACCGACACCAAAGGCTCTTAAGGAGCCTCTTTCAGTAACACAAGTGCTATATTCCACTGTGGAGCTAACTGCCGTACCCTAGGCCTGTCCAGACTGAACCACCTAATCAAGGCAGACAAAGAGTTGGAAGACCCTAACTCTGGTCTACCATGAGAATACAGTACAATGGAAATAACCATGCGATAGCCTGCAATAGTACTAGAGGCAAGTTTGCGTTCCCTAAACAAATAGAAAAGGAAATCCGCAATCAGCTGGGCAGGGGCCTTGACTTGATCAATCTTCCTGTCGATACACCAATCACAGACGATCTTCCATGACTGTTAGACGGCAGGTGATGCGAGGTGACACGTCGTAAGAAAAGCCTGACTGAGATAGGCCTCCTGAGATAGCTTCCACGCTCTTGAATGGATCTTCCGAGTCCGAGACTGGCGCAGGAGATTGGTTCTGAGTGGGAAAACCAGAGAAATATCCACCAACAGAAACGACAAGAGCTCCGGAAACCAGGATTGTTTCGGTCACAGAGGCGCTATCAGAAGGAGGGGGAAATTATGCTCCCGAAACTTCTATTAGAACCCTGCCCACCAGGTTGAATGGAGGGAATGCATAAGCATGTATCCCCTCCCAATCTAGAGATAGAGCGTCCACAGCCCAAGTGATTTGGTCTGGCACCGGAGAGACAAAAGTGGAAAATTAGTGGCGAAGTGGCGAAAAGGTCTATATGAGGTCTGTTCCACACCTAGCAAATGCCCTCGAAGATCGGGAGATTTAGCTGCCTTTCTGTTACAACCGGCTTGCAACGCTTGGAAAGAGTATCCACCAGAACATTCAACCTGTCTAGAAGATGCTTGACTAAGAGAGTCAACCGCATTTCCTGACAGATGAGAAGAACACAAATGACGAGGGCGCAAAGGTCATGGGACTCCCCCCCCTTTCTCTCCAGAAATAGGACTGAGACCACAAGACCACAATTACATACTTCCGGTTTAAGTACCCACGAATGAAGTCCCTTCAGAAATGTATGTATTTTATGAAAACATGCAGCATGCCCCTGTGAACTTGGTATTTGCCAACAAATTTAATGTAGATATGTAGTGCATATGTCATATTAAATGTTATAGTGTAAAATACTGAATTTTCTTATGTTTTTATTGCTCCAGGATCCTGTGTAAAAAGTCCTGTTTTCACCCCAACCCATGACCCGGATGTATATAATTGGCACATGGTGACACTTGATGACAGATATCTTGAGGAAATGCCGGTCATGCTAGGTTGAAACTTTCAGAATTTGTTCCTCGGATATTGACCTTGACCAGGTTAGATGGAAACTTGTCAACGAAATTTTGGGAAATTATTATGAATTTTAACTTTACAATTAAACATATAGCAGAGTTAATTGTGGTCTCGGTCCTTAATACGCGACAACTGTAGAGTTGTCTGTAGTCACACAAACCACATTGGAATGTAGAATCTTCCGAAAAGCCTGCAGAGCCAACCGAACAGCCTTATCTCCAGCACGTTGATGTGCTCGGAGACCTGATCCCCAGACCACTCCCCCGACTGGCAATGGCCGTCGAGATAAGACCCCCAACCTGTCATCTGTCAATCGCTTCAACGATTCCTAGACTCAGTGTAGTATGAGGGAATCGTCGAAATAGATGTGTACATTTATTTTCCTGGAGTGATGAAATCATACGCCAACCTGCAGCAGTTTGATGAAAACCAAAGTAACAGTCGTGATACCGAAAGGATTTAGTTTTGTGGTAATGAACTGAGCTATGCCATCGTGTATTCAGGACAAAAAAACAAGGACAATAATTCGAACACAGTGGTACTTTTCGTTCTGGCACGAGCCGAAAATTTATGAAAAATTCTATGTTTCCAGTTGTCCACTAAAAGAGAGTGGATTATTACGGTTCTAACCACGTTCTAGTTGTAATTGGGGCCGCGATGACCGATTGGTATGATGTCTCGACATATTACCACAAGACCTCCACCTCTGGGTAGCTTGTTCGAATCTACAGGGGCAGTTACCAGGTATTGACTGCTGGCGGTGGTTTTTTCTCCGGGAACTCCGCCTTTCCTCCACCAATAAACCTGGCACATCCTTACATGACCCTGGTTGTTAAAAAATGTAATTGTAGTTTGGAACTGTCTGAATCATAGATCAGGAAATATGTAATTTATGTAATAATAATTATGAGATTTTTTTCTCTATGAGTAGTGTTGGGAGGGGGATGTCCAGGATTCTTCTGCTAAAAACATAAAATCCTTTTAAAATACACATATGTTAAACAAGGGTTAGTGCAAATCGAAATGACTGTTACAAGGTGATTTGTCCTTTTTTATTTGTGATAAAAATTATGACATTTATCGATTTTTTTAGGTGAAAAAGCTGAAAATGTCATTGTTTTCCCGTCATTTCACAAAAATGAGAAGACGTAACGCCACTATTGTGATTTAATCGTATTCAGCATGATTCAATCATATTTAAAAAATGTGTTTATTTACCTCTGTGTGTTGTCTGGTTCTCTATCTGTGCGCGTATATACGAATGTGTCATTTTTCATTTAATAAGGCATCGTCATTAAGTTGTTCTTCATGTTTTCACATAATATGTGTTTTCCTTTAACCATGTTGTTGTTTTTTTGAGTGTGCTTGTTCAAACAAAAATCAAGTAAATTTTATAATATCTAATAAAATGATGTAGACAATTTTTGTACAAATAAGCCCTATATATGTATATTATATAGAAAACACTTACTTTTTATTGTAATTCAAACTATATAAGACATATGAATGTGACATCAAAAATTGAAAAAAAAAAAAAAAAGAAGATCCTTATGCAGTACTAAACATAAAATTCATGCTATCAAATCTTTGAAAAATCCTAGTTTTCAGCAAAAATATTAAAGTTTTTAATGCTTAAATAGAATAAATGCTTAACTAGGTCACTGTGACCTACTTTTTGAATTTTTCATCAGTTTTCTGAACTGAACTTCACAAACCCAAAACTTACAGACAAAACCTGCAAAAATGTTATCTATATTCTAATTTTTAATTAATTAGGAAATAAATAATGAAAATGTGAATTTTCGCCATTTGACCTTTGACCTCTGAAATTACCATGACCGCAGGAAAAAAACGGACATTCTGAATAGAATACAATATATATCATTGAGTGGCCGTAAAACGGCCCAAAGTGATAGCCCACCTTTGGTAGCCCTTTATCCCAGCAATTACAGGTCCAATATCAGGTCACCAAGCCTCTTAGCTATTCACCAGATTTCGCTTAAATATTTTAGCCAATTTGACCCCTGTGACCTTGAATGAAGGTCAAGGCATTCATTTGAACAAAGTTGATATCCTTTCATCCCAGCATGCTACAGGCCAAATATCAGTACCCGGTTATTGAGAAGAAGTCTTTTGAATGAAAAGATTACGCATGGCGGACGGCGGAAGACGACGGACGGATCATGATGACTATAGTTCATCCTGACCCTTTGGGTCAGATGACCCGAACACTACATGTATAAGAACTGGTGTATTTGTGCATGAGCGAGTCTACAATCTCATGGCTACAATCTCATTGGTTGACTGAAAATGAATCAAAGTTGTTATACTCCTTTCGGGACACCTCGTTGTTTGCCTTTGGTACATTGTATAACCCAAACACCAGAACATCTTAATATATGCATAATGCAAGAGAAAGTGGCAGAAGAAGATTATTTCTTTATTTATTGTTTTAATCCTGGATTCTTACTCATTGTGTACTTTGCTTACTCTAGGAAACTCATAAGATACATGTAGAGCTATTTTCTATTCAAATTGCTTTTATTTGAATCATCACTGCGCCAGTATTTTTAGCTGTATTGATCTCATTTTTACTGTAAATTATTACTAGGTTCGTGATAATTAAAATATTGAGCATTCATGTGTAAAACCGTACGCTTTTGTCACTTTATCTTTAAATTTAACGACAATTATAGCACTTTTATTTTTTACTCTATAAAATATTGAAAAATAACTAATCAAATTGGGCAAAAACGTAAGCAAACAGACTCCCTATTTTTCTGCTCGGTTTAGATAAAGCAATCTTTTCCCTATTGATATGCAAAATATTTCCAAAAGTTTAATACCAGAACTTTTTCTATAATGAGTTAAATCTGGTAAATGGCTGAAAAACGTGCATTTTGTATCTCAAAATTAAAGGGTAGGAGTAGCATATGTTGTTGATTTGATAAAATAAAATATGAGACTTATTCATCATAACTGAAAATAAATTCTGCAAAATCCATACATATCAAACATTTCATATGGAAATTATGACTTTAATCTATCGTGTATATGTTTAGAGCGACAAAATTCCCATTAAATCCAATATTTTGTCAACTAGGTATCTTTGAGAGACAATAACTAAAAAATGGGCATATGCTTTTTCTTTAATTTTCTTTTATGGTATGAACTTCTATTTCCAAAATTCTATATGAGAAAAAAAGTTTAATACAAGAAAATTTTGACTTCGCATATGTACACCCCTAATCCATTTTTGTGAAGACTTACTGTAGAAATGTGATTGTTTGCTGCTAAAACTAGGACAGTAGATTTTTTTGTCCCGGCGAGCATTCCATCTGATGATAATGTTTGTATTGATAATGCTATTGATCAAATATGCAATTTTTTTTATTGACGGCGCTATACATGCATTCGGAAACGTAAGGTTTAAAACAAATAATGGAAATGATAAGAACACAAAAGGCCAAAATTCAAAAGGTCATGGTTTACACCATCTTGTAAAATAACCAGGAAAAGTTATAGAAAGTCAAAAAGATTGAATAAAAATTTTGGTACCGACATATCACAAGCAGATCGTAAAAATAAAGAACGTTTATATAAAAGAACGCTTAACCTCAAAAAAGAAATAAAAATCAAATTGAAAAATATGAGATCTAATAACCCACAGGAATACTGGGAAACTGTTAACAAAGGAAGTAAAAAGAATGCATTTAAAGCGGACATCAATGATATCGCTCTTGCTAACTTTTTTAGTACATGTTTCAATAATGAATTTGATGGATGAACTACAAGGGTTATCTCTCTTGGATAATAAATCGTACATCCCCACAAGAAATTATGAAATGTATAAAAATATTAAAGGGACAATTCGATCTAAGAGTGCATAAATACTTGCACATATTTCGGAAACAAATCAGTTATAATGGTAATTAGATTAGTTGGTTTAACTGTGATATGTCAGAAAAGCCCACAGTCGTCAAATGTATGTGAAATGTTCAATCGCCATTACACATAGCCTTGTATGCCGAACCCAGACCCTTGCCTGTACAGTAAAGATTTTTTTGTCTAGAACTACTAAAAACGCTCTTACAGTTGTGTTAACATTATTAGATGCACGTTCTTGTCTAGAAATAATTTTATCAACTCCTCAGTGGTTATGTATTGCATTTGTTTAACGTGCGTGACTTTGACTCGGGTAAGAGTACAGCGTACATGTTGTACCTGCTTACATTATGTAATCGTATTGATCAACGATTCGGAATTTCAATGGTATTAATCAAAATACTTAACAATGTTGTGGAATTTGTCACTATTTCTTTTCATATGTTTCATAAGGAATGTAGAACAATACATTTATGTCATATTTTGTATCATGGTTATGTAAAGAATTAGCCAAAAAATCTTTACTGTACAGGCAAGGGTCTGGGTTCGGCATACAAGGCTATGTGTAATGGCGATTGAACATTTCACATACATTTGACGACTGTGGGCTTTTCTGACATATCACAGTTAAACCAACTAATCTAATTACCATTATAACTGATTTGTTTCCGAAATATGTGCAAGTATTTATGCACTCTTAGATCGAATTGTCCCTTTAATGATAGACTTAATAAATATGCAGAGCATGTTTAACTGATTCTGGAGAACTAAGCTGGATTTCGACGGAATTACTCAACTATTGATCAAATATTCTCTTTATACTCATTAATGGAACTAGCAAAAAAAAAATATAAAACATATAGTATTATATGAAATATTCTACCGATTTTACCGATTTTTGATTTCTGATTTTACTGATTTTGACCTCTAAAACGTATAAAACTAAAAATGAGTCCATATAATGATATAACTGTAACTAATTCCCAGACCCCTGTTGGCATATATAATGTGAATCATCTAGCTGTACACAGATTTAGGTGAGTAAAGCAATATTAGATGAACGTCCTTGGGAAAATTTATCATATCAATTATTACCAACAGATATTGTCGTCCTATGGATGGCTGTGTTGGTCGAAAATGACGACAAGGATAAGGGTAGAAGCTTGTTGACGGCTTATTTATTCAATGTGAAGTGTAGACAAGAGTTCTCTCTTTCTCTCTCTAATATGTGGCCCAAGAGGAGGCGGTGACGTAGGTGGATGTAAGGTGTATGTGAGGCGGAAGTACCCAGCTCAAACCTCGGTGTCAGTCTGCAGTCTAATCCCCGTCTGATTCCCGTCTGACTGGGGCCTATTGCGGCTCTCTATTTATAATGATTGCCCCAAAGGTTACCCAGCTCATCATAAACTGTCAAAATTTACTAATTTTAATTCAGAATACAGCCTTACCGGCGCCTGATGCAGGCTTAAAAAAATAGAAATGTTTTGATTTTCTGACTTGACTTGGTTGAGGCTGGACAGAACCGGCTGTAATATGCACATTTTGCACAAACGATACAGGTGTGAGGACTACGTGATGTCCTGTCCTTCCTTCCAGAACATTCCACGTAGTCCCTACCATACCCAAACCTATTCGGTAACAATTAACTAATAAGTTGATCACCTAGTTTAACACGTGCATAGACTGTGCGAAGTTCTGTCATGCTTTCCAGAACATCCCACGTAGTCGCTACTAAGTAGGCGCCGTAACAATTTACTGGTATTTCGGTCACCTACTTTGGCCATGCCTAAAAACAACAACCTAACTCTGGCTGCAAGCATGAATAAACAATTCCGCGTTACTGACCTTTAGATATAATACACATCGGTACTAGGTCTAAGCAACATTATATACACCACAATAATGCACTATGAAATTAAACACATCCTAATGAATATATACATGGTTGTTATTAAATAACTAATACTTGTACTCTTATAAAATACACTATAGTTTAACTCAGCCCCGCGATCCACAATTATACACGGCTAATATAACAACTTCAAGGTTCAACAGGTACCCCACTTCCTGTTTAACTAGCGGGAATATTCAAATATCATATCTATTAATGATATTCATGGGGACTTAAGCAGGGCTACCAGCCTGCCTATCTCTATAGGGTTACAATCATCTATCACCAATAATTTCATTTGGGCTTAAGCAAGGCTACCAGCCTGCCTACCTCTATAGGGTTACAATCGCCCCTTTCTTCAAACAAGACAATATGTAAGGCATTTCTCAGAATGGCTTACATATTGCTTAACACAAAGTATCAAGTATTATTAACATTTTAATTTACCACCGCCTCCTTTAAAAAAATTCCCTAAATAGTAACTAACGGTCATTTCATTCATTTCTCCTTTCAACCTTCTTTCATTCGCATGCTTCATGCAGTATTTGTTTTTAATTATCGCGAAGTTATCCTATTAAACGTTACAACTCTTTACCTTAATGCACAATATGTACATACTCATATTGTAATTATCTTGGACGCTATACCATAAACATCTCTTTAATGTATTCATGCAATATAAAGTCTTATTTACAGTCACAGTTCTATGGTCACAACAACTTAAAATTGACCAGTAATTATATTTCACAGTCCGTCCATTGTAGTTCAAACATATTTCACAGTCACTTCCATTGTGGTTCGAACATATTTAACAGTCACACAGTTCCATGGTAACTACGTCGTTGAAAATCAGTAATATTATTTCACAATCACGTCCATTGTAGTTCGAACATATTTAACAGTCACATAGTTCCATGGTAACTTCATCGTTAAAAATCATTCGTAACAATATGGCTGCTCATATATAAAAATCCACAGTTTATCTCCACAGTTGCTGCTTATTTAGTTATATCCAGAGCTTCTTTATGTTCTTAGGTCCGTTATCCACCACGGTTCTTGAAGAGGTCACATTTTGTCTTAAAATCAATTAACGTTAATATCCAGACAAGGCATGGTCTTGTTAACACCAAGACGTTTCCTTATTGTCTTGTAATAACATAATGTTTCACCGGGTCATTATCATTTCCTTACTCACATTTAGACATTGTCTTGTTACGACCAAGACGTTACGTCTGTGGATGACTGAGCTCTTTTCTCAAGTCTGGGTATATTAAACTTCGTACTCGGGTTGTAAGGCAGTCTTGTTTACCCGATTCAATTCCTCCACTTCCTGATGGGGCAGTTACATCTGCCTCGGCGAGGTCAACGCCCTCAGGGTAATTTCCTGACATCAGTGTAGGTTTTTCTGTGTTTTCTTGTTCCTGGTGGATGAGTTCCTTGATGTATGTTGTCATCAATTCTTCTAACGCTGTCATGTCTTCTGTGGAGTGGTAACTTTTGTGTCTTTGCATGGGTCTTGAGGCTTGCGAAGCACTCGACTCCGACTTTCCCCTTTTCACTGACCATTTACCTAACCTACATTTTTGATATTTATCCCTAATTCTCCTACGACATAAATACATCACTATAACAACTACTACTACCACACCTACTATCGACAAGTAGGTCGAGAGAGGCAAATCAGATTCCATAGATTCAAGATCAAATGAATTGTCAAGTTCATTTATCAACTCATCGATGGAGATTTCCTTTATAGGCGTAAGTTTATGGAGTATCATAATGTTTTTTTACATATGGTAGTCTTTGGGTTCATTGGTTTCCAGAGTTCAATAGAGCCTGCATAATAATTTGAAATCACCTGTTGAAAATGATCTATTAGGTTATATTTACTCTCTGAATGATAATATGAGGGCAAGGTCATATATTCATTTGATGCAGAACAACCTTCCGCAAGGGATAAGGTGTCAATAGGGTATCTGGTCACCGCAGTACCAGATTGGGTTCTATAGGGGCATTTCAGTGTAAAGGTCAAGGATCTATCATGGACAGCTATCCATTGGCCATTGGTCAAATACTGGGCCATAAAGGTAGTGTTTGTATTTTGTACTATTGTAGTACAATATTTAACTAAATTATTGGTCCAATTCATAAAAAGATTAACAATACATTTCTTATTTCCCATTATAGTATACATTGGACTACGAAACCTGCAGTAGTTTTTAATGCTATTTACACATTGATTCATCTCCTCAATTGTCATTGTAACCAATTGTGTTTTCGCTTCATTGATTGCAAGAGCTTCTGCTTCTAATTTATAAGTCGCCAAAATATTTGTTTGATTCGATCCAAGGTACGGAAGAGGTTATAAGTCGCCAAAATATTTGTTTGATTCGATCCAAGGTACGGAAGAGGTTATAAGTCGCCAAAATATTTGTTTGATTCGATCCAAGGTACGGAAGAGGTTATAAGTCGCCAAAATATTTGTTTGATTCGATCCAAGGTACGGAAGAGGTTATAAGTCGCCAAAATATTTGTTTGATTCGATCCAAGGTACGGAAGAGGTTATAAGTCGCCAAAATATTTGTTTGATTCGATCCAAGGTACGGAAGAGGTTATAAGTCGCCAAAATATTTGTTTGATTCGATCCAAGGTACGGAAGAGGAAGGTTATGTGCTCGGTTATGTCTATCAATGGAATGGAAATAACTACAATAAGACTATCAGTACTAATAAGTGTCGTACAGGTCACTGTCTTATAAAATTCCCAAAGGTCAGTTTCCGGGTCAAAAGGTATTCTAACACCTGGGTCAAGTTTGCTTTCTACTTCTATAAGGAGTTCGTACAAGTCTGGGGTGAAATGACTGAAGGGCTTAAATGTCCTAGAGATAGCATATTGATATGAAGTTTCAAATGATTAAGATAATCTCTAGCTAGTTTAACGAATTCCTTGGCTTCACTAAGGGCCCTGTCGATCTTAGTATATGTATTTAAATATTCATCAATATCTTGTATTGCTTCTGTTAAATTTAGAGCTATGCTTCTTAGATTCTCTAAGGTATCAATCACGTCATTTATATTCCTTCTATTATCAGTGATTTGACCTTGTGCAGCATGAATTATTGTTAAGCTTTCCTTTACTGCATGCTGAAGATTGACCTGATTACGTCTTAATAGGTTGACGTTAGTTTTGATTGTATTAATATCACCTTCATCTAAAGTACCAAACAGAAAGTTCATTGCTTTACGTAATATAGGAAGTAATGCTCTTTCAGTTCTTGCTTGATGTAGTGTCCTAATGTTGGTAATTCTGACTGAAGAAAGTCTTTTGTATTTCTTAAATTTTCAACTTCATGGTTCAATATTATAGGTTGTTATTAAGACCTAATCTCTTTCTAGAAGTTTCATGGTGTTTTATTGACTCTGCTAGGATGCTTTTAGTTATTTCTGACAGACTAGTATTTAACTTTCTAAGAACTTCCTCGTAAGGATTAAGATTAAGAACAAAAGCTTATATTTCGTTTTCTGAAACGATAAGAAACGATTCACAATTGAATCTCGTTTTTAAATAGCTCTGAATTGTCCGCTGAGTCTCTTGATATATTTCTCTTAAGTTTCTTTGTCTGATTCTTAGAATCTACATCTTTTCTTTTGTGAAGCCTATCATCTTGACATGTTTTATCTACTGCGGTGGAGATTTGGGGCGAAACTTCATTTGCTAATTTATTAACCGCACCAATCTCCATGTCATCAGCGGTACCACCAGTCTCAGACGCATCTACAAAATCATCATCATCATCATCGTCGTCATCTGTCTGAGTGCCAGCGTTATTGTTTTCTTTTAACTTACCTTTCAATTGTGATAAGGGTATAAGTTCATCATCTTAATCAATAGGACTAGCTTTGTCCAATTCTCTGGTCCGGAGCCTTTGTCTTAGCTCCATTAACAGAATATCATCCTCAGAGTTCGAATCTGAACTTTCTTGTCTTCTATATCTTATGACTCTTTTTAAGGATGCTGACATACCGTTGCTGTTTGCGGTCTTAACAATGTCTTGTGGGTGATCCTTATTATTGAGGCAATATGTATGTCTTCCTCTAATTGAACATAGGTCTTACCTATACGTATACATGCAAGGTCAAAATACATTCTAACGCCATTTTGCTTAAGAAAATCTAAACCAAGGATACAGTTTCTGCTCATGCCATCAACAACAAAAAATTTATGTCTTAAGGTCAAATGTCTTATTTGAAATGAAATGTCTGCTGAACCTATTACCTTGAGCGGTGTACTGCTGACTGATTGGAGAGTCATGCTTTCTTTTCTTAGTCTTGGTTTATTCGGTAACATCATAAAAATCATATTGCTGATTATGGAAACCTCAGCACCTGTGTCTAAGATAACTCTTAATTTTTGTTTACCTATTTTTATCACAGTTGTACTTGGGTTATCCGATATTTCTATTTTCTTAGACACATGCTTCTTATTTCTTTTCAACCTCGCCCCATCGGTTTCCTTATGAAGCGAGGTCTTTAGTTTAACGGCCTACCTTTTCTATTTAATTGGGGACAATTCTTTCTTATGTGACCTTCTTCTCTGATATCTGCTATTGTCTGAATACCTATTTCTAGGGGCTCTATTAAGGGGAGCCTGCCTCTGTGATTCCCTAAAACTATTTCTGTCTTGTACTGGGCGTGGTCTATGTCTTATGATATTGTTTTGTTTACATTTATAACACTGTCTGGTGTGGTCAATGTCCATTGGTACTTCTCGCCTCGTGTTAGTTTCGTTATGTCTTAGGGTAAAGTATGTGTCTTGCGTAGGGGCTACCTGAGGGTCATATACATGTTCCTGTCTTGGCCTTAAGACCATGTCATTGTCGTTATTCATGTCTTGTCTTAGATTGAACCTTTTCCTAAGGTTCTGTTCGCGCATAGTTATATGTACCGCCCTCTCTAATGTGTCTGGGTCCTCGCGCATAACCTTCATCTTAACATAGTCGAAATGCAACCTATCACAAAAGGCGTTAACTAATTGTCTTTGAACAATGCCCTTTTCACATTCCTTGGCATCAGGATACACGTCTTCTGCTACTTGCATGAGTCGTTCAGCGTATATCTGGACGCTTTCGTCCTGTTTCTGTATCGTTTTACGTAATAAGGCCATACCTTGATGCAAATCTGTTATGTCAACGAATCTTTGTTCGAGGAGTTTCTGAAGGTCCTCCCAAGACAGATCTCCCTCTAAATCGTCTAAGTATCGTTTGATAAAATCCCCTACTGAACCTACACTTGTTTGATACGCTATATTATGGATTTCCTTGTCATTTAGCCCTACTAATTTGGCGTATTTTTCTATTTCTTTTATCCAGGTCTTGAATTAAGCGGGGTCACCCTCAAATGACCTAACGACCTGGAAAACTCCCTGTGCTGTCATAGCCGCAGAGAAGTTCTTAAAATGTTGTGCTATGTTTCTGAACACTACCTCACTATCGTCCTGAGCAATATTCTGATCTGGGGGCATATTTTGATTTTGTTCTGTCTGTGTTAGACCTGCCATACGCTCAGTTAATTGGGCCATGTCTACATCTAAATTGAGAGACATTTTTTTTAAATATTGCCAAATTATGTATACTGTCAGTACCCGGTTTCTAACTAACCAAATTATACCACTAAATACCTAAACAACATTAAAAATGGTCAGCTACTAGAGGTACTAATCAAAGAAGATAAATTTCGCTTACCTTTAGCCGTCTGTTTCTTCGTCTTCAGGTTCTTTCTTTTCTTCGGTATATTGAAGATCCTGGTCACAGCACCAAATAACAAACCCCTTACCCCACCTTGTCGTCCTATGGATGGCTGTGTTGGTCGAAATGACGACAAGGAGTAGGGTAGAAGCTTGTTGACGGCTTATTTATTCAATGTGAAGTGTAGACAAGAGTTCTCTCTTTTTCTCTCTGATACGTGGCCCTAGAGGAGGCGGTGACGTAGGTGGATGTAAGGTGTATGTGAGGCGGAAGTACCCAGTCTCAAACCTCAGTCTCAGCTTCAGTCTAATCTCCGTCTGATTCCCGTCTGACTGGGGCCTATTGCGGCTCTCTATTTATAATGATTGGGTACGTGACTGGTGCACGTGCCGTTGGGACAATGCTTGCCCCAAAGGTTACCCAGCTCGTCATAAACTGTCAAAATTTACTAATTTTAATTCAGAATACAGATTTACCGGCGCCTGATGCAGACTTAACAAAATATATGTTTTGATTTTCTGACTGGACTTGGTTGAAGCTGGACAGAACCGCCTGTAATATGCACATTTTGCACAAACGACACTGCGCAGTTAAACAGGTGTGTGGACTACGTGATGTCCTGTCCTTCCTTCCAGAACATTCCACGTAGTCCCTACCATACCTATTCGGTAACAATTAACTAATAAGTTGGTCACCTAGTTTAACACGTGCATAGACTGTGCGACGTTCTGTCATGCTTTCCAGAACATCCCACGTAGTCGCTACTAAGTAGGTGCCGTAACAATTTACTGGTATTTCGGTCACCTAGTTTGGCCATGCCTAAAAACAACAACCTAACTCTGGCTGCAAGCATGAGTAAACAATTCCGCGTTACTGACCTTTAAATATACTACACATCGGTACTAGGTCTAAGCAACATGATACACCACAATAATGCACTATGAAATTAAACACAGCTTTATAAATATATACATGGTTGTTATTAAATAACTAATACTTGTACTCTTATAAAATACACTATAGTTTAACTCAGCCCCGCGATCCACAATTATACACGGCTAACATGACAACTTCTGTCAAGGTTCAACAGGTACCCCACTTCCTGTTTACCTAGCGGGAATATTCAAATATCATATCTATTAATGATATTCATGGGGACTAATCAGGGCTACTAGCCTGCCTACCACTATAGGGTTACAATATCTTATAGTATTTGTTAAAGGCCCACCCTCTTTTCAGGAGCAAAACATAAAGGTTTCTATAAAACATTAATCAGAAAATATAAACCGAGGTTACAACACCAAACATATTCAGGATTTTCTGCGTAATATATGATAACAGTGGAGAGTCATTTCGCTTGTTTGGGGCAGTAATAGCAATTACCGCGCGGTATTTAGGACGACGACAGGAAAAATAAGACGACCCGCGTTACAAAAATTAACATTTTATTTATTTTAATCAAATTGTTCAGAAGGTGATGATACATGAAGTATTAACGGTAAGTTGATAACTTTTGCGACTCTATAAAATTATCGATCTCGTTTTATATTCCCATTTTAAAAATTCAAAGCCGTTTTGGAAAGGTCCAATTATGATTTTATGATTTTTTCTACAAACTAAATATCGATGGTCCTTATGAATTTATCTTTACTTAATTCTGTTCAATTATATACAGTTTCGACAAAAATGCATATTGAAAATACATATAAATAGAACACGTATACATTGTATGCGTTTTTTTCTGAAATAGCCTACGTGCCTGCACGTACCCGGATCATCACTAAGTAAATCTCAGCGACACCACGGAGAAATTTAGAATGTCATATTCAGGAAATTCTAAGACACCAGGAAACTAGTGTCAACGGTTTGGAAAAAAATAACAAACATGGACCCAGTATACGAACCCAGTGATGTTTTGTAAACCAAATGATGGTATAAACATAATTCTCTTTCACATCTCTATATACATTTGTATTTTTGTTGTTGTCGTTGTTTTAATGATTGATAAGATGCCAATTAACTAATTACGAATATTGGTTTGTTGTTGGGGAAACATTTTTGCTGCGTCAAGCCAAATATGAAAAATTCGCTAAAAAATACCATTTTTGGGCTTAAAATAATTTTGTTCATTCCTTGCGTACAAACCCCTACATATATTGGATTCTTTGGTCCTGAAATGTTTTTGCTGTTCTATTATTGTCACTAAGAAGAGAAAGAGAGAGAGAATATATTGAAAATATCACAAATGAATTTAATATTTTTGTGTTTTACTGAAACACACTTAGATTATCAAGTATCTTCAGCTTATTTAACTAAACCAGGTTTTATGGAGCCTTTTAGGAAAGATAGACATTTCTGTGGTGGAGGGATACTAGTTTACTACTCCGATTCTCTGAAATGTGTTAGAAGAGTTGATCTCGAATTTATGGGTGGAGAAATTATATGGATACAAGTTGAAACGCCGAGTCAAATTTTATTGATAGGTACTGTATACAGGCCAGAAGGTTCATGTCTCCCCTTTAGGGAAAACTTTAAATATTCAGTAGAGAAAGCCTTAGAAAGTACATCCAATGTGATGATTGTTGGAGATGTTAATGTTGATCTACTTACCTTATCACATACTCATGTTTTATATCAGGTAATGTTAGAACTAGATTTGACAAATGTAATCAATTAACCAGGCATGGATTGACAAGACACAGTTTACTATATCCAGTTTTAATAAGTTATATTTCTAAATGTAATGATTCGCATGTCATTACAATTGATCGTACCATTAGCGATCATGACACTTGTGTAATATGTTTGTCTGTACCAGTAAAGCTTTCTCGTACTTATACTCGTGAAGTTTGGTCGTACAAGCATGCTGATTTTAATAAGTTTAACGTTTTGATAAATAGTTTTGATTGGACCTCATTTTTTTCAAAATTTTGATTCCGTTGATATTGCTAGTGTTAAATTTACCGAGTAGTTTTTATTTTTGCTGAAGAATGTATCCCTAAAAATAGTTACTATAAGACCCCATGACAAACTTTGGATGAACTCTGAATTTAGGAAAGCTCTGCGATTACGAGACCGACTCCATAAAGAATTCAAACGTGTGAAATCAACCTCTAATCAAGTCAAATATAAAAACCAAAGAAACGAGGTTAATAACATGAAAAAGCATGCGAGGGTATTATTTTATGATAATATTGGTGATGTAATTGATAAACTTGATACTAGTAATCCTAAATCGTATTGGAAACTCGTTCGTAAATTATTTAAACAATCTAGTTCACAGGAAGTTATTCCACCATTGATAAACCCTGAGAACGGAAATGTTGAACTTGATGATACTGAAAAATCATGCTTCAAATATGGACGATAGGGATATTCCATTACCCACATTTAACTATATAACAAATTCTTATCTTGATTCTCTTGTTGCTCGATTTGATGAGATTTGTGATATCTTCAAAATTCTCAAATTAGGAAAAGCGTCTGGCCACTGCATTATAAGCCACCACATGTTGAAATATACTGCAAATTCCATATGTAAGCCATTGGCAATTCTTTTTAATATGTCATTTAGCCAAAATGTTTTTCCTTCTATTTGGAAGAAGGGAATTGTTCTACCCTTATTTAAGAAAGGGGACAGACATGTGGTGTCCAATTATCGCCCTATTACTTTGTTGTTATGTATCGGTAATTTTTTTTGAAAGAGAAGTGTTCAAGTATATTTACAATTATTTTCTTGATAACTCCTTATTTTATGAAAAACAATCTGGTTTTATGTCTCGTCATTCTACAGTACACCAATTAATTGAAATGTACCATAATATATGTTGTTCTCTTGAAGAAAAAAAAAACATACCTGTCGTATTTTTTGTGATATATCAAAAACGTTTGACCGTGTATGGCACAGGGTTTATTAATCAGATTAGAAGCATATGATATTAGAGGTAATCTATTACGTTGGTTATAAAATCACATATCAGGACGGCAACAGCAAGTTTTAGTAAAAAATGTGTATTCTGATCAAGGCTCCACAAATGCAGGTGTTCCGCAGGGAAGTGTCTTGGGACCACTTTTATTCTTAATTTACATAAATGATATTGTTTACCGATGATACAAAATATACTTCCTTAATGTTTTCTTTATCATCTTATGCAGATATATCCAACGATCTTTAAAAAGTGACCTACAGAAGCTTCATCAATGGTCCCAAGACTGGCTCACTAAATTCAACCCGCAAAAGACTGATGTATTATTCATAACAAATTCTAAAAACGTGCCACTTTTGCAACTTACTTTTGGTACTGAAATTTTGAATTGTGTTGAAAACCATCAGTGGCATAGGAAGATGAAACGTAATAGGGGGGCAAAGGTCCTCAATATTTTGTAACCATAGAATCCCTTGATGGTTATTTTTACTCTAGTTCGTGTGTATTGAATTTCTACTATTTAAGGTTTGACAATATGTGCTTGAACGTTTTAGGAAATGCGTCGCGCAGCGGAAAATGTTCTAGAATGAAGTACGAAAAATGTGCAGGAGGACCCTTTTTTCTTTCAAATAAGCATTTTTAGAAAATTTCAGTCGGGGAGGGGGGGGGGGGACAAAAGCAAAAAGACATGTTTGCCCTCTCGTCCTGGGAAACAATCATCTATCAATTGTTTTAAATTACAAAGTTCAACAAAACCTTGACGCATTACCTTTATTTTATATAGTAGGAAACAGAAAATTGAATGTTTTACATACAAGGTTGCGACATGCTTGTAGCGGTTTAAAATATGATTTGTTTCGAGTTAATATAATCAATGACCCATCATGTGAATGCGGAAATGAATGTGAAAATGTTGTGCATTAAATTTTAGAATATATATTATATAGAAGACAGCGTGAAATTTTATTTAACAACATTTCTCAATATTGTAATGTCACAATTAATGTTATTCTTTGTGGTTCTCCAAACCTGTCAGACGAGCGAAACGGATATATTTTTAAATCCATACATACCTATATAAAATATAGTAATCGGTTCTAAGGTCGCTTAAGAATATTTCACTTCAACAAACTTAACCCCCGCCCCCCCCCCTCCTTTTTTTCTGTTTTTGTTTTTGTTATTCTGTTTTTTTTCCTTGTATGTTTGCATGGACATATCTATATGTTTAAATGTATGTATGTTGTGGTGCTATGTATGTCTGTTATGCTTAGTATAGATAGATAGATATCTTTATTTCCTCCATGTGTATGAAGATTACAAAAATAGTTCATAATAATGAGTTAGAAAAAAGAAGTACATTGTACACTATATACAAAATATTATTGTCACTGATTACTTTACACTTATGGCACGATGGCCATATAATTTGCCAGGATATGTAATTTACATTAGTCTCTCATATAATAGCTTTGTCATAGCTGCAATGCTGTCACTGTTCATGAGCATGAACTGTTCCCAGACATTTTCTTCGATATCAAGATATTTTTACTGCCAAGTATTACTTTTGCCATACTTGTTTCGTCCAGGTCAGAGAATGTAATTATTATATAGTTCGTTGTTCCAAGTATGTTGATGACATTATCGAGTAATTTATCTCTAGTTTCGAAAAGCATGCAACATTGAATTAAGAAATGAACTATTACATTACTGCCTTATTGTCCACATAGTTTACACACCACTATTTCGTTGACATATACAAATGACAGCCTTATCATCTCTGCCAATTTCCAAATGTACCTTGGATGTTTTTCGCCAATTTGCCACAATGGATGCAATGTAAGACTGGTTTGAATATCTGAGTAGACACTAAGTTCATGACGCTCACTCAGTATAGCCCTCCATTTTTCCTCCAGGGTGAAGTGAATTACATTTGTCAAAAAAAATTCCAATATAATTTAATAGTCGTGTCTCCATAAAGAAAGAAATCTTCAAAGACTACTAATTTTATACTTCTTATACAGCCTTACGATATCCGGAATAAATCCTGACGTCATAGTTTCATTTATGACGAAATCGCACATACGCTTCCATAGAAATTTCGGATCTTCTCTACTAAGTCGATTCCAAAATATTAGTTTATACTTGTCAACGAGGGACTGGATATCCCATAGGCCTAAAGATTGAGTTGTCACACACGATGGTGAATTCGAACCCTTGACATCTCCTATCTACTTTTCGTTGTAATATTTCCATGTCGGACCATGATGTTACACGTCGAACATTGTTCCACAGTTCACATCCGTATGTCAGTGACGGAAGTAGGATATTCTTCCAAATTGTTACGCTTAACGCTGGAGACATTCCATTATTGTGGATTCCCAGTGCTATAAACGAGTTAAATAACCTTTTAACTTTTTCCAGTTGTTGTGCCATACATTCGTCACTTGTCATAACCGTTGTCATAAGAATACCCGTATAAACAACAGAATCTTTATATTCTATTTGGTCTGGTCCAATGAAGAAGGTTTTTTTCCAAGCACTCTGCTGTCGTTTTTTTATGTTTTTGGAATATGACGAATTCACTCTTTCCACAGTTGTACTTCATGCGCCATTTCAATGAATATCGATATACAATATCTAACCCACGTTGTAAATGGGAACCGCACGCGGCGGCAACTAGAGTGTCATCAGCAAGGAATAGCCCTGGTATGTGAATATCCCCTATGAGAAGTCCATTCCTAGCAAGTTCGAGTTCTTCAGCAAGGTCATTTATCATTACTAAAAATAGCCAGGCAGATATAACTCGGCCTTGACCGACTCCCTGCAGGACGTCATAGGGTTCGGATAGGTGTCCTCTGAACAGCACACGTGACGTTACCATATTAAACGAGTCGCGGAGTAATCGCCATATTTTGCCGCGAAAGCCACAGTTTATATAACAATCCATCAATCCAAACAGAGTTGAATGCCTTCTGGTTGTCCAGGAATGCAACAAGAACCGTAGACCCTTGATCTGTATAGTGTAAAATACTTTCCTTAATTATGAATCCAGCCGTAATGCTGCCACACTCTGCTCGGAAACCCTGTTGCAAAGGCGCTGGGAACCCAAGGTCGTCGGATTGTCGCAGTATTCTACAGTACAACACTTTTTCGAATATTTTTTGAAACACGGATGTAAGTGTGATGTCACGATAGTACGGAGCCCGCGAAGGGACATGGAAATATATTTATTAATCCGTGCACACGGTTTGTCAATCCGTCCGCACGGTTTGTCAATCCGTTCGCACGTATTACTTATCCGTGCACACGGTTTGTCAATCCGTGCACACGTTTTGCCAATCCGTCCGCACGGTTTGTCAATCCGAACGCACGGATTACTAATCCGTGCACACGGTTTACTAATCCGTGCACACGGGTTACTAATCCGTGCACACGGTTTGCCAATCCGTCCGCACGGTTTGTAATCCGTGCACACGGTTTGTGAATCCGTGCGGACGGATTGGCAAACCGTGTGCACGGATTGGCAAACCGTTTGCACGGATTGGCAAACCTTGTGCACGGATTAGTAAACCGTGTGTACAGATTGACAAACCGTGTGCATGGATTAGTAATCCGTGCGAACGGATTGACAAACCGTGTGCACGGATTGGTAAACCGTGTGCACGGATTCACAAACCGTGTGCACGGATTAGTAAACCGTGTGCACGGATTCACAAACCGTCTGCACGGATTAGTAATCCGTGCGAACGGATTGACAAACCGTGTGCACGGATTAATAAATATATTTCCATGTCCCTTCGCGGGCTCCGTACTATAGCTATTGACGTCCATTGACAAGTTCATCGCCTGCATATTTACAATGTTTATGTATGTATGTTGTGTCATGCTGGTATGCACACATGCATATGTTATGTGGGTAACATCATGGCATGATAAGTCATGTTTTATATGCACATTATGTAACAACACGTACACGTTGATGTCTGAGTGTTGCGGGTGAGTGTGTATGCACAGGCGTTTGACTCTATAGACATTTTTCTCTCTATATATGTAATACTGTGTCAAGGACAAAGTATTACATACGCAATGTATAAATGGAGAGAAAAAATGTCTTTAGAGCCAAACGCCTGTGGTGTATGCATATGTTTGTGTGTTGGTGTCCTTTCATGTATACTGTATTAAATGTTTGAAAATAAAAAAATATATATAAAATTTATATATATAGAAGATTAATATCATTTGATGATAGTTCGTAAAGATTTTCAAGTTTTTCAACTTTTCTTTTTAACAAAGCCAAATTCTAAAAAAAAATCAAAGTCGTTTTGTGAAAACACAACGAAGTGGAAATAGATTTATTGGGGACGTTTAATTTGTAATATTTACAATTGCCACCGTTTCTATATCGATAAACTATGTTGGGGCAGATCTGCTTATTTCCCAATAACTTGAGTACAGAACGTGACCCGATTCGGTGCGCATGAATACATGTAAACATTGGCGGACTTCCTTTGACATTCCGCAAAATCACGTACGTGTCAATCTTTACAAATAACACATGATAAAACACATTAATTTTTTTGAATGTATTATTGGTATTTGACATGAATAAAATAACTGAAATATGAGAACTATTTTTTGTGACGTCATGGAAAACAATGGCTGTTGTGCGTGGATTAAAATGACGGCAGTAAAATTATGACGGCGAATAACACACGATAAATGATTTATCTGATGTTCTTGTTGATTTAATTGTTTAAAGAAAATATTGTAAATTTAAACCTCTTACTTTCTTTAGTGTATGAGATGATAAACCCAATGGAGCACGAGGTAAATTGCGTAAACGCGAACAAAGTAAGTCTAATTAACAGCCAGAGTTATTTAAGTAGCCTACTTTTCAGGTTTGTTGGTGGAAAAAGCCGGACTGTCCAGAAAAACAAAACCAACCAGCTATAGAATGCATTCAAAATCTCCACCAAGGCGAAGATGAGTACAAGGAATCATGACGTCACATAACGTCAACAAATGGCGCGAAATCATAGGATTTGCATACGCGGCACTCCAGCCTTGAATGGACACAGAGAAATCCGAATCTTTGAGTTCATTTCTTTAAGTTTATGCTAGACAATTATTACATCATATACTTCTATAGTTTAAAGTGTGTCCTTTTATTTCTAATTATGTCTTCTACATGAAAAAGAAAATAAAATATTCATATTAAAACATCTGGCTGTGCCCTTGAAGGCCTAGCCTTCAGTCATATTATGTGTTATAAATTTTAATTGATATTTTAATTGTGTTTGATCTTGTTGCTGATAATGAAATTAGATATGTTTTAACAGAAACATATATACATATATTTCTGGTTTTAATTAAACTTAGAATAATAGTGTGTCGTATACGCTGATCTATATATAAAGTGTAGCTCAACCATGATGATAAGTGGCTAACGTGTAATTTAGTAGCCGTATTTCATTTTTGAATATTACAATTTATAAGAGCGCAGCTCTCTGCGCGGCCGAAGCTCTACTAACCATAACACGTGTGTGAGCATATAGAATCCAATACATTCCAGTTCCCCTTGGACTTTGAAATCGTGTCCCGCGGGAAAAGTCTCGCGCTTCCATGCAGGCTGCCATAATTTAATTCTCGTTATAGTAGCACGACGAGATTTGAAATTTTCTCTATAGACAAAACGTGTGATCAGGATACACATTTAAATTATTGTAAATAGTTTTAGATAACTACACAATGACAAGAACGGCACAATAAATGTACTGGTCGATATACTCTGTGTGTTGTCAAGCGCTCGGCACCGTCAGCCGTGACGTCAGCACGTCTTTGATACCAAAATAGGGTTGAAAAATTGCATTTAAAAAAGTCAATGATCGGAATATACAAGTTTAAACAAGCTCGTTCTGGGTTTTTTGTAACATTTTTTACACGTACAAATGTAGCTGCGCTCTTGTGAGGTTTTGCCTTAAATTCATATTAAGAGCGCGGCTCTCTACGCGGCCGGTGTAACGTTGAAAATGGACCTCCGTTGAAAATTGACCTCGGGTCAGCTTTCAACGTTGAAAACGGACCCCGAATGCCGTAGAAAATTGAACATGCCGTTGAAAATTGACAGTGTCTAGGGTCAATTCTCAACGGCAGGTCTGTTGAAAAATGACTGTTGAAAAATTACCTTGGAAAACTGTCAACGGATGGTCTTTTGAAAAGTTTGTACTATGTGGTGTTCACTTCTGAGTACCAGTGGATAGTGTTACAAAACTATAATTATGTGATATTATTAATTTGTTTCTTAATGATTTTTTTATGATTATATTTTCGACGATTTTAAGTTTGTCAGGTATTCAGTAATTGTTAATATATATTTATTCCCTGCGATACAAGTATACATGTATTATATATCTGCGTAAGGATCAGTTATGGTGTGTTCTGCGTATGGTTATGTTGTGTTGTGTTGTTTTGTGGTTGTGTATTTTTGTGTTGTGTGTTGTTGTGTTGTTGTGTGATGTTTTGTTGTTGTGTGATGTTGTGTTGTTATGTTGCGTGTTGTTGTGTTGTGTTGTTATGTGTGGTTGTGTAATGTTATTGTGTTGTGTGTCGTTGGTGTGTTGTTCTGTTGTGTGTTGTTGTATGCTGTGTGGCTGTGTTTTGTGTTGTGTTATGTTGTTGCGTGTTGTGTTGTTGTTTCGTGATTGCGTAATGTGTTGTTGTTCCGTGTTTGCGTAATGTGTTGTTGTGTTATGTTGTTTGATGTTGTGTTGTTGTCGGGTGTTGTATTGTTGTTGTCAGGTGGTGTTGTTTTGTTGTGTTGTGGTTCTGTTTTGTGTTGTTGTGTTGTGTGATGTGTTGTTGTGTGATGTTTTGATGTGTGATTTTGTGTTGTGTTATATTGTGTGATGTTGTGTTGTGTTGGGTGGTGTTGTATTGTTGTTGCGTGGTTGTGTGTTGTGGTTGTGTTGTGTGCTGTTTTATGTGTTGTTTTGTGATGTTTTGTTGTTATGTTGTGTTGTGAGGCGTGTTGTGTTGTTGTGTGTTGTTGTTAGGTGGTGTTGTGTTGTTGTTGTGTGTTTGTGTGATGTGTTCTTGTGTTATGTTGTGTGATGTGCTGTTGTGTGATGTTGTGTTGTGATGTGTAGTTTTGTTGAGTGTTGTTGTTGGATGTTGTTTAATTGTTGTTACGTGGTTGTGTTGTGTTGTGTGATGTTTTGTTGTGTAGTGTTGTTGTGCAATGTTGTCTTGTGTTGTGTGGTTGTTGTTGTGTTGTGTGACGTTATGTTGTGTGATGTTGTGTTATTTTGTTGTATTTTGTTGTGTTGTGTAGTGTGATGTTTTGTTGTGATGTTGTGTCGTGTTGTTGTGTAATGTTGTCTTGTGTTGTGTGGTTGTGTGATGTTGTGTTTAGTGTGATGCGTTGTTGTGTTGTGTGATGTTATGTTGTGAGATGCTGTATTTTGTGGTGTTGTGTTATTTTGTTGTGTTTTGTTGTGTGATCTGTTGTTGTGTGGTGTTGTGTAGTGTTGTTGTGTTGTGGTGTGTTGATGTGCTGTGTGGTGCTGTGGGGTTTCATGGTGTTGTGGTGTCGTGTTGTGTTGTTGTTTAAAAACGAGTTCATATGGGTTTGCTTTTCAACGGGATCTATTTTCAACGTGTCGGTGTAAAAAGTGCGCTTAAAGTTCAGTTTTCAACGGTTTTCGGGGTCATTTTTCAACGTCGAAAAATGACCTGAGGTCAATTTTCAACGGGGTCCATTTTCAATGTTACACCGGCCTTCGGCCGCGTAGAGCGAAGCTCTACTAACCATAACACGTGTGTGAGCATATAGAATCCAATACATTCCAGTACCCCTTGGACTTTGAAATCATGTCCCGCGGGAAAAGTCTCGCGACTCCATGCAGGCTGCCATGTTTAGATTCTCGTTATCAATTCAATTCATTTATTTGCATTTTTACATCCACAAACAAGGATCGATAGCAAATTACAAAGATAACATTACATGTATAACACAATAACAATAAAACAAGAACAACTTATGCATTCAGCAAGCCCGCTTTCCTCAGTTCAAACGACTTTTTAATGAAGAGGCCCAAATCCTGCAGAAGTTGTGGTTCATTAGATGACAATAACTTTATTAAATTTTCATAGTCTGTGAACATAGAATTAATGTTGTATTTAGATAGGAAACTTTTTCTTTCAGTAGAATTTACTGTACACTGGAGGATGAAGTGAGCTTCATCCTCTACAATATTGCAAAATTTGCATAACCGGTGCTGGCGAGGTATCTTTTTTGTCCTACCAGCTTCAATTTCTAGGTTGTGATTGCTGATCCGAAGTTTTGTCAACAATTTTCGATATTCAAAATTTTGCAAAGAGAGATAATATTCCTCTTTATAGTTTTGTTTAAGTTTACTATATAGAAATAGCTTATTACTACAATCTAAAAGCTGCATTTTGCTTGAGAAAATAATGTCAAATCTGCCATGTATGAATCTTTTTAACGACCGTTTTAATCTGGCCTGTGCCTTCCTACTGAATTTTCCCCTTTTAATGTCAAATGTGATGTTATTTTCGTTGATAATACTTGATACGTATGAATACCACGAATATGATCCACTTTCATGAATATTTTGACTGACCTTCAAAGCCTCTTTTACAAGATTATTAATGTCATCTTGTGATATTCTAGCCAAATAACACAATGCTTGAGTATTAATGAAACAGTCTAGTGTATATTGTCCTAATTCAGCCCTGGAAGCAGCATTTACTGCATATTTTCCAACCCCAAGGGCCATTTTGCAAAATTTTAAATTTATTTGTTCAAATGGCGTTTTATCTATTATTGAAAATTTGTCAAATGTTGAATTATTCACATGCGCTCTTTTACTTGCATTTGCAATTTTACTGTAAAAGTCAGCATACCATATTTCAGAATTATATGTTAAGATTGGTCTGACTAAAGAATTATACAACTTTTTCCAGAGCCATATGGGCATATCAGCTATTTTATTTAAATATTGCTTAATTGAAAACAGAACTTTTCTACTTTTTACACTAAGTTCCTTAGCAGCTAGCATGAATTTACCGTTGTTACATAAAGTTGTACCTAAATATTTATACTCAGAGACTTGTTCAATTTCCTGATTTTTAAACATAAACGGTTTCACATTATGTTTGGTTTTTATATTTTTCTGCCTAGTTTGGAAAATCATCGTTTTTTTAGAATTTATTGAAAGCTGCCATTTTTCACAGTAGTTTTCCAATTCAATTAATGATTGCTGCAGTCCCTCGGGAGTTTCTGATAAAATCAATAAATCATCCGCAAATGACAAACTACCTACTGCTAAATCCCCTAATTGTAGTGGATTATTATTTAGAATGACTGGTAAATCATTGATGTACATGTTGAAAAGGGTAGGACTTAAACTATCTCCTTGTTTTACCCCCCGAATAATGTTAAAATATTCTGTCGTGAATGTTTTAAATTTTATTGAGGATTGCGTTTTTCCATACATGTCACTAACAATTTTGAAAATATTTTTTCCGACACCATGCTGTGCAAGCTTAAATAATAATCCATTTCTCCATACACTATCAAAGGCTTTATTGAAGTCCACAAAACATGCGTAGATTTTTCTCTTAGACTGTGAGTATTTAGTTAACAATGTTTTTAGTACGAACAAGGCATCAGTAGTTCTACTATTTTTTTGAAACCCAAATTGATTTGGGCATATAATATTTTGCATAAACATGGTAAGCCTTTTGTTTAAAATGGAATTGAATAACTTTGCCAAACAACTTTGGAGAGAGATGCCTCTGTAATTCGTTGGTAGACCTGCATCACCAGATTTGAAAATAGGAATTAAGAAGGATTTGTTCCAAAACTCTGGATAACAGCCACTACTAAAAATAGCATTAAAATATTTTGCTAAAAGAGGCATCATGATATTTATGGAATATTTGATTATTTCGTTACTAATAGAATCAGGACCCACCGATTTATTATTCTTTAAAAGCTTAATTACTTCTTTTATTTCTTTTATTGTAATGGGCCTATCTGTGATATCATTATGTTGCAACTGGGTTTTTAGTTGGTCAAGTTGCAATTCAATATCCCTCTTAAATTTAGTATCTGGGTACAAGTTTTGATTCCCCAAGTTTTTGAAATGTGCAATAAACTCTTGCCAATTAGGGGGGTCTTCACAGTTATCATTGCTTTTTGGCTTAAGAGTTTTAAGCACTTGCCACAATTGTTTAGAATCTTTATTTGATATACTATTTATCTTGCCCAGTATTGTTTGTTTGAAAGCTCTCTTTTTGGTTTTTTTCATCCTTTTAAGTTGTTTTGTATAATAGAGAAATTTTAATCTAAGCTGCAAGTCATATCTTGACTTTTTAAGTTTACTACCAAGTCTATTTACAGTTTTTCGAAGGCTGAAAAATTCCTTATCTGTCCAAAGCTCCCTTTTAATTCGCTTGCATTTACCGGTTTTTCTAATTTTAACAGACATACATCGTTTTTGTAGCTTTTCATACATGTTAGTAATTAAAGAAGTCGCGTTCTCAATTCCTTCCTCAGTATAAGGAATATTCTTAGTTTGGAGTTCCACTATATCGTCTCTAATTGTTACATCTCCCAAAATTTCAATGAGCTTTCCATTTGAATAATTTCCCCAATGATACGATTTTATATCTGTGTTTTGTAAAGGTAAATTTGCAGGATTATTTGATATTTTACAATCCAAAAACGTAATTGTTTGAACATGATCCGACAAGTAGGTTGGTTCTTCTACGACAAAATAATTTACTGAGGAAAGCAGGCTTGCACTAGTTAAAACATAGTCAACAACGCTACAACCATTGTGCTTTATACAAGTATAATTACCCAATAAATCCCCCAAAAATCTCCCATTTAATATCCGTAGCCTTGAAGAGATACATAAATCTACCAGTTGGCGACCTTGGGCATTAATCACTTCATCTAAGGAATCGCGTTCTTTTGTCTCGTGATCTATAGCATAAACAGGTAAAAATGGCGAGACATGCGGAGACACATCATCGTTATGTAGGAAGTCTGGTAGTCTTCCCGTTCTAGCATTAAAATCACCTGCAAGAATAATATCTCCATCAAGACTAAATTTCGAAATTTCATTTTCAATCTCGATAAAATCATCATCATAATATGCTGAAGAGGCCGGTGGCACATACACTGCACACAAATAAATATCCTTATCTCGACCAAAAAAACATTTATCGAGTTTTATCCACATTCTATTGTTTGAGAGAGACCCATTTATTAGGTATGAAATCCCTTTGGATATGGAGTTTCTAATATATATTATTATTCCTCCACTATTTCGCTTGGCTTTCTTTTTCTTTTTTCTGATTTTTGAAAATGTTTTAAAACCTTGTATTTTTGATGCAGAACTTTCACCAGCCCAGGTTTCCATACAGATATTTACATCATATTTTATTTTAGATTTGAAAATGTCATCATTATATTTCTCTCCAAGGCCATTGATATTCCAACAAGATATTGAGACAGAATCGTTCATTTATATCAAAAGACAAGAATGCAAGTAGGACTAAAAACCATTATAAAAGTGTCAAATAATAAATTTCATACTGTTGTTTCCATACAAATTCTTATAGGAATTACCTCCCTTAGCAAATAGATATGAATATGTGCATTTTTGTCAAAGTTATTGAACTCAATAATGTAATATTTCACTTAAGGAAGTTAAATTTCACTTCACTTTAAAAAACATGTTACATGTATTTTTTTAGGTGAGAGTATATATCAGATAATACATATAACAGCTACATACAACAATTTCCTGTAGCTCCAATATTATAGGAGTTACCTCCCTTAGCACAAAAAATATGGATATGTGCATTGAAGTTGTCCAAGTTATTGAACTCAATAATGTAAAAATATTTCACCTCAGGAAGTTACATTTCACTCGACTTTTAAAATCGAGATACTTTATAGGTGAGAGTATATATAAAAAAAAATACATATAATAACAGTTATATACAATAAATGCCATACTGTTATTTCCATACAATTATTATAGAAGTTGCCTCTCTTAGCATGCAAATATGGATATGTGCATTTTTAGTTAAGCAATATTTGCCATGGCCATTAAACTAAATAATGTAATATTTCACCTCAGGAAATTACATTTCACTTAACTGTACATATTATACTAAATCATACATAAAATAACAGCTATATAACATGATATGACTGTAATCAGAGCATACAGCTATAGAATTAAACACAACAATATTTGTAGTCTCCATGATAATGCATTACCCTTTTATAGGCCTTGTATTACTTAATACTTTCACAGGCACATGCAAATAATACAATATATGTAAAAAGTAAATAAATGACAACCTATGATAGTGGTGTAGAACTGATAAGTCAAATGAAACTTTATAATACAACTTTACATTATTTGAATTAGAACAGACAGACATGGTCTCAAAATAAGAGTAAATCAGTCACGCTGCAAAAGTTTTCACAGACAGTTTCATTACATAGTAACGTACGCGTGTCATTTAACAGAGCAAGCTTTAAGGTATCGTTCATTCACTGCCGTAGCAGGCTTGCAACCTGTTTCGCGATGCTAGCAATATCGACGTTTTCCGATTCATATGACTGCTTTGTGTTTATCGGGTAATTTAGGTTTGATCTATCATTCTGAGTGTAATTGTCATTTGTACCATACGACCCCGAATAATTCAGTCCCAATATGGGACTGAGGACAGCTTTGTAACTACGGACAAGTTTCGGTATCGCTTCGAATGTTAAGTGAATTCCATCGTAGTAGTCTTCTCTGTAGTAATTGTCTTGGGGAACAAACATGAAATTATGTTTGCTACAAATATAAGACAGCTCATCATTGAGGAAGCGCCTTTTTCGTTCATAGTCTTGTTTCCCTCCATATCTTGGGAGTATGCCACTAAATATAATTTTAGTGTTATTACCCAGTATGTCTTGGGTTACTAGGCCTAATTGTTCTAATTCGCGGGCTACACTTCTTGCTGGGTTATAAGCACGACGAGATTTGAAATTTTCTCTGTAGACAAAACGTATCATCAGGATACACTTTGAAATTACTGTTATTAGTTTTAGATAACTACACAAAGACAAAAACGACACAATAAATGTACTGGTCAAAATGATATAATCTGTGTCAAGCGCTCGGCACCGACAACCATGACATCAGGACGTCTTTGGTGCCAAAGATGACGGCACATAATCCCGCGCAGTTTTGATACATGGTATGTTGCCAAGTTTTCCACCTTTGACAAGATCGAAAGAATAAACTATTCGAGTTGAATATTTCTTTCTGACCTGTATGTAACGACTGTCAATATAGTGTTAGACACAAAACATCCATCAATAGTGTTGAAGAATAGCATTTAATAACAAAAATCAATGATTTGCATACATAAGGCGGGATATATTTATGGGCACATTTGTTGCGTTATGATATGGTTTTAGATAGGGTGATGGAGTCTACTTTTATAAATATACATTATATGTATGTACATGCAGCATGTAGTCTCATTGTTGTTTGGGTCAATTTGTAAACTTATATTTCTTCTTGTTTGTTTTAAGTTTTAATTTACAGATAAGTCGAGTACAACCCCCTTGAACCTGAGTTGACACACACGTACACGATGTTACATTGAAGAAATGCACCAAATCCAAGATGTGTGTATCATACGGGTTTTATTCATTCGTGTTTATATCAATACAATTCAGGCATTTGGTCCTAAGCAAGGATTATGGAGTTTCACATTCACATTACATGTTGATGTTCGATATTACAGATAGTGCATGATTCAAAAGCGGTAAGTTGTAACTTGGTTGAATATTGTATATATTTCAATGCGTGCTAGCTGTCTTCTAGACGATCTGGAACTGACCAGCTCTTACCAAGGAATTATGGTTTGAACTGACCAGTTAATCTGATTGGCCGAAATCTGTCGTTACTTTCCGTAGTGTTTAATTTTCTTTAACACGCTGATTGATTACAATTTTAAAAAAAACATAGGCTATATATAAAATAACTTATAAAATATCACATATAGTTTTTGACTAAATGTCACATGACTATCACGTGACCTTGATAGTCTATATTTAAAACGCATATAACAAGTGAATACAAGGTATGTACACTTCACCTTGTTACATGTACAAAATGTAGCTGCGCTCTTCTGAGGCTTTGACTTAAATTCATATTATTTTGTCATGAAAATAATAATATTCATTTTAAAATATGAAAGTGCGAACAGAAAAGAAAAAATGAAACTACTTGTAACGGAAATGTCAGAACAAAAAAAAGAAATATAATTTCACATTACCGCTAGAGGAGTCGAACCAGCTATTCATTCGGCAAACCTCGGCCGATTCCGGTACCCTAGCTACATCTAACCTCGGCTGTATCACTGTCATTCGGCAAACCTCGGCCGATTCCGGTACCCTACATCAGTCTGGGCGGGTTCACGTGAAACTCGCGGGTTGAGCTGATTGACGTAAAACCCTATTTATAGACCCTAGTTCGAGAGTCGTGAACAAAACGCGTTAATCTCTCCGAACCCTGGGTCACAGCTGGGTTAGACACGAGTAGAGTTCAAAGTTCAAATTACGTCATACGCACCTCTGGTGTTAACTCTATAGAGTTTCAAGTGAACTCGCCCTAACAGGGTACCGGAATCGGCCGAGGTTTGCCGAAATAGACTGGATTACCTGCCTTAGTACCAATTCTCTCCGCTAGGCCGCGTTCATAAGATGTATTTTCGGATAGACTGGTTCCCGCCTCAGTTACCTCCCTTGCGTACGCTTCACCGGTAGCGAGTAGCCATCTTGAGTGAGAATTCCAACTCTAGACTGGTTTCCGCCTCAGTTACCTCCCTTGCGTAAGCTTCACTGAGGACCGGTAGCGGGTAGCCATCTTGAGTGGGAATTCCAACTCCAGAGTAGTGCGCATCATTTCTGCGCATGATATGTCATCATGGAGACGGCTACTTCCGTTAAGAGAAAATAACGTCATTAACGTCGTTCCTATGAACACTCTAAACTCTGTTAGCACGAAATGATTTCAAAACTTAAGATTTTATTTACTTTTGTTTATATATCGTTCAAATAAATTATTTATTCTTTACGTTAAGATCCGTCGCTTCGTGCGTAAAGGGGTTTCCCACGCCTAAAAAAATGTGATGCAGGCGAACCGGATATGTAGATTGACCAATCAAAAAAATCATCATGGTTACCCGCTACCGGTCCCTAGTGAGCGGAGCGCAGCCTGGCGGAGAGTAGAGAACTAAGGGAAGGGAACCAGTCTATTCCAACTCCAGAGTAGTGCGCATCATTTCTGCGCATGATATGTCATCATGGAGACGGCTACTTCCGTTAAGAGAAAATAACGTCATTAACGTCGTACCTATGAACACACTAAACTCTGTTAGCACGAAATGATTTCAAAACTTAAGATCTTATTTAATTTTGTTTATATATCGTTCAAATAAATTATTTATTCTTTACGTTAAGATCCGTCGCTTCGTGCGTAAAGGGGTTTCCCATGTCTAAAAAAAAGTGATACCAGCGAACCGGATATGTAGATTGACCAATCAAAAAAATCATCATGGTTACCCGCTACCGGTCCCTAGTGAGCGGAGCGCAGCCTGGCGGAGAGTAGAGAACTAAGGGAAGGGAACCAGTCTATATTTTCGGAGTGAAGCCTAGCGGAGAGTAGAAAAACTACGGCAGGCAATCCAGTCTATCTTAGTGAAGAGCTCTTCAGATGTGAGGTAGCTCTTAAAAATGTGAAATCGTCGGCCAGATTTGGCCTACGTACGCTACGTCAACGGCATATTTTAATGACATTAAGTACAAAACTTGACTAAATTCAAATGAAAATTAATTAGATAATTAAAGTGAATAGTCGGGCAAAGGAAACCAGTCTAAATGCGTTCTTTGGCCTTCCAAAAGTCATTGCATACCACAATGATGGTCAAGTTCTGCTTACGGTGTCCAGTTTTGACCATTGAAATTTTGGGGAAGCCCCGTGTAAATTTAGCACAGTTCTAAATATAAATTCGCCAAACTCTTTGAAAACGAGGCTGCGTGGAAATGTCAACATGGACATGTGTTTCTCAGTCGTGTCGGTTTCGTTTCGTGTGATAAACCACTAATGCGGTATGTAAATTGTTGTTTTGAGATGATACATTTGATGCAAATGAAGTATTCTTACATTAATGACAATGCTTTGTAATCATTTTTCGATAAAAGCATCTTTAGACATGGAAATCGACACAAATATTCGGCCGATGCAGAGATGGGGCCTCGGGAAGGGGCAATTATTGCAGCATCGCATTCGTCATATTTTACATCAACAGAATCATGAAGGTTAAATACAAATAATCGTAACATAATTTCCCATTTAAAACCACACGAAAACGTTCCCTACAACGTCCATGCATGTAGCTGTCAAAGATGTGAAAATAAATTAGCTCATACATAGATATGTGTTCAATTATTCGTGCAGTTTTTTGCAGAGATTTAATTAAATTATCTATGTCCCTGGGGTTTTTTTGTAAACAATATTTGAGTTCTGGAGAGAGATGACATGAATGTCCAGCTGGAAGGAAAGAAACTTTTATGATGTATATGTATTGTACAATGTATATATGTAAACGTACATTCCATGTAGCTGCTATAGAATTACAACTAGGAAATTCTCTCAAACATTGATAATATTTAATTCTTCACATTCATGTAGGCCTATGCTGTGAGAATTAACACATCATATATATTTCCAGAAAACATATAGGCCTACATGTATGTTACTTTCCTTTTCTGTTGTTTCCTGTTCTTTTTTGTGCTCTGGAGAAAAAGATGATTGAGTTGGAAGAAAAGTAATTAATTAAGAGAAATGTGTACCACAGTACTTTGTCTGTAGCCGAGGGGTTCTATACTGTTTTAATAGTCCAATTTGTAATTTCAATATAATGTTGCTTATTTATTTGGAAGATATTCTACATTTATTGAGGTTTGATAGTGAAAGTGATTTTTTAAAACTATGCTAGATAAGGTCTCTGAGAAGTGGAAACATTCTTACTCAGTGAAGAATGGCTAAATGTTCTACATGTACTAGAAAAAGCTCAGGAACGGAGAATTGTGTACCCTTAGCTCGGGCTCGGCTCGGGTAAACAGCGATATCGGCGAGACAGGTCAACGAGGTTACAAAAAAGCAGAATTCGTTATGATATAATTTGATATTGATGTTGAATTTATACTTATCAGACCAGCTATGTTTACTTGTTGTTTGGATTAAAACAATTCTTCTCAAAAAAGCATAGATTTAAAATAATTTGGGGAAATCGTAAAATGTCACGCTCCATTGCGGGCTACATGTTTTAGCCCCCTGAAAAGTGATAAAGGTCGATTTATGACATCTCCCTTGGTATTAGAATTGAAATAATCTACAAATGGTTCACTCCACTTCTCAGAGACCTTATCTAACATAGTTTTAAAAAATCACTTTCACTATCAAACCTCAATAATTGTAGAATATCTTTCAAATAAATAAGCAACATTATATTGAAATTACAAATAAACAATATCATGAATAACTGATGTTTATTTCATATACCGATAAAGTTTTTTATCTTATTAATTTTCATTTGAATTAAGTCTAGTTTTGTACTTAAAGTTACTAAATCATTAGATTTACATAAATTTCTTAGGGGTTTTGACTTCCTACAAACGTTCTTATACCTGAAATTAGAAAAGTTTTCAAAATTACAACATCTTATTTGAAATATTGGCAATGTTTATCAACGTTAAAATATCGCCAAACACAACAAGAAACTGTATCTGTCGGCATTAGCTGTTTATAACGGAAAGAACCGAGTGCAGCTTTGAGTTCAAAATCGGGATCGATGAAAATCTCATCCGCCTAATGGATATAGATGTAATAACACTACACTAAGAGGCCACTTATTTTTTATGATTATATTGGCCTGATTCAGTGAAACAGCCGATACATACTGAAAAGTAAATCAGCATACGTTCTACTATGAAGCTTTAGAGTATGTGATGAAAATATGACAAGAAGTGAGAGGTATTTTCACCCGTTAATTATGTATATATTATACAGGTGTACGTGTACTTTATTAAAGATGCTCCACCGCCGACAGCGCATAAATGATATTCTTCATTTGAACAATAATTGGTTAATTAAGGAAACATATTCATTTTACATAGGTCTACAATGTATATGTAAGGTATATTTTGCTTTGAATACATAAAAGTACCCATGCAATTTAGATATATAGTTCGGTTGATTTTTTAAAGACGCTCCATCGCTGACAAATGGTATTTTTTCACTATCAAAAACAGGAGCAGACGGTTTAGTGTTTTTCTTCAGTTACAAAAGTTACTTACTTAACACCATTACCACCGTTGAAAAGTTTGAGCTTCTAATTTTATTTCAAATTAAAAATATGAAAAATAATTAATTGCATCCCGAAAAAAATACGTGGCACTATATCTTATATGGAATTAAGTACTGATTGCGCATACACCAATGGCAAAAGAAATTATTTTATACATTTTTGTGTTAATTAGACATATGTACACGATGAAACATCAATTATTGTTCAAATGATAATTATCATTTATGCTCTGTCGGCGGTGGGGCATCTTAATTAAGTAAATCAGATGGAAAAAGGTTATATAACAAGTGACATGTAGCTATATAGGGGAATGTCCATTAGACGGATATAGGAAATGTCCATTAGACGGATAGACATCATAACTAGGGATATTTATTACATAATTTGTTTACACCAATTTACATTCGAGTAAATATAATATTTTCATCTATTAATATAAACTTCCGAGGAATCGCGCGTAACAGTGAGTAACGTTATTATGACGTCATAAAGGTTCACGCTCAATTTCGCGCTAGCTTTATAGATCCCGAATCAAGCACGTCATGTTGACGTTTATATAATAAAACAAATAATTCATGGGTGTCTGTGCTCTAGTTCATAATATTTACCCCTCGGTGGTGGTAATCAACAAATATTATTCTGCACTCGGCCGAATTATAACGTTTGTTGATTACCACCAACTCAGGTTAATATTATGAACTTTTAACCCATGAAATATTTGTATAATAGGGAATTTCCATTTGACGAATAGACTATAACTAGGTATTTATAGGGAATGTCCATTAGACGGATACAGTTGTATATATTATAACTAGGGCTATATAAGGAATGTCCATTAGACGGATAGAGGCTATAACTAAAGATATATAGGGAATGGCCATAAGACGGATATAATATATTATAACTAGGGCTATATAAGGAATGTCCATTAGACGAATATATATTATAACTAGGACTATATAAGGAATTTCCATTAGACGGATATATTATAACTAGGGCTATGTAAGGAATGTCCATTAGACGGATAGAGACTATTACTAGAGATATATAGGGAATGTCCATTATACGGATATATATATTATAACTAGGGCTATATAAGGAATGTCCATTAGACGGATAGAGACTATAACTAGAGATATATAGGGAATGTCCATTAGACGGATAGACATTATAACTAAGGATATATAGGGAATGTCAAATATTGATATAATGATACAAGAAATACATGTACCTCATTAGTCCGCTAAACATGCATATATTATTAGTTTTTCCTTATTATAAAGTTTATATATTAGGCCATTTTTTTTAAAACCTTATAATATTGGCATGTTTAGCGGACTAGTACCTAATATCATGACAAGTGAAAATTAAATAATGGTAGAAGCAAGTATAAAACCATATAATATAATAAAAACTCTTCTTTAAAGCTGCAAAAACCTGTACAATATATGAATATTTACACTTAGAAACTCTTCCCAAAACTTCAACGTTTATTAGATTTAACACAGTAATCAGGTACTTGTAGTCGATAAATTGGTGTTTTCAGTCGATAGCAGATATGTCCATTAGACAGATAGAGACTATAACTAGAGATATATAGGGAATGTCCATTAGACGGGTAGACATTATAACTAAGGATATATAGGGAATGTCAAATATTGATATAATGATACAAGAAATACATGTACCTCATTAGTCCGCTAAACATGCATATATTATTAGTTTTTCCTTATTATAAAGTTTATATATTAGGCCATTTTTTTTAAAACCTTATAATATTGGCATGTTTAGCGGACTAGTACCTAATATCATGACAAGTGAAAATTAAATAATGGTAGAAGCAAGTATAAAACCATATAATATAATAAAAACTCTTCTTTAAAGCTGCAAAAACCTGTACAATATATGAATATTTACACTTAGAAACTATTAGATTTAACACAGTAATCAGGTACTTGTAGTCGATAAATTGGTGTTTTCAGTCGATAGCAGATATGTCCATTAGACAGATGAGATTTCCTTCGGTAAATGTTCCCACATCGCGCATGCACACAGGGATTGTTTACCTCGCCGAAAGATAATAATATGAAATAGTGACTAGGTCGTTTCTATTTATTTTTAGTTTTTTCTTCATTTTGAACAAAATGGTTATACAAACTTTTAAATTTTGTTATTAACACAAAGTACACAACTTTTACCATTATTTTCAGTTCTATAATTTGTTTTATCTTTTATTACATGATTTTTTAAAGTGAATAGTCGGGCAAAGGAAACCAGTCTAAATACGTTCTTTGGCCTTCCAAAAGTCATTGTATACCATAATGATGGTCAAGTTCTGCTTATGGTGTCCAGTTTTGACCATTGAAATTTTGGGGAAGCCCCGTGTAAATTTAGCACAGTTCTAAATATAAATTCGCCAAACTCTTTGAAAACGAGGCTGCGTGGAAATGTCAACATGGACATGTGTTTCTCAGTCGTGTCGGTTTCGTTTCGTGTGATAAACCACTAATGCGGTATGCAAATTGTTGTTTTGAGATGATACATTTGATGCAAATGAAGTATTCTTACATTGATGACAATGCTTTGTAATTATTTTTCGATAAAAGCATCTTTAGACATGGAAATCGACACAAATATTCGGCCGATGCAGAGATGGGGCCCCGGCAAGGGGCAATTATTGCAGCATCGCATTCGTCGTATTTTACATCAACCGAATCATGAAGGTTAAATACAAATAATCGTAACATAATTTCCCATTTAAAACCACACGAAAACGTTCCATAGAACGTCCATGCATGTAGCTGTCAAAGATGTGAAAATAAATTAGCTCATACATAGATTTTTTACAAGTACAATATATGTGTTCAATTATTCGTGTAGTTTTTTGCAGAGATTTAATTAAATTACCTATGTCTCTGGTTGTTTTTATTTGTAAACAATATTTGAGTTCTGGAGAGAGATGACATGAATGTCCAGCTGGAAGGAAAGAAACTTTTATGATGTATATGTATCGTACAATGTATATATGTAAACGTACATTCCATGTAGCTGCTATAGAATTACAACTAGGAAATTCTCTCAAACATTGATAATATTTAATTCTTCACATTCATGTAGGCCTATGCTGTGAGAATTAACACATCATATATATTTCCAGAAAACATATAGGCCTACATGTATGTTACTTTCCTTTTCTGTTGTTTCCTGTTCTTTTTTGTGCTCTGGAGAAAAAGATGATTGAGTTGAAGAAAAGTAATTAATTAAGAGAAATGTGTACCACTGTACTTTGTCTGTAGCCGAGGGGTTCTATACTGTTTTAATAGTCCAGTAATTAATGGGCTGGTTCTATCACTGACCCACAAGCTGCACGGGTCGCGTTATAGTATAAATGAGCAGTTCCCTGCCGTTGTCGAGGATGTCAGGAGGAAGCTTTACCCAGTCGCCAAACGACTTCGTAGAGAGCGCCATAGGGTAAAATTTATCCGGGACAGAATGTATGTTGACGGTGTTCTTTACACGGGGCCTGAGGCTTCCGCACCTCAACCGGTTCAACAAACGAGCCAAGTGTTTCATGATTCTGAAACCTTACAGCATAATAGGCGACGACCTAAGAAACGTACAAGCCCTCCATCTACGCTTACGTCGTTATCGGGAGGTCCAGTCAGAGGTATTACAACCGATAACAAGTTCCAGCCCCTAGACCTTACGTCTCGCGATGCGACAGCGGTGTCTGGACCATCAGACCCGTCTGACAATACCGGAAGATCTCAGAGAGATAGCGATGATGTCACACCACAACAGCACGCTACTACGTTATCTACGCAAAGCTCGGATCCTGAACTTGACGAAACCCACGTTAAACAAGTATAGAGGTTACAGGAGGGTAATACCTCATTAACTATATGTAGCTGGAATGTCCAGCGCAATTTAAGACTTAAGCTGGAAAATATAGACTTTTGTAATGTATTTAACAAAACAGATATTGTGTTTTTGTCAGAATGTTGGTTAGATAATGACTCCAACCTTGTAATAGATGGTTTTGAATTTTGTAAGCCAGTCATTAGAGCAAAGTGTAAAGGTGGAGGTATCGTTTGCTTACTCAAAGCATGGCTTTGTCCGTTCGTGTCAGTAGAAATGATAGAATTAGATAGTATTATGTGGATCAGAATAGATGGCTCTCTCTTTGATGATAAGAAAGATGTTTATGTGGCTTTTACCTATATTCCACCAGAGAGATCTATTTTCTATGGTTCCTATGATGAAGATATATTCCAGGTGTTAGAGAATGGGGTTGGTCATTATAGTGAGAAAGGTCATGTTTTTGTTATTGGTGACCTGAACAGTCGGACTGGAGTAGAACCAGATTTTATAACATTCGACAATATGTATATGCACAATAACATAGATAGTTTAAACGACGGCTTTATATCTTATAACGTAGAACAGACTGTCCCTGAACGTAAATCCCAAGATATACGACTTAATACGTTTGGACGTAGTCTTATTGAACTATGTAAATCTACCGGTTTAAAGATTGTCAATGGTCGTTCATCTGGAGATAGAAATGGTAAGATCACGTTTTATAATACACATGGTACAAGTGTAATTGACTATGTGCTTGCTGATATAATGGCCTTGTCAAATGTTACCAGTTTTAGTGTAGGCTGCTTTAATGAATTCTCAGATCATGCACCTATATATGCTACCCTGAATTGTCAAAAGACAATAAGTGATAAATGTAATTGTTGCTCAGATGATATTAAGCATCCTGTCATGAATGTAGTCTGGTCTCATGAGGCCAAAGAGAATGAACGTATTTTAGAAAACATGCATCTAATTGAGAGATCTGTAGATCAGCTAAGTAATACTAAGGAAAGTATCGACGATTGTTTGGATAATTTTGTTAAATGTACACGTTCTTTGTTTGATCAGTTTTGCTTACGTCGACGAGAAATAGTAAAACTGTACTTGTTCTTGTCATTGTTTAAAGTCTACTAAGAAAGTACCTGATAAACCATGGTTTGATGATAATTGTAGGCGGTTATACTCTAATTATAAATCTGCTCTGACTATTTTTAATAGAGACAGATCATTCACTAACAGGATAGGTCTATCGGAGGCTAAAAAATGTTATAAGTCATTTGAAGCGAAGACTAAGCGTTCTTATATGAGAATGCAAGGTAACATGATGGATTTACTAAAGCGCAATAACCCTAAGGAATTTTATAAAACCTTTGCAAAGCGGAATGTCAGTAGTGTTGGAGATATAACATTAGATGAGTTTTTTCTTCATTTCAAGAGTCTTGCTGGAGATCATATCACGTCTGACACTGATAGTAGCTTGGATGGTAAAAATCTCGATAATGTTTTTCCTGAATTAGACGTGGATTTTGAATTAGATGAAGTTATTCAGGCAATTAAAGGTCTGTCTAGAAATAAGTCGGCTGGTACCGATATGATACTAAATGAGTACATGATTGAATATAAAACCATTTTTGCACCTGTTCTGTTAAAATTGTTTAATAGTATTATGGAAGTCGGATATTTTCCCGATTCCTGGGCTCAAGGTATAATTATTCCTGTATATAAAAAAAGGTGATAAGAACAATGTAAATAACTATAGAGGTATTACATTGATTAGTCATGTAGCAAAGTTATTTACCAGTCTTTTGAACAAAAGGCTGTTAAAATGGAGCGAATCTGTATCTGCTGTTACAGATGCGCAATTTGGTTTTAAACCCGGTTTCGGTACTCGTGATGCTATATTTGCATTAAGTAGTCTAATTACTAATACTTTACAACAAAATAAAAAGCTTTATTGTGTATTTGTCGATTACAGTAAAGCATTTGATAGCATTGTACATAATAAGCTTTGGCTTAAACTATGGCGATGTGGAATTAGGGGTAGATTGTTGAAAGTGATTATATCAATTTATGATAATGTAAAATCATGTACAAAATTAAGTGGAAAACTATCTGCAATGTTCGATTTACATGTCGGACTCTTACAAGGGGAATCTTTGTCTCCGATACTTTATTCTCTTTTTGTTAATGATATAGAAAGTGAATTGATAAACTCCAACTGTCAAAGCTATCAACTGCAACTTTTAAATTTGTTCATACTTATGTATGCTGACGATACAGTTTTGTTTACTGAAGATGCTACTGACCTGCAAAACATGTTAGATTGTCTGCAAAATTATGCAAATAAATGGAGTTTATCTGTTAATATAGATAAAACCAAAATAGTTGTTTTTAGAAAAAGTAAACGTCTACAGGCTAATGAGTACTGGACCTTTCAAGGAAGGGCTATAGATATTGTTGATAATTTTTGTTACTTGGGGCTAGTTTTCAATTATAATGGGAGATTTACTCTAGCGCTTAATACTTTAGCATCACAAGGAAGAAAGTCATACTATCTCCTTAATAGTAGAATGAAAAAATACATGCTTAATGTTGAAACAAAATTATCCTTATTTGATACTTATGTTCCATGTGTGCTTAATTACTGTTGCGAGGTATGGGGCTCGCACCCAGCACCTAAGATTGAATCTGTACATCTTTTATTCCTGAAGAGTCTATTGAATGTGAAAAAAAACAGTCAATAGTTCTATGGTGTATTTTGAGACTGGAAGGTTTACTTTACATATACAGCGTAAAATAATGGTGATGAAATATTGGTTAAAGCTATTAAGAACAGATAACTGTATTTTAAAGTCATGCTATAATGCTCTATTTGAGCTCATTATGAAAAAGCCTAATTATAAATTAAATTGGTTGTATGATGTAAAAAATGATTTAGGCAGATGTGGTTTCAACAATATTTGGATTGCTCAGAATGTAGATAATGAAAAACACTTTTTGGAATTGTATTCACAGCGCTTGCATGATATATTTATTCAGGAACTGCGTTGCGCATTTGACGTGTCTCCTAAATGTGAAATTTATAAACATCTTGTTGATAACTTTGAAATTCAATTTTATTTAAAGAAGCCTTTGAATTCTAAAAACTAAACAAATATTGAGTAAATATCGCATGCAAGCCCACTCTCTGCAAATTGAAGCTGGCCGTTATAACGCCGTTCCCAGAGGCGATAGACTTTGTACTGTTTGTGACAAAAATGATGTAGAAGATGAAATGCATTTTGTATTACTATGTCCTGCTTATTCTGAGTTACGTAAAAAGTTTATAAAAACGTATTACCACAAACACCCAAGTGTATATAAATTAATTATGTTATTTTCATCTAAAAATGTAAAGAGCTTAAATCTGTTGGGGAAATATTTGATCCAGGCAACAGAAAAAAGGAAAATTATCATTAATCAGTAGTAGTATATATATCATACTCATGTATTAATCATTTTGTTTAATTTGGTATGAAGTATATCGGAATTATCCTCCGCCATCTTGAAACATAACAACGATCATTGTATTATGTATTTGTGTATTGGTTAAACCTATATGCTGTATTGCATTTGGAAAATAAAAAACTTGAAACTTGAATTAATAATTAAATTGAAAATTTCAAAATTAAGATGAAATTGTAAATTCCATTTTTGAATGAAGTGGTTCCCCTCCTTTGAGAGTACACAGTGTGTATACCCTTTTTGGTTTTTAGGAATAATACCTGAATAGGAACCTGAAATAACATGACAACCAATCAGGTATGTGTGTGTTGAGGGGTGTGGTTGGGGGGTGTGGGTGGGGGGGTGCTAAAAGACAGAAGAATCATGAGGTTGGGAAGTTGTAACTTGAGTGGGGGGTTGAAATATAGAAGAAATAGCTACACATAACTGGAAGTGGAAGGGTGCTTTATCATTGATCTGGTCATTGCATATTTGGGGTTTACATGGCTTTTTTTTTTTGGTTATTTAGTCTCATTGATTTTGGAGCAACTTTGAATCCATATGGTACTGTATATCTTTCTTTTTTCCATGTGTAGTTATTTCTTCTGTATTTCACCCTCCGCCCAAGTCACAACTTCCCAATAGGTACCACTTTTTTGTTTAGAACTCAAATCAAAGACAGATGTACATAGTACTACATACTACATTTTAGTCTATGTGTTTGTAATCACTGTTACTACAGTATTAATACATAAATGGTCTATGTACAAGTTACACATAGACAATAAATGTGAAATTTGGTTCAGACAAAAAGATTTTTAACATTTCAGATAACTTGCTAGTTTTATGGTTTTATTTATATGTTGAGTCTACTCTCTTGTAAAGTAGAATTTAGAAATCCTAAGACAATGGTATCTATATTGCTATATGTAAAAAAAATCCTTATATTTTAAAAGTAATTGAAAAGCTATCTCACAAGCCCTGACAAACAAATGGGCCGGCATATGGATGCAAGAATTATAATCACTGGATCTAGAGGACTAATATAAACAAATATTTCTACAAAGTTAAACAATGAAAAAGTATTGCATCATAATTTTATTTAATGATTACAGTTGAAAGGAACGTTTAATAAATTAATACTGTTTAAATGTTCTGTTCATGATCTTCTAGGTCCATATTGGAAAAGTTTACTTTCAAGAGCACTCATATCAACATTCTTCAGTCTTCATATGATGCTAATTGTATGTATATGTATACATACACTTCTATACAGGTCCAAGGGATGAACTTTCTGTATTCATGTCACTATGCATGCATGGTGCCTGAAAAAAAGAACCAACATTTTTTTTATATCTGTTGAATATGACAAAAAATAAAATGATCAATTTCAAATATATATAAATGAATAAATGTAGGTTCATTCTACAGGTTTTTTTTTATTTTAGAGAAAACATTTTATAAGTTGTGAATGTGTCACTGATGCATTTGATAGAATCAAATATTGTTTCAAAAAAAAAAGATACAAAATTCATTATCTATAGTTCCAACAAAAATTCAGAATAATTATAAATGATACATGGCTGCAGTACATTTCAACTCTGTAAAGTTTGTCATATACACATGAACCAGGTACAGTTGTAATAAATATACAAACACTATTTATTATTATGACCAGAAATAATACTGTATTTGTCCTCCAAATATATCTAAAGAACAAGCTAAAACCTACATGTACATATGTATATGTGTATATCAGAACATATACAATACAATTTTACCAATTAACCTACAATGTAAATCCAAGGATTTATAAGTTAGAAGGATTCGTGTCTGTCTCTTTACACTACTAAACACCACGCGAGACGCTTATGAACCGGGAATAAAAACCGTTTTTCTCAACAAATACTTGTCTCATCGAGTCATGAACCGGGAATAAAAACCGTTTTTCTCAACAAATACTTGTCTCATCGAGTCAAACGAAACACCAATGTAAAGTAAATAAAATTTCACAACGTTTATAACTTGCTTTAAAGATGGAAGATGTAGAAGAAATGTCTTAAACTATCGTTAAAAAAATACGACCGCTCATGAAATGGCAGCACGCTTCAGAAAGTAAGACGGTAACCCTCGCGGTAACCCTCGCACCCCCCCCCCCCCCCCCATGCTACATCAAAGGCTGCGGCGGCGGATATCAAAGGAAATCAGTCGTCGCCCAACGTCACGGTCAGTGCACAAACACAAAAGCGCCTGCGCTGTCTTTGCCCAAAACCCAGTGTGACTTATCCTTCTCATATACGTCCTTGGTAAATCCTATATACAATGTATGTGTATAACACTACCAGAACATGTACAGAACAAAAATTTACAAATTAAAAATCTATAAATATATACATCAGAACTGTATGAATTGACCGGTAGCATAATATTATAGATTAATTGAAACAAATCTTAGCTTGATAATGCACTAGCGGTTACATTCTAACTGTACATGCATTACAACGGTACATTTTATAAATATACAGGGCATTCATTACCCCTAAAGAGGCCCCACGAAAGAACCGCTATTTACCCCAGGGTTACGTTTTACGTGATTGGGGAACAGGTATGAAACATGTGACCATATGTGACCACTCATTTATGAAAAAATATTGCTAGGGACTATTTACATAATGATCAAAATACGAAGACTCACTCACTACAGGGGCGGATTTAGGTTTTGAGGTTAGAGGGGGCGTGGGACAAAGCAAATCAGGCGAGGGGTCTGGGGGCCGCCTAGGCCCCCAGAAGCTCTCGAATAAATGATGCAAAATCCTGCATTCTGAGGATTTCATGAACACATTTTCCAGAAAATAATTGAAGCCATTTAAGGATGTTTTTTTTTATGGTTTTCGTGTCAAGTGTCATATTTTTTTATTTGAAGTTTTGATTTATTTTTTTTACTTACAGAATTGCAATATCAAAATCTTAATATTTATATATGGACATAAAGCAAAGAAGAGCGGGGGTCTGGGTGGGGGCCGCCTAGGCCCCCAGAAGCCCTCGAATAAATGTACACTTTTTCCAAAAAATAATTGAAGCCGTGTAAAAATGTTCGTTTATTATTTTTGACGTCTAATGTCATATTTTGAATATAAAGTTACAGAATTGCACTGCTTAAAGTCTGAATATCTATTCATAGAGGCACGAAGCAAAGAAAAGGATGGGGGTCTGGGGGCCGCCTAGAACGAATATACGTACCCGGCCTACTATGCCTTTAGGCCGGGTACGAATTGGTCCCTATGTATCGTAGTGGAGCACTGCCTCCGAAAATCACTCGGGTACAGTTTTTCATACTTTTTTGGAGGTTTTGAAGTAATAGAGAACAATTGTAGATCTAAAGAAGACACCATTTTCAGTCTAATCGCCTATTGAAGGTTTTTATAGGACTAATGAAAGTGTATGTGAACTTTTTTTAACGATATAAGCTTTTACTTTTATACATTATCTGTCAGATTAGATAATTCATTGCCCCTAACTTACACAATCTTCATAATTCGTGTATTGGACAACGAAAGAAAAGAATGCTATTGGTCTTGTCTATGGCCATACGGTGCCAGGAACCATTGCTATCACCCTGTTTTCTAATAGGGAGACTTTTATCATGTGCATTAATTTTTCAACATCGTTTGCCTATCTTATAACATTATCGTTAAGATATGTTTTTATTGAAACAAAAAAGGAAGGCATCTGGCCATGGGGTGCACCCAGACCCTAAAAGCTCTCATTTTCTGTCGCATTCCACTTTTTTCTTTACACACATTTTCTTAGGACAAATAAAAGGCTTATAGAAGCATTCGGCGTCAGTATTGATCTTGTAACTGGCGTTTTGAAAGTACGCACACATTTGTGAATTGATAGTCGGATTTAATACAGGACTTTAATGCTGATGCAAAAATGTGTAATATATCATTTACAACCTGGAAAACGAAGGGCATGACATATAGTCAACCAGCGAAGACTCATGGCCAGCTACAATTCCTTCCACCCACCCCTCCCCCTTTTCTTTTATTGCTAAGGATATCGAGATATAACCTATCAATATTGAATATTAATGACAATAAATTATCTAATATATTGGGATTTTATCGGGGTTTTTTTTTTTTTGGAAAAAGTAAATACTTGAAGGGATTTACATTGTACCTTTTAAGCGATGGAGATAAAACCTTAACTTACATGAAAAAAAAATATATAATTATTCCATTATGCCTGGATACAAGTATGTTCATGCATGTATGTACCACAAAGTCGAATACATTTAGATTTTAAAATGATAACATCAAACGGTAAAGGTAGGAAATGGAGCTTTCTGTCTAATTCTCACTCTTTATCTAATATTCCTTATTTTTTTCCCTTTCTCTCTCTTTTTTTTCTTTCTTCCTTCTTTTCCTTCCTTCCCCTCTTTCTTTTTCCCTTCTTTTTCCTTTTTCTTTTTCTTTTCTCTCTCCTATTTTAGGGGGGGCGTACGCCGGGTCCGCCCCCCCTTGGATCCGCGCCTGCACTATCAGCTGAGCAGGGAGTACCGGGTAGTAGGCCTAGATACGTACAGAAGCGGTACGGAGCCGCGTGCTCGTTTGAACTGTTCTCTTCACTATAACAAGTTGTATTAACACTCTCCATGCGTCGTAATGTTTACCGAGTCAGTTGTTGGGATTGTCGCTGCTCCATTGCCTTTCCTTTCGCATTTTAGGTGAGTCAGTTGGTTGTTTTGGCGGAAACCTTTTGGTTCAAAACTACGATAGCCATGTTTTGTTTACTACGGAGAGTGGTGGATGTTGTGCATGCGTTAAGATTGAACTGCACTCATAGCCGGTCGGGAGGACTTTTAGGATTCCCATAGATATTATTATTTTCTTCGCATGTACAGCGATTTTGACGGAAAGTTTTATTTTTCTAATTCATAAGAAATTATACCGGATATATTAATACCAGTTTTACCGATTTTACAGTCACTTGCCCGACTATTCGCTTTAACGATTTAGTCCCTTTAATGTCATTTAATTAAAATTCAAATATTAAATTTAATATAAACTGCTGTTACATTAATTACATTATACAATATTGTAATAATAACGTGTGCATTTTACATGTAGTCATTAAAAAAACTCGGGTCGGAGAGTTGTCTGCCATTAGCTCGGGCTCGGCTCGGGTAAACAGCGAGATCGGCGAGACAGGTCAACGAGGTTACAAAAAAGCAGAATTCGTTATGAAATAATTTGATATTGATGTTGAAATTTATACTTATCATAACAGCTATGTTTACTTGTTGTTTGAATTAAAACAATTCTTCTCAAAAAGCATAGATTTAAAATAATTTGGGAAAATCGTAAAATGTCACGCTCCATTGCGGGCTACATGGTTTGGTTTAGCCCCCTGAAAAGTGATAAAGGTCGATTTATGAAATTTACATTAATTTCATGAAATATGAATTATATGAATAGATAACAAATAGCTCAAAGATTCTTTTTGCCAAAAATTATTTTAATACGTGCTATTTAGGAGGAGAAAAACGAAAATGACCAAAGCTCGGGCTCGGGTTTTAAGCTCGGGCTCGGGGCGGGCTATATGGTTTAGCCCCCACCGTAAGAAAGGGGTGGAGGTGATTTCGTGTACGCCGTCCCCGATACCGTACTTCACAGAGATCGTTAGCATTGGCAGCTTTAAAGGATAATAAGGTAACACATGTTCCATCTGCAAGAACGTTTATAGTGGAAGGCTCACAAGGTAGTAAGTATGCCGTTCAGCTTCATCCAAAAGAAACATGTCAGTGTCCATCAATAGGTACTTGTTATCATATAATAGCCGCTAAGTTAAGTATAGGAATAGACGACGACGCAGGTAAGAGAAAACTTCATATGACCCAACTTAGACGTAATGCTAGGAAGAAACCCGATAAGAAAGCAGGTAGAAAAAGACCGCAACCATGCGACATTGAGAAAGATGATATCGTTCCGGCACCAGACAGTAAGTTAACAAAAATAGATTCGATATTAGTATCTTCAACCCCCTGTACAACATTAGCGTCTCCGGTAAAACTTACTTCTATCCATGACATTTCAGATATAGGTACTCCAAAAAAAAACCTAGGTCTAAATTATCCCTGTCACGTAAAAGATTGTCTAATATTGTAGAGGAAAACGATGTGCCGCCAATAGATGTAAGTGAAACAGAACCCGTAAATATTTTAGATAAACTAGATAGTGAAATTGATATACAAATTAAACAAGATATCAGTGGTCAACCTGTAGGTAGTTGCAATAAAAAAAAGAAGTAGGTTATCATTACCAAAAAGACACAAGGTTAAGGTTAGCGAGTTAATGTTAGATCTTTCTGACGATAGGCCAACACTAATTAAACCAGCAGTAACCGAAACAAAACGTATCTGGATGGATAACGGTAAAAGTACTGTCACAGGGTGAATGACAATGAGGAGACGACACCGAAATTCTGTTACTGAATCTTTTATTTACGATAATTTAGCACTGTCTTTCCTGGTCTATTATCAAGGAATTATCCACAATACATAAGTCCAAGAATATACATTACACACAAAAGTCCTCAAGTACAGTATAGGTAAAATTAATCATCCAATATGGTAACGATACGTTGTCCAAATTAACTACAGTATTTTACGTGAGACGGTCACTACTGTGATCCGAAATCTAACATAATTTTCTAAAACATTCGTATTTATACAAAATTAACACAATTGACAACATACAGCATAAAACTATTTCCATTGGTCAAACAACCAATCAAGTGGGAGTGGTTAACCCTGTACCGTTTACCCCTAGAGCTGGACAAGTTATTGACATGTCTAAACAATTAATACGTCTGGCAGGTTTATTTCATATTCTTAATTACCCCTAAGCAACTCTAACACTACGAGTATACACAATAGCCCTAATTACTGCGAATGTGTGAACATTTCTCATCTGCCAGCGTTTAATCTCTTCAACTCTACTTCCCACAAAATACCGGATAGATCTACGTTCATGAAAATGTTTTAATTGTATATCATTAACTCATTAATATATAATATCACATAAATCAATGAAACCTAAATGTGACCCTTGTCACACTTGCCCACCGTTAAAATCTTGTTTGCTCCTGCAAACTTTTCTGAATCCGAGTCCAACGTTTTGACATATTATGAAAAAATAGAATGAAAATATAGTAATATTACTGAATGTCCATGGAAGGTCCAAAGTCGAAAGAGTTATTCACATTAGTTCTTTATTAAAGTTGTTACCGGTACCGTCCGCGTGACTGACCGCCCCGTCGCTGTTGTCGACCACGTCCGCGGGGATTGTCCCTTTTGGGGACCTCACATGACCGGTCCTGAAGACGGTTTGCGGATACTGCTGCTGCTGCACCATATGATGTACCCGAATGTTGTCGGGTTTCTTTTTCCTCATAAAAGTTAATTCGATCTTGCAGCCTTTGAATACATTCATCTTTTTCCTTAATGTGATGAGCCTGTGCAGTGACGATATTTGTTTGAAAATGAAACGAGTCTTCGAGTTTTTGACTTTCGGTTTTCACCACATCAAGAGTTCTTTTATCAAGGTCGTGGATGCTTTGGAGTTCGGTGTATTTGGTTAAACAATTACGTAGTTTGTCATTAAGGTCTTTATTTTCTTTTTCGAGAAATGCACACCGTTTTGATACAATCAAAATTTTGGATATCATAGATTGATGAACGTCCTTATTACGATCAACTGATGCACACGGGAAGTCTTCGTCTGACAAAGAGGCGAAAGGAAGAATACCTTGAAGACGCTGGCGTTGTCTGTAGGTCTGAATCCTTTTCTTATCGCGGCGTCGTTTGGAGCTGGACTTGGTGCGTACATGTAGTTGTTGGTTTCCGTCCTGGTTGATGCTGGTGATGTTGTGAATGACTCGTTTTTGGAAGCCACTGGGTTTCGTATGGAAACATAGTCTTGCATAGTGTCCTATGCGTCCACAAGTGTAGCAGTGGGACTGTTTGGCAGGACACACACTCAAGTGTCCTTGTGTAAAAATCCCTCCACACTTTGTACAAGATCCATTCACAAAAGTTTTAACACCACTGTATTGCACAACTCCATGTCTCCTGTGAGCCTGATCCATTGTTGTAGAAACCTGGGGAATATCCTCTTCAATCGCTTTGCTTTTCGGAGAGTACGAAGATCGGTCTGCAGCTAAAAAGTGCAGAAACCGGTTCTCACACCAAATTGTCACAGGGTGAATGACAATGAGGAGACGACACCGAAATTCTGTTACTGAATCTTTTATTTACGATAATTTAGCACTGTCTTTCCTGGTCTATTATCAAGGAATTATCCACAATACATAAGTCCAAGAATATACATTACACACAAAAGTCCTCAAGTACAGTATAGGTAAAATTAATCATCCAATATGGTAACGATACGTTGTCCAAATTAACTACAGTATTTTACGTGAGACGGTCACTACTGTGATCCGAAATCTAACATAATTTTCTAAAACATTCGTATTTATACAAAATTAACACAATTGACAACATACAGCATAAAACTATTTCCATTGGTCAAACAACCAATCAAGTGGGAGTGGTTAACCCTGTACCGTTTACCCCTAGAGCTGGACAAGTTATTGACATGTCTAAACAATTAATACGTCTGGCAGGTTTATTTCATATTCTTAATTACCCCTAAGCAACTCTAACACTACGAGTATACACAATAGCCCTAATTACTGCGAATGTGTGAACATTTCTCATCTGCCAGCGTTTAATCTCTTCAACTCTACTTCCCACAAAATACCGGATAGATCTACGTTCATGAAAATGTTTTAATTGTATATCATTAACTCATTAATATATAATATCACATAAATCAATGAAACCTAAATGTGACCCTTTTCATAGTACCATAAGTTTTAAAGAGAAAAATGATATTTTAATGGATAAAAAACTGTGCGGAAACACAATGTGCTATGTTCAAGATTTATTACAAAAACAATTTCCAAGTATAGGCGGAATGCAGGATACAGGTTATGTTCCAGTGTTAAAAAACAATAGGTGGGATTACGCTTTAAAAATGAAACCGAACATATTGCCAGCAGCACAAATTCATCATACAGGGGAGGATCATTGGGTAGTTTCAGTAAAAGAGAACGACGATGGGGATGTTTATTTACTTGATAGTTAAGTAGGTAATGTAAAACAAAAGGGTCATTTGCCAGCTTCACTAGAAATGCAGATTTCATTAGCGTATGGGGAAGATAGGAAATCAGTTAAAACTATTGTTCCAAATATCCAGCAACAAACTAATGGGGTAGATTGTGGGGTTTTCGCTATTGCAAACTTAGTTGAATACTGCTTTAACGGTTATAATGGGTTACAAGAAGCAAATTATGATACAGACTGTATGAGACAACATCTAGTTAATTGCATTTCAGAAGGGGTTTTCTTAAAATTTCCTAAGAAACAAATTAAATCCAGAAAGAAAAAAACAAATTCCAAATTTAGTCTTCGACATCTTTATGGATTGTGAGGCAAATGGTTGTTATCTCTCCAATGTTTTCGACAATATGGTTACGTGTGATGCAGGTTGTAACAGATGGTTCCACAATAGATGCGTTTCTGACGATTCCAACTTGCATTTTTCTAGGGATAGCTTTATTTGGAAATGTAGCAAATGTACCTAATCACACTCTTAGTAAAGCAAAACAGCTCGTAATAAAATAAATAAAACAATTAAGGATTAACCTTTTACTTTGTTACAGATACAGAAACAGTGGCAATATTGTAAAATATTTATAAATAAACGTCAAATAACGTAATATTGTAATAAGTTAGTTATTGAATAAATATTTCAAAATAAGTAGGACGATATAACATAAAAATAAAATAAAAATGGACTCATAGTAGAACCACGTCCTAATACAGTGTATATGGCCAAGAGTTCTACAATCAATTAGAGTTAGCTCCCGTGGTACGGGTTCGGGGATCTTGAGACTGCTTGTACGCCATCGCCGTGATACATGATAAAGGCAAGATTTTGCATATGTAACTACTGAAATCTTTAAAATTCCTTTGCAATATCAATCATATATGCATAATTGATTACAAGAATACAACAAATATTATGAAAAGCCTTTAAATAGCTAGTATGCATCAAAATTAATGAAATTTCACGGTTGATTGCGGCGTACAAGAAATCACCTCTTGAAAAACGAATATTTGCAATTATGAGAAAAATAAAGCAAATTGTACGTTGATATTTGACACAGTGATGTAAAATTCGATTCCAAATCTAACCGTACCACAATTATTATCGTAGCTTGTTTTATTGTCGAGTAATCTGTAATAAACATAATTCCTGGTACGGGGATCGGGTACGGTATCGGGGACGGCGTACACGAAATCACCTCCACCTAAGAAAGGTACTGTATGCTTGTCAACGGAATATGGCGGACGACGCTAAATCTGTACCATTTGTATTGAAATGTAATGTTTGTGGGTCGAGCTCCTCTCTTAAAAGGTGTTCACGCTGTAAGCAGGTCGTGTATTGTAGCAGGGAACATCAACTGAAAGACTGGTCGGCACACAAGTTGTCATGTCAGGTAACGTTAGGCCAAAATAGGCCGAAGTCAAACATGTGTGAGGTCATCACGTTATCAAGCTGTCGGCATGCACAATCAACGAGGAGCATCAATGATGAGATCGGCCCAACAAATGAAACTCCACAACATCCATGGCACCAACAACATAATGTGAACGAAGATGAAACTAGCAGTATTACAAACCCGAATGAGAAGTATAACGTTGAGACGTCCAGAAATGTTGATAATAATACAATGTGTCAAGGAAACAAAGACGTTCGAATTAAGACTGACAAGGAAACAAGATTCGCATTAGAGTCGAATAGAACAAAACACGAAGACGATATTTTATGTGAATATACGCCATTTGACAAGAGACCGTTAATTGAACGTCATTTTGGGAAACCTAAATCTAAAAACATAAGAAATCTGGCTATGTTTGTTATGGACAATCTGAATAACAATAACTTTTGTGTGGTCGATTCGCTGTTTGAAGACCACCATTTAGATAGAGTATTAGCAGAAATCAAGAGTCTGGATGCCAAGTCTCAATTAAAAACTGGAAAATTGGCTGGAGGTCGAACTAGTGATGACAATAATCAGAAAGAGTTGAGGGCTGAAATTCGGAGTGATCGGATGGCATGGGTCGATCGGAATCAAGAAGACATCCCACAGATTGGTAGAGCTGTGGAGCGTCTCGATTCTATAATGACTGATCTGAACTCGCTCTTCGAGGACAAGGACTGTTTCATCAACAGCAGGACCAAGGTCTGGAACTATAACTATGATCATCTTTTTCTGAGTTTAACCATGAAAATGTTATTTCCCCATAACATCATGAACATACCTTTTACATGTATTTTATGAAACACACATAAATTAAAGCTACATTATACATAATGTAAAGTTGGAGGCACATTATATAATTATACAGTTAGGTGAATTATCATGCTAATATTATATTGTCTGCTGCCTTGCATTGCAGTATAGAATTTGTGATTTGATGTTTTTATTTGATATCTTGATACAAAAAAAAACAAAAACAAAATGGACCAGTGTTTTTCCCCAATAAAATCCACAGGTAATGGTGACATGCTACCCTGGGGAGGGGACCTGCTATAGACGACACGTGGATAACCCTACCAAGGACGGACGGCGGATCACATGTATCCTGTACCTTAACCGGGACTGGAATGTCCAGGTAAACTTTTCGAGTTCCCTTTTGTCATACATCACTTTTTAAACAAAATATAAGGCCACACCAATTTGAAAAATAGTTCTTCGGAATTTGGGGGGGGGGGGGGGGGGGGGGGGGGGCGAGAGGGTGTTTTTTTTGTTTTGTTTGGTTTTTTTTTAATTTCCATTTTCCCAAAAAAATGGGGCGAGTGGTATCAAAATTGAGAATATGATGTATACAAACATTAAAGATGCTCCACCGTCGACAGAGCATAAATGATATTCATCATTTGAACAACAATTGGTGTTTAATCGTGTATATATATGCCTAATTAACACAAAAAATAATATGAAATAATTTGTTTCGGCTTTGGTGCATGCGTAATCAGTTCTTCATTCCATATAGGATATAGTGCCACGGAATTTTTTCGGGATGCAATTAATTATTTTTCATATTTTAAACTTTAAGTAAAATTAGAAGCTCAAACTTTTCAATGGTGGTAATGGTGTAAAGTAAGTAACTTTTGTAACTGAAGAAAAATACTAAATCGTCTGCTCCTGTCTATGACAGTGAAAAAATACCATTTGTCAGCGGTGGAGCATCTTTAACACAAGGCTAAATCTATTATATTTGAGTTTTATTTACATGCAGGTTGTAGTATACTATTTTATGTTTTGAGAGTCAAAAGATAAGATATGAATAAAATTTTTGGCCTCTGTTCTATTGAAATGAGGAAAAAAACGGTATAAAGCTAGTATATTAATAATCCGAAACAAAAGGCCAAAATAAATTCAAAGTAAAATCAAAATCATTTCTATGGAATATGTATTCAGCCACTATAGGGCCTTCTTCAGTCCGAAATAACACTAACACAACGTGTTTGTCTACATGTTTGTTTACATCTATTGTGTGCAGGTACGAAATGTCTCGGCCCGTTTGATGTATAAGGCGGGTTATTTCGACCCCGTGTTTTTTAGTACATGCAATGTTTAAGATAGTTGTGTAGAATTAAACTAACACTGAATCAACTATTACATGTGCATAGTTTAAACAGTAGAACATAATCACAAAAAACTTTATGAAATATGACTTGTTGTGTTTTGTTTTGCCATAATGTACATGTCAACTGATGATTTGGTATTTGTGGGGGTATAAAATGAATGGACTATTGTTTGTAATCACAACCGTGCAATGTCGTGTGTGAGTCAGACCAGCTTATTGAATATGTGTTTCGGTGTGTGTAAAAATGGTAAAGATGTATCATTGGTGTCACTGTTGATAAATGTCGAAAAATGGGGTTTGAAATCAAGTATTGTAAGTGAGGGAACTGAAACTAAGGTACAAACTTACACTAAGGTTCTGTAGACAAAGTGCTTAATATGTATATGGGAAGGGACAAATCAAATTGCAGAATGGATGTGAATATCAACCTATACATGAAATGATTCCTATGGAAAAGTGTACATGGTTGATATTAAAGTGTACAGTGGATCATGATAATGACCATGGTTGACACATGTATCACCATGTTGATGTGGTCCTTGAAATGGCCATGGTGTTGTTGTGCAAAACCTGTAATTGTCCTGATGTGAACAAATTGAATTTGTTTAAGGTACAATGTTGTGTATGTCATGAATGCATGAATGTGTGATGAATGGGTTTGTAATGGTCATGATACACTGGGTACAAAGTGTTCATGAATACTGTGAAATTGTGTGTTAACACTGTGTGATGAACCTCTTGAATTGTCAATAATGTTTCGATGCTGTGGTGATTAATTTCAATCATGTTTGTATGAAATGTGTTCTGGAATTTATGTGGTGTGGTGAATATGGCAGGTTCTCAAATTTAATGTACAATTGTTTTCAACAGATGAGGTGGATGGTTGTGGAATTGTCACAAAAATGTGTGGTACCCCATCTGAAATGGGCGGGGTCATGTGAAGTTGTGTAACAGATTTATCATTGGTAATACGAGATTGAAATCCTCTAAGTTGTAATTGAAGTTTGAAAATTGACCACCAAATTTAATTGGATGGAATTTTCACGGAAAGTGATACAATGTGTTATATGTGTGAGGATTATGATGAGTCTTGTGATTGGCGCAAATAATGACAATTTGCATTGTTTAATGTAATGTGGTGTGGGTGTGTGTACAATTGTGTTGTGAATGTATCATGGTGTTGACAAATGACTTGTGATTGGTTCAAATTTTTGTGATGTGGTGAAAGGTAATGCTGTCATGATGTGGTTGAATGATGGTATGTGTGGTGTGGTGATGGAGGGTGTGGTGGGTAATGGTGTGTATTGATACTTGTATTGAAAAAAATTGTTTGTGAGTGAATCATTGTATATGACCTGTTCATTATGTGTGTGTGACATTATGGTTGTGATGTGTTCTTGATACCAAATGGTTGGCAAGTGTGTTGTTGATGTCTGGTGTAAAATTGTGGTCAAGATGTGTTGATGTGGTGGTGGTGTGAATGATGTGTGTGTTGGTGTTGTACTTCTGGGCTGTGGATGTGTGGTTGTGTGTTTGCTTAGATTGTTGAGATGTGTGTGGTGGTTGGTGGTGGTGGTTTTGGGTTGGGGGGTGGGTGGTGGGTGGGTGGTGTGTTGCTGTGTTTGTGCATTGTGTTCGGAAATTTGTGGTTGTGTGTTGGTGGTGTGTTAATAGGTGTGGGGGGATGTTTGATTGGTGTTTTGTGGAGAGTTATGATGTGTTTTGGGAGGTTAGGTGTGGTTGGGCGTTGTGGTTTGGGGCTGGTTGTGTAGTGATGTGTGTTGGGTTGGGCTCTTCGCTGTTTGTGTGTAGTGTGTGTTGCTGTTTTGGTAGTGTGGTGCGGATGGCTTGGTTTGGTGTGTTTGTTGCTGGTATTGTGGATTGTTGTTTGATGTGTCGTGGGAAGGACTTGTTTTATTGTTGTAGTGTTGTGATGGGTTGTGTCTGGTTGTTTTGGTCTGTTTGTTGTAGTGTTTGGGATATGTGTTTGTTTGGTGTGTGTGTGAATGTGTGGTGAGTGGAGGCTAGTGGTTTGTATGTATGCTGGTGTCTGGATTGTGGTGTGTTTGATGTTGGTGTGCTGTGATGTGGTGTGGTGTGTTTGTTGGTGTGGTGTGTGGATATGTGTATGGTGTGTTTAGTGTGTGTATCGTGTGGTTTGGATCTGGTGTGTGTGAGTGGATGTTGTGTGTGAGTGTTGTGTGTGGTGCTGGTGTGGTTGGTGGTGTGTTTGGTGTGTATATGGGTGTTGTGTTTTGTTTTGTGGGATTGTGTTGTGGGTGGTGCTGGTGTGTGTGGTGTTGTGTAAGGTGTGGTTGGTGTGGATTGTATGTTTGTGATGTTGGTGTTTGTTGTGTGTGGTGGGTGTGAGTTTGGTTGTCTGTGATTTTGGTTATTGTGTGGTGTGTTGTGTGGTGATGTGTGGTGTTGTGGCTGTTTGGTGTTTGTGTGTGGTGGTTTGGGTGGTTAGGTGGTGGATTGTGACGTGTGGTGTTTGGTGTGGTTGTATTGTTGGTTGTGTGATGTGTGATGCTGTTGATGTGGTGTGTGTGTGATGTGTTTGTGTTGTGTTTGATTTGGTGGTGTGTTGTTGTGGTGTGGTGGTGTGTTGTATCTGTGGTATGTGTTGTGTATTGGTGTGCTGTGGTTGTGTGTGTATGTGGTGTGTTGTGTGGTGTGGTGTGTTGAATGGTGTTTGGTGATGTAATGTGTTGTTGATGTGATGGTGTGTTGTGGTGTGTTTGTAATGGTGTGTGTGTTTGTGTTGTGGTGCAAGTGGTGTTGGTGTGTGTGGTGAATGTGTGTTGTGATGTGTGTTGTGGTGTGGTTGTGTTTTGTGGTGTGTTTGTGATGTGTGTGTGGTTGTTGGTGTGTTGTGGGTGTTGTGTGGGTTAGTGTGATGTGTGTGGGTGTTGGTTTGTGGCTGGTGGGTTGTGTTTATGTGTTGTGTTGGATGTTGTGTTTGGTGGTGTTATGTTGGTTTGTGCAATTTGTGTCGATTGTGTGTGTTGTGATTGTGATTGTTTGGTGTGTGATTGTTTGTGAATGTTGTTGGTGTGATGTGTGTGATGTGGTGTTGTTGTGTTTGTTGTTTGTGTGGTGTTGTGGTGAATGGTTGTGTGTGTATGTGTGTGGTGTGGATGTTTGTGTGGTGTGTTTTGTTTGTGTGGTGTGTGTGTGTGTATTGTTGTGGTTTTGGTGTGTGTGGTTGTGTTGTGGTGTGATGTGTTGTGTGTGTGTGATGTTGTGGGTGGTTGGTTGTTGTGTGTGTTGTTGTGGTGGTGTGGTGGTGGTTGGTGGTTGTGGTGTGGTTGTGTTGTTTGTGGGGTGTTGTGTTGGTGTGTGTTGGGGTGTGTGTGTGTGGTGGGTGTGTGTGTGTTTGTGTGTTGGTGGTGTGTTGTGTGTGTGTGGTGTGGTGGTTGTGTTGGTGTGTGTGTGTTGTTGTGATTGTTGTTGTGTGGTGTGTGTGGTGTGATGTGTGTGTTGTGTGTTGTATTGTTGTGGTTGTTGTGGTGTTTTGTGTGTGATGTGTGGTGTGATGTGGTGTTTGTGTGGGTGTGTGTTGGTGTGGTGTTTGTGGTGTGTGTGTTGTTGGTTGGTGTGTGTGGTGTGTGTTGTGTGGTGTGTGGTGTGTGTGTTTGTGTGTGTGGTGTGGTGTGTGTGTGGTGTGGTTTGTGTTGTTGTGTTGGGGTGTGTGTGTGTGTGTGTGTGTGTGTGTGGTGTGGTGTTTGTGTGTGGGGTGTGTGTGTGTGTGGTGGTGGTGTGTTGTGGTGTGTGGTGGTTGGGTGTGGTGGTGTGTGGTGTGTTGTGTTGTGTGTGGGTGTGTTTGTGTTGTGGTGTGTGGTGTGTGTGTTGTTGTGTGTGTTGTTTGGTGTGTTGTGGTGTGGTGGGTGGTGTGTGTGGTGTGTGTTTGTTGTGTGTGTGTTGTGGTGTGTGTGGTGTGTGTGTGGGTTGTGTGTGTGTGTGGGTGTGTGTTGGTGTGTGTGTGTGTGGTGTTGTTGTTGTGTGTGGTGTGTGTGTGGGTGTGGTGTGTGTGTGTGTGTGTGTGTGTGTTGGTGGTGTGGTGTGGGTGTGTGTGTGTGGTGTGGTGTGTGATGTGTTGTGGTGTGGGGTGGTGTGTGTGGTGGTGTGTGGTGTGTTGTGGTGTGTGGTGTGTGTGTGTGTGGTGTGTGTGGTGTGTGTGTGTTGTGTGTGGTGTGTGTGGTGGTGTGTTTGTGTGTGGTTGTGGTGGTGTGGTGTGTGTGGTGGTGGGTGTGTGTGTGTGGTGTGTTGTGTGTGTTGGGTGTGTGGTGTGTGTGGTGTGGTGGTGGTGTGTGGTGGTGTGTGTTGTGTGTGTGTTGTGGTGTGGTGATGTGTGTTTGTGTGTGTGTGTTGGTGGGGGTGTGGTGTGTGTGTTGTGGTGTGTGGTTGGTGTGTGTTGTGTTTGTGTGTGTGTGGTGTGTGTGTGTTGGTGTGTGGTGTTTGTGGTGGTTGTGTGTGGTTGTGTGTTTGTGTGTGGTGTGTGTGTGGTGTGTTGTTTGTTGTGGTGGTGGTGTGGTGGGTGTGTTGGTGTGTGTGTGGTGTGGTGTGGTGTGGTGTGTGTGGGTGGTTGTGTGTGGTGTGTGTGGTGTTGGTGTGTTGTGTGGTTGGTGTGGTGTGTGTGGTGTGGTTGATGTTGGTGTGGTGTGGTGTGTGTGTGTGTGGTGGGTGGGGTGTGTTGTTGTGTGGTGTGGTGGTTGTGTGTGGTGTGGTTTGGTTTGTGTGGTGTGTGGGTGTGTTGGTGTGTGTGGTGTGGTGTGGTGTGTGTGGTGTTTGGTGTGTGTTGTGGTGGTGTGTGTGTGTGGTTGTGTGTGTTGTGTGGGTTGTGTGTGGTGTGTGGTGTGTGTGTGTGTTGTGTGTGTGTGTGTGTTGGTGTGGTGTGGGTGGGTGGTGTGTGTGGTGTTGTGTGTGTGGTGTGTGGTGTGTGTGTGTGTGGTGTGTGTGTGTGTGTGTGTGTTGTGTGTGTGTGTTGGTGTGGTGTGTGTGTGTGTGTGTTGTGGTGTTGTGTTGTGTGTTGTGTGTGGTGTTGGTGTGTTGTGGGTGTGTTGTGTTGTGGTGTGTGTGTGTGTGTGTGTGTGGGGTGGTGGTGTGTGTGGTGTTGTGTGTTGTGTGTGTGGTGTGGTTTGTGGTGTGTGTTTGTGTGTGGTGTGTGTGTTGTGTGTGGTGGTGTTGTTGTTGTGTGTGTGGTGTGGTTGTTTTGTGTGTTGTGGTGGTTGTGTGTTGGTGGGTGTGTGTGTTGTGTGTGGTGTGTGGTGTTGTTGGTGTGGGTGTGTGTGTGTGTGTGTGTTGGTGTGTGTTGGTGGTGGTGTTGTGTTGTGTGTGGTGTGGTGTGTGTTGTGTGTGTGTGTGTGTGTGGTGTGGTGTGGTTGTGGGGTGTGTGTTTGTTGTGTGTGTGTGTTGTGGGGGTTGTGTGGATGTGTGTGTGTGTGTGTGTTGTGTGGTGTGTGGTGGTGTGGTGTGTTGTGTGTTGTTGGTGTGGTGTGTGGTGGTGTGTGTGTGTGTGGTGGGGTGTGTGGGTGGTGTGTTGTGTGTGTGTGGTGTGTGTGTGTGTGTGTGTGTGTGTGGTGTGTGGGTTGTGTGTGTGTGGTGTGTTGTGTGTTTGGTGGTGTGTTGTGGTTTGGTGTTGTGTGTGTGTTGTTGGTGGTGTTGTGTGGTGTGGTGTGTGTGTGGTGTGTGTGTGGTGTGTGTGTGTGGGTGTGTGTGGTGTGTGTGTGTGTGTGTGTTGGTGTGGTGTGGGTGTGGTGTGTGTGGTGGTGGTGTGGTGTGTGTTGTTGTGTGTGTGTGTGGTGTGTGGGGGTTGGTGTTGTGTGTGTGGTGTGTGTTGTGGTGGTGGTGTGTGTGTGTGTGTGTGTGTGGTTTGTTGTGGTGGGTGTGTGTGTTGTGTTGTGGGTGTTGGTGTGTGTGTGGTGTGTGTGTGTGTGTTGTGGGTGTGTGTGTGTGTGGGTTTGGTGTGTGTGTGGTGTTGTGAGTTGTTGGTGTGTGTGTGTTGTGTGTGTGTGGTGTGTGTTTGGTGTGGTGTGTGTGTGTGTGTGTGTGTGGTGTGGTGTGTTGGGTGGTTGTGTGTGTGTGTGTGTGTGGTGTGTGTGTGTGTGTGTGTGTTTGTGGTGGTGTGTGTGTGTGTGTGTGTGTGGTTGTTGTGTGTGTGTGTGTGTGTGTGTGTGTGTGTGGTGTGTGTGTTGGTGTTGTGGTGTGGGTGTTGTGGTGGTGTGTGGTGTGGTGTGTGTGGTGTGTGTGGTGTGGTGGTTGTGTGGTGTGTGTGTGTGTTTGTGGTGTGTGGTGGTTGGGTGTGTGTTGTGGGTTTGTTGTGTGTGTTGTGTGGTGTGGTGTGTGTTGTGGTGTGTGTGTGTGGGTGGGTGTGTGGTGTGGTGTGGGGTGTGTGTGTGTGTGTGTGTGTGTGTGTGTGGTGTGTGTGGTGTTGTTGTGGGTGGTGTGTGGTGTTGTGTGTTTGTGTTGGTGGTGTGTGTGGTGTGTGGTGTGTGGGGTGTGTGTGTTTGTGTGTGTGTGTGTGGTGGGTGTGTGTTGGTTGGTGTGTGTGTGTGTGGTGTGTGTGTGTGTGTGTGTGTGTGTGTGTGTTGTGGTGGGTGTGATGTGTGTGTGTTGTGTTGTGTGTGTGTGTTGTGGTGTGTGTGTGTGTGTGTGTGTTGTGTGTGTGTGTGTGGTGTGAATGGTATGTGTGGTGGTGTGTGGTTGTGGTGGTGGTGTGTTGGTGGTGTGTGTTGGTGTGTGTGTGGTGTGTGTGTTGTTGTGTGTGTGTGTGTTGTGTGGTGTTGTGGTGGTGGTGTGTGGTGGTGTGTGTGGTGTGTGTTTGTGTGGTGTGTGTGTGTGTTGGTGTGGGTGGTGTGTGTTGTTTGTGTGTGTTGTGGGTTGTGTGTGTGTTGTGGGTGTTTGGTGTGTGTGTGTTGTGTGTTGTGTTTGGTGTTTTGTGTGTTGTTTGTGTGTGTGGTGTGTGTGTGTTGTGTGTGTGTGTGTGTTTTGTGGTGTGGTGTGGTGGTGGTGTGTGTGTGTGTGTGTGGTGTGTGGTGTGTGGTGGTGTGTGTGTGTTTGGTGTGTTGGTGGTGTTGGTGTGTGTGTGTTGGTGTTGGTTTGTGTGTTGTGTTGTGGTGGGGTGTTGTTGTGTGTGTGGGGTGTGGTGTGTGTTGTGGTGTGGTGTGGGTGTGTTGGTGGTGTGTTGTGTGTGTGTGATGGTGTGTGTGTGTGGTGTGTGGTGTGTGTGTGTGGTGTGGGTTGGTGTGGGTGTGTGTGGTGTGTGTGTGGTGTGTGTGTGGTGTGTGTGGTGGTGTGTGTGTGGTGTGTGTGTGTGGTTGTGTGTGTTTGTGTGTGTGGGGTGTTGTGTTGGTGTTGTGTGTGTGTGTTGTGTGTGGTGGTGTGTGTGTGTGTGTGTGTGTGGTGTGTGTGTGTGTTGTGTGTGGTTGTGTTTGTGTGTGGGTGTGTGTGTGTGTGTGTGTGTGGTGTGTGTTTGTGTGTGTTGTGTGTTGTGGGTGTGTGTTGTGTGTGTTGTGTGTGTGTGTGGTGTTGTGTGTGGTGTTGGTGGGTGTGTGTGTGTGGTGTGGTGGTTTGTGTGTGTGTGGTTGTGTGTGTTGTGTGTGTGTTTGTGTGTGTGTGGTGTTGGTGTGGTGTGTTGTGTGTGTGTGTGTGTGGTGTGTTGTGTTGGTGTGTGTGTTGGTGTGTGTGGTGGTGTTTGTGTGTTGGTGTGTTGTGTGTGGGTGTGGTGTGGTGTGTGTGTGTGGTGTGTGTGTGTTTGTGTGTGTGTTGTGTGTGTGTTGTGTTGGTGGTGTGGTGTGTGTGTGGTGTGTGGTTTGGTGTGTGTGGTGTGTGGTGGTGTGTGTGGTGTTGTGTGGTGTTGGTTGTGGTGGTGTTGTTGTGTGGTGTGTGTGGTGTTTTGGTGGTGTGTGTGTGTGTGTGGTGGTGTGGTGTGTGTGTGTGTGTGTGTGTGTTGTGTTTGTGTGTTGTGGGTTGTTGTGTTGTTGTGTGATGTGTTGTGTGTGTGGTGTGTGTGTGTGTGTTGGTGTGTGTGTATTGTGTGGTTGTGTGTGTGTGTGTGGTGTTTTGGTGTGGTTGTGTGTGTTGTTGTGTGTGTGTGTGTGTGGTTGTGTGTGTGTGTGGTGTGTGTGTGGTGTGTGTTGTTTGTGTGTGTGTGTGTTGTGTGGTGTGTGTGTGTGTTGTGGTGTGTGTTGGTGTGTGTGTGTGTGTTGTGTGTGTGGTGTGTGGTGGTGGTGTGGTGTTGTTGGTGTGGTGTGGGGTGTGTGGTGTGTGGTGTGTGTGGTTGGGTGTATGTGGGTGTGTTGGTGTGTGGTTGGTGTTGTGGTGTGTGTGTGTGTGGTGTGGTGTGTGTGTTGTTGGGTGTGTGTGTGTGTGTGGTGTTGTGGTGTGTGTGTGTGTGTGTTGTGTGTGGTGTGTGTGTTGGTGTTGTGTGTGTGTTGTGTGGTGTGTGTTGTGTGTGTGGTGTGGTGTGTGGTGTGTGTGTGTGTTGTGGTGGTTGTGGTGTGTGTGTTGTGTGTTTGTGTGTGTGTGTGGTGATGGGTGTGGTGTTTTGTGTGTGTGTGTTGTGTGTGTGTGTGTGTGTGGTGTGTGGTGTGGGTTGTGTGTGTGTGTGGTGTGTGGTTTGTGTGGTGTTGTGTGGTGTGTGTGTGTGTTGTGTGTGTGTGTGTGTGTGTGTGGTGTGGTGTGGTGTGTGTGGGTGTTGTGTGTTGGTGTGTGTGTGGTGTGTGTGGGTGTGTTGTGTGTGTGTGTGGTGTGTGTGTGTGGTGTGTGTGGTGTGTGTGGTGTGTTGTTGTGGTGGTGTGTGTGTGTGTGTGTGTGTGTTGTGGTTGTTTTGTTGTGTGTGTGTGTGGTTGTGTGTGGTGTGTGTGTGTGTGTGTGGTGGTGTGGTGTGTGTGTGTGTGTGTGTGTGTGTGTTGGTGTGGTGTTGTGTGTGTTGTGGTGTGGTGTTGTGTGGTGTGTGTGTTGTGTGGTGTGTGGTGTGGTGGTTGTTGTGTGGTGTTGGTGTTGTTGTTGTTGTGTGTGTGGTGGTGTGTGGTGTGTGTGTGTGGGGTGTGGTGTGGTGTTGTGTGTGGTTGGTGTTGTGGTGTGGTGTGTGTTGGTGTGTGGTGTGTGTGTTTGTGTGTGGTGTGTGTTGTGTGTGTGTGTGGTGTGTGTTGTTTGTGTTTGTGTGTGTGTTTGTGTGTGGTGTTGTGGTGTGTGTTTGTGTGTGTGTGTGGTGTGGTGTGTGTGTGTGTGTTGTGTGGGTGTTGTGTGTGGTGTGGTGTGTTTGGTGTGTGTGTGTGGGTGTGTGTTGTGTGTGTGTGGTGTGGTGTGGTGTGTGTGTGTGTTGTGGTGTGTGTGTGGTGTGGTGTTGTGGGTGTGTGTGTGTGTGTGTGTGTGTGTGTGTGGATTGTGGTTGTGTGTGTGTGTGTGTGTGTGTGTGTGTGTGTGGTGGTGGTGTGGTGTTGTGTGTGTGGTGTTTGTGTGTGTGGTGTTGGTTGTGTGTGGTTTGTGTGTGTGTGTGGTGTTGTGGTGTGTGTGGTGTGTGTGTGTGTGTGGTGGTGTGTGTGTGTTGTGTGTGTTGTGGTTGGTGTGGGTTGGTGTGTGTTGTGTGTGTGGTTTGTGTGTGTGGTGTGTGTGTGTGTTGGTATGGTGTGTGTGTGATGTGTGTGTGTGTGTGTGTGTTGTGGTTGTGTGGTGTGTGGTTTGGTGTGTGGTTGTGTGTTGTGTTGTGTGGGTGGTGTGTGTGTGTGGTGTTGTGGTGTGGTGAATTGTATGTGTGATGTGGTGTGGTGTATGGTATGACTATGGTGTGGTTTGGGTAGGTGTTTTGTCGGTAAGGTGTGTTTGTGTGAGAATGTGAATGTGTGTGATGTGTGTGTGTGAAGGTGTGGTGTGGTAAATGGTATGGTGTGGTGTTGTTGGTGGTGGTATGGTGTTGTTGTGGTGTGGAATGGTGGAATGTTATGTTGTGTGTGTAGTAAATTGTATGGAGTGTGTGTGTGTGTGGGTTGGTGAATGTATTATGTGTAGTGTGTATGAATGGTAAGGTGTGATGGTGCTGGTGTGGATATGCGTTGTTGTGTGGTATGTGTGTGTGTGAATGTGTGTGGATGTGGTGTATGATGTGGTGTAATGGTGGTGTGTGTGTGAAGTGTGTGTGATGTGGTGAATACTATGGTATGTGTGGTGTTGAATGGTGTGGTGTGAGGTAAATGGTGTATCGGTGTGAAGTAGTATATGGTGTGTTGTGTGAATGTGTTTGCTGGGAGTGGGTGTAGTGTATGGTCTATGGTATGATGTGCGTGAAATGGTGTGTGTGTGGTGGGTGTTGGTGTGTGTGTGGTTGTGGTGTGGTGTGTGTGTGTGGTGTTGTTGTGTGTGTATGGTGTGTGTGTTGGTGTGTGTGTGGTTGTGTTGTGTGTGTGTGTGTGTGGTGTGTGTGTGTGTGTGTGTGTGTTGGTGTGTGTGTGTGTTGTGTGTGTGTTGTGTGTGTGGTGTGTGTGTGTGTGTGGTGTGATTGGGTTGTGTGGTTGTGGTGTTGTTGTGGTGTTGTGTTGTGTGTTGTGTGTGTGTGTGGGTTGTTGTGTGTTGTGTGTGGTGTGTTGTGTTGTGTTGTGGTTGTGTGTGTGTGGTGTGGTGGTGTTGTGTGGTGTGTGTTGTTGTGGTGTGTGTGGGTTGTTGTGGTGTTTTGGTGTGGTGTGTGTGTGGTGTTGTGTTGTGTTGGTGTGTTGTGGTGTTGTGGTGTGTGTGGTGTGTTGGTGTGTGTGTGTGGTGTGTGTGTGGTGTGGTTGTGGTGTGGTGTGTGTGTGGTGTTGTGGTGTGTTGTTGGTGTGTGTGTATTGTGTGTTGGTGTGGTGTGGTGTTGTGTGGTTGTGTGTGGGTTGTGTGGGTGTTGTGTGTGTGTGTGTGTGGTGGTGTTGGTGTGTTGTGTGTGTGTGGTGTGTGTGGTGTGTGTGTGTGTGTGTGTGTTGTGGTGTTGGTGTTGTGTGTGTGTGTGTGGTGTGGTGTGTGTGTGTGTGTTTGTGGTTGTGTGGTGTGGTTTGGTGGTGTGTGTTGTGTTGTGTGTGTGTGGTGTGGTGTGGTGTGTGTGATGTGTGGGTGGTGTGTTTGTGTGTTTGTGTGTGTGTGTGTGATGTGTGTGTGTGGTGGTGTGTGTGTGTGGTGGTGTGTGTGTTGTGTGTGGTGTGTGTGGTGTGTTGGTTTGGTGTGGTGTGGTGGTGTGTTGTTTGTGTTGTGTGTGTGGTTGGTTTGTGTGTGTGTGTGTGTGTGTGTGTGGTGTGTGTGTGTGTGTGTGTGTGTGTGGTGTGGTTATGTGTGTGTGATGTATTGTGGTGAATGGTGTTGTGGTGAATGTGTGTCCAATGGTGAATGGTGTGTGGTGTGTGTGTGTGTCAGTGTGTGTGAATGGTGTGAAGTGATGTGTTGTGGTGTGATGTGTGTGTGTAGTTGTAGTGGTGTGTGACTGGTGAATGGTTGGTGTGGTGTGTCGTGTCATGTGGTATGGTGTGTGTGTGATGTGGTGTGGTTGGTGTGATGTGACTGTGGTGTGTGTGGTGAATGGTGTGGTGTGATGTGTGTGAATACTATGGTGGTATGGTGTTGTGTGTGTGATGTGTAATGTGATGAATGGTGTGTGTGTGTGAATGTGTGTGGTGTGGGTGAATGGTGTGGTGTGATGTCGGTGAATGTTGTGTGGTGTGTGAATGGTGTGGGTGTGATGAATATGTTGTGTGGTGTGTGTGGTGAAATGTGTTGTGTATGTGTGGTAGTGTGTGTGTTGTTGTACTGTGTGTGTGTGTGTGTGTGTTGTGGTTGTAGTGAATGTATGGTGTGATTGTGAATGGTGTGTGTGTGAAATGATTGTATGGTGTGATGTGGTGTGTGTATGGTATGGTGTGGTATGGTGAAGGTTGTGTGTAAGGTGTGTTGTGGTTGAATGGCATGGTGTGATGTGGTGAATGGTAAGGTTGTGGTGTGGTAAATGGTGTATGGTGTGGTTTGGTGAATGTATGGTGTTGTGTGGTGTGGATGTGGTGAATGTTATGTTGTGGTGTGGTAAATTGTTGTGGTGAATGTGTGGTGTGGTGGTGAATGGTATTATGTGATGTGGTGAATGGTAGGTGTGATGTGGTGAATGGTGTTGTGTGGTGTGATGTGTGTGAATGGTGTAGATGTGGTGTATGATGTGTGTTAATGTGTGTGTGTGGTGTGAATGAAGTGTTGTGATGTGTGAATACTATGGTTGGTGGTGTGTGGTGAATGTGTGTGTGATGTGTGTAAATGGTAATGGGTGTGTGTGGTGAATGTTGTGATGATGTGTGTGATGAATGGTGTGGTGTGGTGTGTGTATGTATGATGTGTGAATGATGTGAGTGATAATGGTAAGGTGTGTTGAATGGTGTGGTGTGGTGAATGGTATGGTGTGGATGTGGTTAATGGTGTGGGTGTGATGAATGGTGTGGTGTGTGAATGGTCTATGGTATGGTGTGGTGAAATGTGATGTGATGAATGGTAATGGTGTGTTGAATGTGGTGTGGTGTGGTGGTGTATGGTGTGTGGTGTGGTGATAATGGTGTGGTGGTGTGATGAATGGTGTGATGTGATGAAATGTGTTGTGTGTTGAATGTGTGGTGTGTGTGGTGAATGGTGTGTGATGTGTGATGAATGGTGTGTGGTGTGATGAATGGTGTGGTGGTGTGAATGATATGTGATGTGTGAGTGAATGGTGTGATGTGATGAATGTGTGATGTGATGAATGTGTGGTGTGATGTGATGAATGGTGTGTGATGTGTGAATGAATGTGTGTGAATGTGATGTGATGGTTGATGTGGTGAATCGTTGTGGTGTGATGTAGTGATACTATGTGTGGTGTGGTAAATGGTGTGATGTGCTGAATGGTGTGATGTGATGAATGGTTGGTGTGGTGAATGGTGAATGGTGTGGTAGTGTGATGTTGTGAATACTATGGTAGTGGTGTGGTGAGGATGTGATGTGATGAATGGTAAGGTGTGCTGAATGGTGTGGTGTGGTGAATGGTATGGTGTGAGTGTGGTAGATGGTGTGAGTGGTGTATTTAGTGGTGAATGGCGTGAGTGGTGAATGGTGTGGTGAATGGTGTGTTATGGTGTGGTTTGGTGTGGTTCGGTGAATGGTCTAGTGTGGTGTGTGTTGTGGTGTGGTGTGCTGATGGTGATGTGTTGTGTTAAGTGGTGAGATGTGTGTGATGAAATGGTGTAAGGTGGTGATTGTGGTGTGATGTGATGAATGGTGTGTGTTGTGATGTAGTGAAAGACTGATGTATGGTGTGGTGAATGTTGTGTGTGATGAATGGTATGGTGTGTTGTGGTGTGGTGTGGTGTGGTATGGTGTGATGTGGTTAAATGATGTGGGTGATGAATGTTTGTGGTGTGTGAATGTGTATGGTGTGTGTGTGGTGTGGTGATGAATTGGTAGTGGTGTGGTGTGGTGAAATGGTGGTGTGTGGTGTGAATGGTGTGGGTGGTGTGGTGTGGATGTGTGAATTGGTATGGTGTGGTGTGTGTGTGGTAATATTGTATGGTGTTGTGTGGTGTGGGTTTGTGAATGTATGATGTGATGTTGGTGAATGGTAAGGTATGGGTTGTGTGTGATGTGGGTGAATGGTAAGGTATGTGTTGTGTGTGTGTGTGATGTGGTGAATGTATGGTGTGGATGGTGAATGTGTGTGGTGTGTGTGAATGGTGTGGTGTGTGTAATTGGTATGGTGTGGTTGTGTGTTAAATGGTATGGTGTGATGTGTTGAATGGTGTGTGTGTGTGATGAATGGTGTTGTGATGTGGTAATGGTTGTGGATGTGATGAATGGTGTGGTGTGTGATGGTGTGGTTTGAATGGTGTGATGTGATGAATGGTGTGGTGTGATGTGGTGAATGGTGTGGATTGGTGAATGATGTGGTGAATGGTGTGGTGTGGTGTATGAAGTGTTGTGATGTGGTGAATACTATGGTGTAGTGTGGTGTGGTGAATGGCGTGAGTGGTGACTGTTGTCAGTGGTGAATGGTGTGATGTGGTGAATGGTATGGTGTGGTTTGGTGTGGTGTGGTGAATGATCTAGTGTGGTGAGTATTGTGTGTGTGGTGTGGTGTGCTGAATGGTGATGTGTGTTGTGTTAAGTGGTGTGAGTTGTTTGGTGTGGGGTGGTGAATAGTATGGTGTGATGTGATAGATGGTGTGTTGTTTTGTGGTGTGGTGAAGTGGTGGATTGTGTGCGTGTGGTGTGATGGTGTGGTGTGTGTGTGTGTGTGTGTGTGGTCGTGTCGTGTCGTGTGATGAATGGCGTGGTGTGTTGTGGTGTGGTGTGGTGAAGTGTGGATTCAGTGCAGTGTGGTGTGGTGTGGTGCCGTGTCATGTCGTGTGGTGAATGGTGTAGTGTGGTGAGTGTTGTTTGGTGTGCTGAATGGTGATGTGTTGTGTGTTGAGTGGTGTGAGTTGTGTGTGTGTGTGGTGTGCTGAATAGGATGGTTTGATGTGGTGAATGGTATGGTTTGGTGTGGTGAATGATGTCAGTAGTGAATGGTGTCTTGTGTTTGGTGGTGTGGTATGTGTGTTGTTGGTGTGGTGAATGGTTTGGTGTGGTGAATGGTGTAGTGTGGTGAATGGTGTGATGTGGTAACGTGAATGGTGTGATGTGGTGTGGGGAATGGTGTGATGTGGTGTGGGAAGTGGTGTGATGTGGTGTGGGGAATGGTGAATGGTGCGGTGTGGTTAATTCAATGGGTGTTGTACTGTTGTGTGATCGCACTGGGCACATTGACCATTGTGTGATGTGAGCTGTAAATATTTGTTACTTTTAACTTAAAAGAAGACAGCTATGTGTAATTTTCTATTGGAGGATATCGGTGGCAAACAACCATGTGTAATTTTCTATTGGAGGATATTGGTGACAAACAACCATGTGTAATTTTCTATTGGAGGATATCGGTGGCAAACAACCATGTGTAATTTTCTATTGGAGGATATCGGTGGCAAACAACCATGTGTAATTTTCTATTGGAGGATATTGGTGACAAACAACCATGTGTAATTTTCTATTGGACGATATTGGTGACAAACAACCATGTGTAATTTTCTATTGGACGATATCGGTGGCAAGCTGATACAAGTTCCAGATAAAAATTTGTTAATTCCCTACAATAAAATACCTTCAGATTTGAAATAGCTTTCATACTTTTTGAGTTATAGTTTTTGTGTTTTTAGGTTTTACGTCATGGCGGCCATTTTGGATTTTTTGACCAGCTTAATTTTGATCATGGAACACCTTCAGATGCATATCTTAAACATTCTGAATTAATTTTTAGCTCACCTGGCCCGAAGGGCCGGTGAGCTTATGTCATGGCGCAGCGTCCGTAGTCAATCTGTCCGTGGGGGAAGGGGAACAGAGTTTATATAAATTTAAGCTCTGACCCCCCCAGGGGTAGGAGGGGCGTGGCCCAATAGGGGATAGAGGTAAATCCTTTAAATCACTACTAGTCATAGAGTTCTGCATGGATTCTAACCAAATTTGGCCAGAAACATCATTAGGGAAAGGGGAACAGAGTTTGTATAAATTTTGGCTCTGACCTCCCTAGGACAGGAGGGGCGGGGCCCAATAGGGGAAATAGAGGTAAATGACTTTAAATCGCTACTAGTCATAAATCTCTGCATGGATTCTAACTAAATTTGGCCAGATACATACTTGGTGGAAGGGGAACAGAGTTTGTATAAAGTTTGGCTCTGACCTCCTAGGGGCAGAAGGGGCAGGGCCCAATAAGGGAAATAGAGGTAAATTCTTTAAATCGCTACTAGTCATAGAGTTCAGCATGGATTCTAACCAAATTTGGCCAGATACATCCTTAGGGAAAGGGGAGCAGAGTTTGCGTCAATTTTGGCACTGACCCCCTGGGGGCAGGAGGGGCAGGGTCCAATAGGGGAAATAGAGGTGAATGACTTTAAATTGCTACTAGTCATAGAGTTCTGCATGGATTATAAGCAAATTTGGCCAGAAACATCCTTGTGGGAAGGGGAACAGAGTTTATATAAATTTTGGCTCTGACCCCCTAGAACAGAGAGAGTAGGGCCCAGGTAAATCTTTAAATTTCTTCAGAAATGAAACAATGATCCTGTATTCAGAACATAACTTTGCATTACAAACCAGGTGAGCGATACAGGCTCTTTGGGCCTCTTGTTATCCTATGTCCTACCGTTTGTCCAATAGAGCGTTCACAAATAAGAATAATAAGAATAAGAAACTTAAGAAAACAATAGGTCTTTTCACCAGGGATTTTGGCGCCCACCAGAGAATGATCTACGTCTGACAATGGAAAGAGGGATCTTTTCTCTGCTTTTCAAACTTTTACTACATATTACTACATATGAAATTTGAGAAAGATCCTTTCAGTATTTTTCTGAGATACATCTATCAAATAGTAACAAACTCCAATTATCAAAATCCAAGATGGCTACCTGTCAGCCATCTTGTTAACCGACCAGTCTGAAAATGAAATATGCACAACTAGACCCCTAGGAGAACCTGCTCATGAAATTTGAGATAGATCCCTTCAATATTTTCTGAGAAACAGCGGTAACATACTCCAATTATCAAAATCCAAGATGGCGTCCTGTCGGCCATATTGTTCACCAATCAGTCCGAAAATGCATTATGCACAACAAGGGACCTAGGGGAACCTGCACATGAAATTTGAGACAGATCCCTTCATAACTTTCTGAGAAATAGCGGTAACAAACTTTAACTATCAAAATCCAAGATGGCGGTCTGTCGGCCATCTTGTTGACTGATCAGTCCTAAAATGCAATATACACAACTATGGCCCTAGGGGAACCTACATGTGAAATGTGAGAGAGATCCCTTGAGTACTTTCTGAGAAATAGCGGTAACAAAATTTAACTATCAAAATCCAAGATGGCTGCCCGGCGATTCGTTGCTCTTTTTTGACGATAAACAAAGTTCCAAGGACTTTAGTTTATATAGAAGTTAAACTACACGTTACTTTCATGAAATGGTGAAGGGTCTGGGCACTTTACTCTGATTCTGACATTTAAACTCTGAAATGTACTGAGTAAACAATAACTAAAGGAAAGATTTTAATAAATTTCCGACAAAATTTTAGTATATAAGGATATCAGACTGCTAAAATGAAAGTATTAGCCACACCCGATCTAATTAAAATTGGACTTGTAAGCCCACTCTATTATGATGCTCCCTGCACTGGAGCGTATTGTAGAGCATAATTTTAAGTCTGATTTTAATTAGATTGTGATAACACAAGGCTTTAGTGAGTTGGAGGATTGGTGGAGGACGTAATGTACCAAAAAGAAAGAAAAGTAGAAATAACCAGTGTGTTTTACTTGTTTATTCTTCAAAAACCAAACTAATAAGGAAATATATTAAAATACCGTTCCCCTCACACTTTGAATTTGGGTATATATGACGATTCTGCCTCTGCTATGAAATGGAGAAGACGGTGAACTCGTCCTTCAATTCTCGTCCTGTCACTTTGTTTCCCTTGGTATTTTATTTGATGACATTCATGTCCAGACATTTAAAAACAAAATATTTGCTTTAATTACAGACTGATGGAGGACTCCTGAGGATATTTCCAGCTGGTTCCGCTGATCAGTATGTGGATATCCCACCATTGTTTAACCGTTTGTTGTTTTTTTGGTCCGACAGTCGAAATCCACACGAGGTACAACCCTCCTATAGAGCAAGGTAAAACACAATAACAAATAGAACCTATTACATACCGATGAACAATATAACAAATAGGACTCGAACCTTTTACATAACGATAAACAATATAAAAATAGAACTCTACCTATTACACCCCAATAAACAATATAAGACTCTTTCATATGTGGATGTGAAGGATAGGGATATTCTACCCGAGGGTCACAAAATGTTGTTAAATCCGAGGCTTGTCGAGGGTGTTACAACATTTTCTGATCCCGAGGGTAGAATATCCCTATCCTTCATATCCACGTATGAAAGAGTATTTTTCTCTCATACCTGGACGTTTTATTGCAATTTTACTACATGTTCTATGATTGTCCGCAATTTTCGAAAGAAAATGGGATTGAAGTCAATTCCTCATATATGAAAATTGCGTGATATTTTCAACTCGATCAATTCCCGTTGTTTATACCTTTAATGTAAATCTATCCTAGTTTATGAAAAAAAATGTTAAAATTGTACCTAGAAATAGCAATTTTGTTAACGCTGTGACGTCATGATACTTTATTGCATGGGTAGCCATGCAATACAAGCTCAAGCGATTTGAGTTTCTTTCATACCTACGGGTGTAATACTGGCTGGTCTAGGGTAATACACTCATGCCGCCTGAGGCTGTATTGCATGGCTACCCATGCAATAAAGCCTCGCTGCAAAACCCTTGGGTTTTACTACATTTTGTGACCCTCGGGTAGAATATCCCTATCCTTCATATCCACATATGAAAGAGTCTTATAGTATTGTCCTGGACCAGCCAGTATTACACTTGTTGGTATGAGAGAATAAAACAAATAGGACACGAACTTATTACATATCGATAAACAATATAACAAATAGGACTCAAACCTATTACCTACCGATAAACAATGTAACAAATAGGACTCAAACCTATTACATACCGATAAATAATGTAACAAATAGGACTTGAACCTATTCCATACCGATAAACAATATAACAAATAGGACTAGAACCTATTACCTACCGATAAACCATATAACAAATAGGACTTGAACCTATTACCTACCGATAAACAATATAACAAATAGGACTAGAACCTATTACCTACCGATAAACCATATAACAAATAGGACTTGAACCTATTACCTACCGATAAACAATATAACAAATAGGACTCGAACCTATTACCTACCGATAAACCATATAACAAATAGGGCTCGAACCTATTACCTACTGATAATCATCATAACAAATAGGACTAGAACCTATTACCTACCGATAAACAATATAACAAATAGGACTCGAACCTATTACATACCGATAAACAATATAATAAATAGGACTCGAACCTTTTACCTACCGATAAACAATATAACAAATAGGACTCGAACCTATAACCTACTGATAGTCATCATAACAAATAGGACTAGAACCTATTCCATACTGATAAACAATATAACAAATAGGACTCGAACCTATTACCTACCGATAAACAATATAACAAATAGGACTTGAACCTATTACCTACCGATAATCATCATAACAAATAGGACTAGAACCTATTACCTACCGATAAACAATATAACAAATAGGACTAGAACCTATTATATACCGATAAACAATATAACAAATAGGACTCGAACCTATTCCATACTGATAAACAATATAACAAATAGAACTCGAACCTATTACATACCGATAAACAATATAAAAAATAGAACTCGAACCTATTATATACGATAAACAATATAACAAATAGGACTCGAACCTATTATATACCGATAAACCATATAACAAATAGGACTTGAACCTATTACCTACCGATAAACAATATAACAAATAGGACTCGAACCTATTACCTACCGATAAACAATATAACAAATAGGACTCGAACCTATTATATACCGATAAACCATATAACAAATAGGACTTGAACCTATTACATACCGATAAACAATATAACAAATAGGACTCAAACCTATTACCTACCGATAAACAATATAACAAATAGGACTCGAACCTATTACATACCGATAAACAATATAACAAATAGGACTCGAACCTATTACATACCGATGAACTGTATAGCAAATAGGACTCGAACCTATTACATACCGATAAACAATATAACAAATAGGACTCGAACCTATTACATACCGATAGACAATGAAACAAATAGGACTCGAACCTATTACATACGATAAACAATATAAACAATACTCGAACCTATAACGATAATAACAAATAGACTCGAACCTATTACATATCGATAAACAATATAACAAATAGAACTCGAACCTATTACATACCGATGAACTGTATAACAAATAGGACTCGAACCTATTACATACCGATAAACAATATAACAAATAGGACTCGAACCTATTACATACCGATAAACAATATAACAAATAGGACTCGAACCTATTACATACCGATAAACAATATAACAAATAGGACTCAAACCTATTACATACCGATAAACAATATAACAAATAGGACTCGAACCTATTACATACCGATAAACAATATAACAAATAGGACTCGAACCTATTACATACCGATAAACAATATAACAAATAGGACTCAAACCTATTACATACCGATAAACAATATAACAAATAGGACTCAAACCTATTACATACCGATAAACAATATAGCAAATAGGACTCAAACCTATTACATACCGATAAACAATATAACAAATAGGACTTAACCTATTACCTACCGATAAACAATATAACAAATAGGACTCGAACCTATTACATACCGATAAACAATATAACAAATAGACTCAAACCTATTACATACCGATAAACAATATAACAAATAGGACTCAAACCTATTCCATACTGATGAACTGTATAGCAAATAGGACTCAAACCTATTACATACCGATAAACAATATAACAAATAGGACTCGAACCTATTACATACTGATAAACAATATAACAAATAGGACTCGAACCTATTACATACCGATAAACAATATAACAAATAGAACTCAAACCTATTCCATACTGATGAACTGTATAGCAAATAGGACTCAAACCTATTACATACCGATAAACAATATAACAAATAGGACTCAAACCTATTACATACCGATAAACAATATAACAAATAGGACTCGAACCTATTACATACTGATAAACAATATAACAAATAGGACTAGAACCTATTACCTACCGATAAACCATATAACAAATAGGACTCGAACCTATTACATACCGATAAACCATATAACAAATAGGACTCGAACCTATTACATACCGATAAACAATATAACAAATAGGACTCGAACCTATTATATACCGATAAACAATGTAAAAAATAGGACTTGAACCTATTACATACCGATAAACAATATAACAAATAGGACTCGAACCTATTACATACCGATAAACAATATAACAAATAGGACTCGAACCTATTACATACCGATGAACTGTATAGCAAATAGGACTCGAACCTATTACATACCGATAAACAATATAACAAATAGGACTCGAACCTATTACATACCGATAAACAATATAACAAATAGGACTCGAACCTATTACATACCGATAAACAATATAACAAATAGGACTCGAACCTATTACATACCGATGAACTGTATAGCAAATAGGACTCGAACCTATTACATACCGATAAACAATATAACAAATAGGACTCGAACCTATTACATACCGATAAACAATATAACAAATAGGACTCAAACCTATTACCTACCGATAAACAATATAACAAATAGGACTCAAACCTATTCCATACTGATGAACTGTATAGCAAATAGGACTCAAACCTATTACATACCGATAAACAATATAACAAATAGGACTCGAACCTATTACATACTGATAAACAATATAACAAATAGGACTCGAACCTATTACCTACCGATAAACAATATAACAAATAGAACTCAAACCTATTCCATACTGATGAACTGTATAGCAAATAGGACTCAAACCTATTACATACCGATAAACAATATAACAAATAGGACTCGAACCTATTACATACTGATAAACAATATAACAAATAGGACTAGAACCTATTACCTACCGATAAACCATATAACAAATAGGACTTGAACCTATTACCTACCGATAAACAATATAACAAATAGGACTCGAACCTATTACATACTGATAAACAATATAACAAATAGAACTCGAACCTATTACATACCGATAAACAATATAACAAATAGAACTCGAACCTATTACATACCGATAAACAATATAACAAATAGGACTCAAACCTATTACCTACCGATAAACAATGTAACAAATAGGACTCAAACCTATTACATACCGATAAACAATATAACAAATAGGACTTTAACCTATTACCTACCGATAAACAATGTAACAAATAGGACTCAAACCTATTACCTACCGATAAACAATATAACAAATAGGACTAGAACCTATTCCATACTGATAAACAATATAACAAATAGGACTCGAACCTATTACATACCGATAAACAATATAACAAATAGGACTCAAACCTATTACCTACCGATAAACAATATAACAAATAGGACTCGAACCTATTACATACCGATAAACAATATAACAAATAGGACTCAAACCTATTACCTACCGATAAACAATATAACAAATAGGACTCGAACCTATTACCTACCGATAAACCATATAACAAATAGGACTAGAACCTATTACATACCGATAAACAATATAACAAATAGGACTCGAACCTTTTACCTACCGATAAACAATATAACAAATAGGACTCGAACCTATAACCTACTGATAGTCATCATAACAAATAGGACTAGAACCTATTACCTACCGATAAACAATATAACAAATAGGACTCGAACCTATTACATACCGATAAACAATATAACAAATAGGACTCGAACCTTTTACCTACCGATAAACAATATAACAAATAGGACTCGAACCTATAACCTACTGATAGTCATCATAACAAATAGGACTAGAACCTATTCCATACTGATAAACAATATAACAAATAGGACTCGAACCTATTACCTACCGATAAACAATATAACAAATAGGACTAGAACCTATTCCATACTGATAAACAACATAACAAATAGGACTCGAACCTATTACCTACCGATAAACAATATAACAAATAGGACTTGAACCTATTACCTACCGATAATCATCATAACAAATAGGACTAGAACCTATTACCTACCGATAAACAATAACACAAATAGGACTTGAACCTATTACATAATGATAAACAATATTTTCACACTGTATTTCTTACGCTGATCATAGCTTAACCTTGACAAACCATTTCAATATCCAGCAATGCCACCATATATTAATATATTTTTAGGTCATCTGACCCGAAGGTTGTCGTGCGCCGTGTGCCGTCCGCTGTGTGTAAACTTACCACATTTTGAACTTTTTCTCCAGTTCTAATCGTGCGATTTTGCTGAAAGTTGCCTGAAATGATTCTGACATGTTCCTGACAAACTGTTGTTATTTTTCAAGTCGATTTGAAATCCAAGATGGCCGCCACAGCCGCCATCTTGAAAACATTTTGTGAACTTCTTCTCAAGTTCTACTCGTGCGATTTGGCTGAAACTTGCATGAAATGATCCTAGCATGGTCCTGACAAAGTGTTGTTATTTTTGGGTCGATTTGATATCCAAGATGGCCACAGCCGCGATCTTGAAAACACATTTTGAACTTCTCAAGGTCTACCGGTGTGATTTGGCTGAAACTTGCCTGAAATGACCCTGATATGATCATGACAAAGTGTTGTTACATTTCTGGTTGATCACAAATCAAAGATGGCTACTTTGACACCATTACTAATTAATTTGCTATATGACTATTTCCAAAGTAGTCAGATGACCGTTAAGTCCCTTGGGCCTCTTGTTTTTAGATACGCCATGACTGTGTGGTATTTTGACGAGATGGAGCGCAACAAAGCAAAGGAAGAGAAATGCCATATAGGTAGGAAACCATGGTGGGCAGGAAAACAGTAATCAACAGTCAATAACCATGATCCCTACAGGCTTAACTATCATACTATATAGGTCTAAACCCGTTATATTTATAAATCAGGACAAAAATGATTAGCCACATAACAAAATACTCCCACCTGTTTGGATACAGACATTTCTACATCCATGGTCTCCCCACAACCCATTGAAAAAGCCAATGAAAAATTGCGCCATGCCAGCACAGGTGTAGTAACATATCATGGTCCTCACCTACTTATGTCTATGGTAAAATCGAAAAGCGTTCGAAGGAAAAAATGGCGGTTGGGATTAAAGTGAAAACCATGATGTTTAAACGGAGTTTATACAGAGTACAGGACATGACACCGCCGATGGAATTTGTGGCGTCATTGTTAAATTGTGTCACGACCTTAGTCGTCCTCGTTAAATAGGGTCACGACTTAAGTTGCTATTGTTGAATTGTATCACGACCTTAGTTACTATTATGGAATTGTGTCACTACCTTAGTCATCATTGCTAAATTGTGTCACGACATCAATTGATATTATGGAACTGTGTCAGGACCTTAGTTGTCATTATGGAATTGGGACACGACCTTAGCTGTCATTGTTTAATTTATGTCACAACCTTAGTTACTATTGTTGAATTGTTTCAGGACTTCAGTTGTCATTATGGAATTGTGTCATGACCTTTATCGTCATTGTAAAATTGTCTCATGACCTTTGTCATCATTGTTAAATTGTGCCACGGCCTTAGTCGTCATTGTTTAATTGTTTAACCTTAGTCGTCATCGTTAAATTGTGTCATGACCTTTGTCGTCATTGTTAAATTTTGTCATGACCTTAGTCGGCATCCGAAATATACATGTATTCCTACTCAGAAGACATTGATTAGAGGTCTAGTAAATTGATTGATATCTCAGTTAGCACAAAACAACCGATTGTTCAAATTTCATATACTACATTAATTGATAGGACATTGATGGTTCATTACTCTCCATGAAAACCCTGAGCTGTTCTCGTTGATCATTATATAGGTCAAGAATGTGATTACGTTTAGTAACGTTCGGCATTCATAGCCGTATTAAAAATATGCATATGTAATTACATGTATCAGTGTAATGTCGAAAATGGACCCCCGTTGAAAACTGACCTCGGGTCATTATTCAATATTGACAAATGACCCTGAATACCGTTAAAAACTTAACTTTACTTTTTACACCGACCCGTTGAAAAGTGACCCCATAAGAATTCGTTTATCACTTCCCCAACACCTCACCCCTAGTCGACTCGATCTACCAATCTTACCTTGGAAAAATGAAATTCACAATTCAAGGTCAAAGGCCAAGATTCAGGTTTTGTATTTATTTATATTGGGTTTATTCCTCTCCCTCCTCTCTCGGTACTATGAAGCAAATAAGTGCAGAAATGAGGAAAGAGTCAATGGGTCAAGGCCTTTTCTATTTTCAGTTTCATCAAATTGTTTTTTCAAAAATATTTGAAAAGGATCCAACAACAGGCATAGCCTATATGAGTTCTCTTCCTAAGTAACAACTACTGCATAGCAAAATACATAGATATGAAGTGTTGTTTATAATATATAACAGAATAAAATCTTACAATTATAAGATATAAAATTTTAATGTGGAAGTTTGTAGTTACAGATGTTTTTCAATGATACTTAATTGCCAAAACCAAACTATATATGAAGAAAATATGTTATTAGGTTCCAAAGGTTATTGGTATTGAATTCAGTATTCAATGAAAGGGTTCCCTGCATCCATGGGATACAGACCATTATAAGCCATTGGTCATTCGCCCGTGAGTTTTGGGGCCAGCCATGGATATTGGATTCCGTATTTAAAGTAAGATTGTAAAGCGAAGTATTCCAGTTCTGCTGTATTGATGAATTCTCTCTAAAAGATTTATGTTTATAACTATATGGTTATACATTTAGCTATAGTTAACTGTAATGTGTTAGAAAATAAGATGATGATTGAATTAATCCATCATCACAAACTCATATTTATGTTTATAACTGATAGATATCTTAGTTATCACCTAAATAACACTGCATAGTAACTAGTATAAAATAATTATTAATTCATAATGCGTACCAGTATAAATTATTCAAAATATCAAACGAAACACCCATTACATCTATACAGAGAAATGGCAACCAGTGATCAGAGGCACATTACAAGTTTAAAGTGGTATATTATCAAAACTGTATTAATATACTGTATTAAATATCAAAGAAACACAATTTAACAAAGCATGACAATTTATTGACTCGTGCCCTTTCCGGGCCTCGAACTCACGATCTACGGCACCCAATCGCCTAGCCAAACATAGCTGCGCCTTCTACCACTGCGCCACATCCACATCCCCAATACTGTATTATATGTTCAGAAATCTATTTGTGGCTCTAAGAAACTCAATAGTACGGTCCAATATATATTTATTGACCTGATCATCACATTGAGTCGAGGTCTACATATATTGGGAGCACATTTAATATACTGTCACTTGGCCTTACCTTAGGAATCCACTGGCCTTACTTAGGATTCCACTGGCCTTACCTTAGGATCCACTGGCCTTACATTAGGATTCCGTAGGTCCTTACCTTAGGAATCCACTGGCCTTACATTAGGATTCCGTAGGTCTTACCTTAGGATTCCATGGCCTTACATTAGGATTCCATGGCCTCTTCATTAGGATTCCGTAGTCGTAGGTCTTACCTTAGTATTCTGCTGGCCTAACTTTAGGATTCAACTGGCCTTACTTTAGGATTCCACTGGCCTTCCTTTAGGATTCCACTGGCCTTACATTAGGATTCCACTGGCCTTACCTTAGTATTCCACTGGCCTAACTTTAGGATTCCACTCAAAGGCCTTACTTTAGGATTCCACTGGCCATACATTAGGATTCCACTGGCCTTACATTAGGATTCCGTAGGTCTTACCTTAGGAATCCACCGGCCTTAAATTAGGATTCCACTGGCCTAACCTTAGTATTCCACTGGCCTAACTTTAGGATTCGACTGGCCTTACCTTAGGAATCCACTGGCCTTACATTAATATTCCGTAGGTCTTACCTTAGGAATCTACTGGCCTTACATTAGGATTCCACTGGCCTAATTTTAGGAATCCACTGGCCTTACATTAGGATTCCACTGGCCTTACTTTAGGATTCCACTGGCCTTATGTTAGGATTTTACTGGTCTTACATTAGGATTCCACTGGCATAATTTTAGGATTCCACTGGCCTTACATAAGGATTCCACTGGCCTTACATTAGGTTTCCGTAGGAATTCACTGGCCTTACATAAGGATTCCACTGGCTTAACTTTAGGATTCCACTGGCCTTACATTAGGATTCCACTGGCCTTGCGTTAGGATTCCACTGGCGTTACGTTAGGATTCCACTGGCCTTACATTAGGATTCCACTGGCCTTACATTAGGATTCCGTAGGCATTACCTTAGGAATCCACTGGCCTTACGTTAGGATTCCACTGGCCTTACATTAGGATTCCACTGGCCTTACATTAGGATTCCGTAGGCATTACCTTAGGAATCCACTGGCCTTACATTAGGATTTCACTGGCCTTATATTAGGATTCCACTGGCCTTAAATTATGATTCCGCAAGCCTTGTGGGAGGTACAGTACATACATGCACTGTACTCTATCCACAGGCGGACCATAATTTTACTTGCTTCTGATTGGCTTACAACACACATTCCCGCCTGGTTACAATAAGATGACCTCAAGAAAATTCCTTAGTTTGCTTAGTGACGTCATCAGATGTTGATTGGGTTTGGTTTGGTTTGTCATTCTAATAAGCTTGTGGTCAGTACCTGGAAAATGCACCATGTGGGATTCGAACTCTTGATCCAGATGTGGAGGGCATAACAACAGGGATTATCGCGGTCTCCAGTCCATACCCCCAGTCTGTACCAAAATGAAGAAATTGGGTATAGTGACATCATGTTACATGGAGTCAAATTAAACCACTTTCGTGGTTGATATAAGATTCTCACAGATACAGTAATGCATATCTTTCCAAGGGTTGTCAACATTGCAGCTCATTTACGAACTTAATATTGTTCCTGATCATTTCATTACAAAAAGAAGTATTGTATCCATTTAAAAATTATCCAAAAACAACGGACAATCCGCCACATATCGCCTTTATGTTACAGAGTCAATGAAGATCCGAGGGACCATTGCTCTGACGGAGAGAGACAGACGCGAAGAGGAAAAGGTGGGTTTAGCTGATATTTACACCTCGATATCACCCCCAGAAATTGTGGGTTAGGTGGTGTTTACACCTCGATATCACCCCTAGAAAAGATGGGTTATAGCTGGTATTTACATCTCGATATCACCCCCAGAAAAGATAGGTTAGCTGGTATTTAAACCTCGATATCACACCCAGAAAAGATGGATTAGCTGGTATTTACACTTCGATATCACCCCAGAAAAGATGGGTTAGCTGGTATTTACACCTCGATATCACCCCAGAAAAAGTGGATAAGCTGGTATTTACACCTCGATATCACCCCCAGAAAAGGTGTGTTAGCTGGTATTTACACCTCGATATCACCCCAGAAAAAGTGGATTAGCTGGTATTTACACCTCGATATCACCCCCAGAAAAGATGGGTTAGCTGGTATTTACACCTCGATATCACCCAAGAAAAGATGGGTTAGATGGTAATTACACCTCAATATCGCCCCAGAAAAAGTGGGTTACATGTAGCTAGTATTTACACATCTATATCACCTAAGAAAATTTGGATTAGCTGGTAATTACACCTCGATATCACCCTCAGAAAAGTTGGTTTACATGTAGCTAGCATTCACACATCTATGTCACCCCAGAAAAGATGGGTTAGCTGGTATTTACACCTCGATATCACCCCAGAAAAAGTGGATTAACTGGTATTTACACCTCGATATCACCCCAGAAAAAGTGGGTTAGCTGGTATTTACACCTCGATATCACCCCAGAAAAGATGGGTTTGCTGGTATTTACACCTCGATATCACCCCAGAAAAAGTGGATTAGCTGGTATTTACACCTCGATATCACCCCCAGAAAAGATGGGTTAGCTGGTATTTACACCTCGATATCACCCCGGAAAAAGTGGATTAGCTGGTATTTACACCTCGATATCACCCCGAGAAAAGGTGGGTTAGCTGGTATTTACACCTCGATATCACCCCGGAAAAAGTAGATTAGCTGGTATTTACACCTCGATATCACCCCCAGAAAAGATGGGTTAGCTAGTATTTACACCTCGATATCACCCCAGAAAAAGTTGATTAGCAGGTATTTACACCTCGATATCACCCCCAGAAAAAATGGGTTAGCTGGTATTTACACCTCGATATCACCCCCAGAAAAGATGGGTTAGCTAGTATTTACACCTGGATATCACCCCCAGAAAAGATGGGTTAGCTGGTATTTACACATCGATATCACCCCGGAAAAAATGGATTAGCTGGTATTTACACCTTGATACCACCCCCAGAAAAAATGGATTAGCTGGTATTTAAACCTCGATATCACCCCCAGAAAAGATGGGTTAGCTGGTATTTACACCTCGATATCACCCCGGAAAAAGTGGATTAGCTGGTATTTAAACCTCGATATCGCCCCCAGAAAAGGTTGGTTAGCTGGTATTTACACCTCGATATCACCCAAGAAAAGATGGGTTAGATGGTAATTACACCTCGATATCACCCCCAGAAAAAGTGGGTTACATGTAGCTAGTATTTACACATCTATATCACCTAAGAAAAGTTGGATTAGCTGGTAATTACACCTCTATATCACCCTCAGAAAAGTTGGGTTACATGTAGCTAGCATTTACACATCTGTGTCACCCCAGAAAAGATGAGTTAACATGTATTTACACCTCGATATCACCCCAGAAAAAGTGGGTTAGCTGGTATTTAAACCTCGATATCACCCCAGAAAAAGTGGGTTAGCTGGTATTTAAACCTCGATATCACCCCCAGAAAAGGTGGGTTAGCTGTTATGTACACTTCGATATCACCCCAAGAAAAGGTGGGTTAGCTGTTATGTACACCTCGATATCACCCCAAGAAAATGTGGGTTAGCTGGTATTTACACCTACATATCACCACAAGAAAAGGTGAGTTAGCTGGTATTTACATCTCGATATCACCCCAGAAAAGATGAGTTAGCTGGTATTTACACCTCGATATCGCCCCAGAAAAGATGGGTTAGCTGGTATTTACACCTCTTTATCACCCCAGAAAAAGTGGATTAGCTGGTATTTACACCTCGATATCACCCCCAGAAAAGATGGGTTAGCTGGTATTTACACCTCGATATCACCCCAGAAAAAGTGGATTAGCTGGTATTTACACATCGATATCACCCCTAGAAAGGATGGGTTAGCTGGTATTTACACCTCGATATCACCCCAGAAAAAATGGATTAGCTGGTATTTACACATCGATATCACCCCAGAAAAGGTGGGTTAGCTGGTATTTACACCTCGATATCACCCCCAGAAAAAGTGGATTAGCTGGTATTTACACCTCGATATCACCCCAGAAAAAGTGGATTAGCCGGTATTTACACCTCGATATCACCCCAGAAAAAGTGGATTAGCTGGTATTTACACCTCGATATCACCCTAGAAAAGATGGGTTAGCTGGTATTTACACCTCGATATCAACCCGGAAAAAGTGGATTAGCTGGTATTTACACCTCGATATCACCCCGAGAAAAGGTGGGTTAGCTGGTATTTACACTTCGATATCGCCACAAGAAAAGATGGGTTAGCTGGTATCTACTATACAATTATCGCCTATTTTCAGGTGAATACGGTGAGTTATCAACCCGAGTAAGTGATATATTCTGGGGGTGATATCGAGGCCATAAATTTAAGTTTGTAGTTGATCACCGTTGATCGCAGTAAACTTGCTGCCTTTTGTTGCCGACTATAATAATGAAGTCACAATAGATTATCCCGACGTCATTGAATGAGAGAAACTCTCGTTACGCTATACTTGGGTACGACTCGACACCAAAAGTGATTATGACGTCACATCTCAAGGGAGTTTTCCTCGATCTATTTTTGAAAGAGGTTACTGGACTCGCGAGAGGTATCTGGACTGAGTCCAGTAACCTCGCGTGCTTTTTGCCGCCGATTTCGGGGTTGATATCGCAGTTGATGAATACTTCTGAGAAACGAATCGGCCAATCAAAATACAGCAAAACTCCAGTCATATAATAAACCTCGATATCACACAAAGAAATTTACACCTCGGTATCAACCCAGAAAAGGTGGATTAGATATCAACCCAGAAAAGATGGATTAACTGGTATTTATAGCTTGCTTTGACACACTAACATCAAACTTCCAGATAAATATTTAGCCAGTACTAACCGAGACATAGAAACCTTCCAAGAAACTGCATAATTTAACAACGGAATTAATTTGTGGTATATTATATAGTCCTTATTCAGCTGATTGGTCAGATTTCTTTTGTCGCCTTTGTTGCTGTCGTTGGACGTGGCATTGATGTTTTGACATGACATAGACGATACACATACAAAACAAGACTCAGTTAGTGACGATACAAGAGTGTTCGAATTGTCGATAGTTGAGAGAAAGTTCTTGAAAGTGAAATTTGCTTCAAGATTTTATTCACTCAAGATATATGTACAAGAGGTAAAAAAAGTAATAATAAAAAAGAAGGAAATAATAGATAGACACATTCATCAATAGACAATAGAGATACATTGAAACATAACAATTCTATTTTCCTGATATTACTGGAACCTTAATTACTCTCTGAATAAAACGACTTACTTTACTTAATAAAGCTGTACTGCATATTATATGCCACTATATGGCAGTAGTTAGTTATTTAGTAGTACTTAGTTTGTTATTACAAGTGACAGGGCATCCCTTCATAGTTTACAGCAATACAGGCATTAACTATTGTTACAGTATTTTCTGTCCACTAGGAACAAAAAAAAGGATTCGAAATTGTGCTGAAACAAAATCGCAGTCGCTACCGGAAGTAAAGAGGGAGTTCGTCAAATGCATGTCGCAGCAGTGATGAATTACACGATGTCTTACGAATATATGATGATTATAACATTGGTATTGGTTCCCAAATTACATATACATGCTATCCATGTTTTGAAATGTGTATAAACCTGATTGCCAATTATTCAGTATGACGAAATTACCCACCATATATGAGTCACACGGGTGCAAATTAACAATAAGAAGAGACTTACGTTTTATCTTCCTACGTCTGCTAAAACGTATATTATCTTTGTTTCTAGGCACGGATACAGCGTGAAATCGACAGTCAAGCAGAACAGGCAGTAGACTCCCTCTCTCAAAACGAATTGCAAGTAAGAAATACGAACAAAAGATAATTGTATGCATTTTAGGACTTTGGTAAACAGTTTACATTTAGCATCAGTGTACGCAATGCATCAATCACCATAAATAATTCTTCATTTCCTTTTTGTATCATTAACCTCGGAGACATAATATTGAGTCCCTTAAAAGCTGACATGAACGGCTACTCAAATGAAGGGCCATCACGTTTAATCAATAGAATGACCTCCATATTACAGAGTTACGATACAACCTTCAAACTAGTCTTCATAATAATTATAAAACGCTGAGATATTGCTTCAGTAGGCTGCTAACATTAAGCCCTACCAATCTTATTCGTATGAATAATTTGCCCTTGAAACAACTTCATATGGCTTATATGCTTAATATTTAAACATTGAAATGTCTTGCCAGTGACCATGATATCCAAAGACCTGATATTTGTTGGGTGAAGGATGTGTTAGTTGTGTAATGATAGGAAAGCCATTCACGTCAGCTCCGTAATTGAGGTACATGAAGATAACGAGCGACTAGGGGTGTTGTTTCCATACGTACAGTTTTGTCCGAAGGTCAGGATGACCTATTGTCGTCATGTTTTGTCCGTCGTCGTGCGCCGTGCGTCGTGCGTAAGACTATTTATACAAAAGCCTACTCCTCCTTAACCCTTGAGTGGATTACATCCATATTTGGTGTGAAACATCATTGGGGAAGGACAATCATTTTTTATATAAATGAGCCTGGTCGGACACATAGGGGCTGAGGAGTGGGGCCCCAAAAGGGCAAATTTTCTTATTTTAAGCTTTAAAATCCTACTCCTCCTTAACTCTTGAGTGGATTTCATCCAGATTTGGTGTGAAACATCATTTGGGATGGACAATCATATTTGATATGAACGAGTTAGGTCTGACCCCTGGGGACAGAGGAGTGGCGATCAGAAGGGGGAACTTCAATGAAATTTGGCTTTAAAATCCTACTCCTCCTTAACCCTTGAGTGGTTTTTTTCCATATTTGGTGTAAAACATCATTAGGGAAGGACAATCATATTTTTAGCCCACCATCATCAATCAGATGGTGGACTATTCAAATAGCCCTGCGTCCGTGGTCCGTCGTCCGCCGTCCGGCGTCCGGCGTCCGTCCGTAAACAATCCTTGTTATCACTATTTCTTAAAAACTGCTACAGGGATTTTGTTCAAACTTCACATGGAGGGTCCCCTTGGTCCATATTTGTGCCATACAGATTTTGAGGCTGATCGGAAAAACAAGATGGCCGCCAGACAGCCATCTTTGATTTTGGTAATTGAAGTTTGTTATCGATATTTCTTGAGAACTACTGAAGGGATTTTGTTCAAACTTCACATGGAGGGTCCCCTTGGTCCCTAGTTGTGCCATACAGATTTTGAGGCTGATCGGAAAAACAAGATGGCCGCCAGGCAGCCATCTTTGATTTTGGCAGTTGAAGTTTGTTATCGATATTTCTTGAGAACTACTGAAAGGATTTTGTTCAAACTTCACATGAAGGTTACCCTTTGTCCCTAGTTGTGCCATACAGATTTTGAGGCTGATCGGAAATACAAAATGGCCGCCAGGCAGCCATCTTTGATTTTGGCAGTTGAAGTTTGTTATCGATATTTCTTGAGAACTACTGAAGGGATTTTGTTCAAACTTCACATGGAGGGTAACCTTGGTCCCAAGTTGTGCCATACAGATTTTGAGGCTGATCGGAAAAACAAGATGGCCGCCAGGCAGCCATCTTTGATTTTGGCAGTTGAAGTTTGTTATCGATATTTCTTGAGAACTACTGAAGGGATTTTGTTCAAACTTCACATGGAGGGTAACCTTAGTCCCTTTTTGTGCCATACAGATTTTGAGGCTGATCGGAAAAACAAGATGGCCGCCAGGCAGCCATCTTTGATTTTGGCAGTTGAAGTTTGTTATCGATATTTCTTAAGAACTACTGAAGGAATTTTGTTCAAACTTCACATGAAAGTTACCCTTGGTCCCTATTTGTGCCATACAAATTTTGAGGCTGATAGGAAAAACAAGGATGGCCACCAGGCGGTCATCTTTGATTTTGATAGTTAAGGTTTGATATCCCTATTTGACACCAGCCAAGGCAAATTAACATAAGCATACACATGCCTGTCGACCACTCCGAACTGAATCCACCCAGCCATGCGATTAAGCATAAACAGACACATGTCTGTCGAACAATCCGAACTGACACAAGCCAGCAATAAACATAGCAGACATACACATGCCTGTCAAGCACCCGAACTTGACACACATGTCTGTCAGTTTAGTCAACATAAACAGACACAATTGCCTGTCATTACACCCAAGCAGGACACATGTCTGCAAAAACCTGGCTGACGAAACCCGAACTGACACCAGCCAGGCATTAACATAAAGCAGACACAAGTCTGTCGACAAAACCCGAACTGACACCAGCCAGGAATTATTAACATAAAGCAAACACATGTCTGTCGACAACCCGAACTGACATCAGCCGAGGCAATAACATAAGCAGACACATGTTCTGTCGACACCCCGAACTGACACCATGCCAGGCATGTCAACACCCGAAGCTGACACATTCCTGTCAACACCCGAACTGACACCAGCCAGGCATTAACATAAGCAGACACATGTCTGTCGACACCCGAACTGACACATGCCTGTCACACCCGAACAGACAGGGATGTCAGTTCACAAGCCAGGCATCAACATTGACACATGTCTGTCAGCATCCGAACTAAGACAGAACCAGTTAAGCAACATGACAACAGACACATTTCTGGTCAAACACCCGAACTGACACATGCTCAGGGCATCAACATAAATAGACACATGTCTGTCGACACCCAACTGACACAGTAAAGGCTGCCCATAACCAGAAACTGACAGCATCGGACAGATACTAAGGGACACAGCAGCCAGGCATCAACATAAAGCAGACACATGTCTGTCGACACCCGAACTGACACAAGCCAGGTAAGCAACGATAAACAGACACATGTCTGTCAACACCCAACTGACACAAGTCAGGCATTAACATAAAGCAGACACATGTCTGTCGACACCCGAACTGACACCAGTCAGGCATGTCAGGTATCAACATAAATAGACACATGTCTGTCGACACCCGAACTGACACCAGCCAGGCATTAACATAAGCAGACACATGTCTGTCAACATCCGAACTGACACCAGCCAGGTATCAACATAAAAGTACACATTCTGTCCATGCCTGTCAACACCCGAACTGACACATGCCAGTTATCAACATAAACAGACACATGTCTGTCAACACTCCGAACTGACACATGCCAGGTATCAAACATAAAGCAGAACACATGTCTGTCAATACCCGAACTTACACAGCCAGGCATCAACAATAAATAGACTCATGTCCTGTCAACATCCGAACTGACACAATCCATGTATCAACATAAGCATACATCATGCCTGTCACACCTAACTTGCACAGCAGTCATTAGCAACATAAACAGACACATGTCTGTCAGGACAACCCGAAACAGACACATGTCCAGGTCAACACCCGAACTGACACATATCCATGCCTGTCAACATCCGAAGCTGACACCCATGTCTGTCGATCACCCGAACTAGACACCATGTCTGTCGGAACTGACACATTAACATAAGCAGACACATGTCTGTCACCCGACAGGCCCGAACTGTCGACACTGACACAAGCCAGGCATTAACATAAGCAGACACATGTCTGTCGACACCCGAACTGACACCAGTCAGGCATTAACATAAGTAGACACATGTCTGTCGACACCCGAACTGACACCAGCCAGGCATTAACATAAGCAGACACATGTCTGTCGACACCCGAACTGACACCAGCCAGGCATTAACATAAGCAGACACATGTCTGTCGACACCCGAACTGACACCAGCCAGGCATTAACATAAGCAGACACATGTCTGTCGACACCCGAACTGACACATGCCTGTCAACACCCGAACTGACACATGTCAGGTATCAACATAAATAGACACATGCCTGTCGACACCCGAACTGACACATGCCTGTCAACACCCGAACTGACACATGTCAGGTATCAACATAAATAGACACATGTCTGTCAATACCCGAACTTACACAAGCCAGGCATCAACATTAATAGACACATGTCTGTCAACATCCGAACTGACACAAGCCAGGTATCAACATAAGTATATCCATGCCTGTCAACACCCGAACTTGCACAAGCCAGTTAGCAACATAAACAGACACATGTCTGTCAACATCCGAACTGACACAAGCCAGGTATCAACATAAGTATATCCATGCCTGTCAACATCCGAACTTGCACAAGCCAGTTAGCAACATAAACAGACACATGTCTGTCGACACCCGAAGCAGACACATGTCTGTCGACACCCGAACTGACACCAGCCAGGCATTAACATAAGTAGACACATGTCTGTCGACACCCGAACTGACACCAGCCAGGCATTAACATAAGCAGACACATGTCTGTCGACACCCGAACTGACACCAGCCAGGCATTAACATAAGCAGACACATGTCTGTCGACACCCGAACTGACACCAGCCAGGCATTAACATAAGCAGACACATGTCTGTCGACACCCGAACTGACACCAGCCAGGCATTAACATAAGCAGACACATGTCTGTCAACACCCGAACTGACACATGCCTGTCAACACCCGAACTGACACATGTCAGGTATCAACATAAATAGACACATGTCTGTCGACACCCGAACTGACACAAGCCAGGCATCAACATTAACAGACACATGTCTGTCGACACCCGAACTGACACCAGCCAGGCATTAACATAAGCAGACACATGTCTGTCGACACCCGAACTGACACCAGCCAGGCATAAAACATAAGCAGACACATGTCTTTCGACACCCGAACTGACACCAGCCAAGCATTAACATAAGCAGACACATGTCTGTCGACACCCGAACTGACACCAACCAGGCATTAACATAAGCAGACACATGACTTTTGACATCCGAACTGACACCCGCCAGGCATTAGCATAAGCAGATACATGTCTTGTCGACACCCGAACTGACACCAGCCAGGCATTTACATAAGCAGACACATGTCTGTCGACACCCGAACTGACACCAGCCAGGCATTAACATAAGCAGACACATGCCTGTCGACACCCGAACTGACACCAGCCAGGCATTAACATAAAGCAGACACATTTCTTTCGACACCCGAACTGACACCAGCCAGGCATTAACATAAGCAGACACGTGTCTTTCGACACCCGAACTGACACCAGCCAGGCATTAACATAAATAGACACTGGCCTGTCGACACCCGAACTGACACCAGCCAGGCATTAACATAAAGCAGATACATGTCTGTGGATACCCGAGCTGACACATGTCAGGTATCAACATAAATAGACACATGCCTGTCAATACCACCCGGACTGACACATGCCTGTCAACATCCGAACTGACACATGTCAGGTATCAACATAAATAGACACATGCTGTCAACACCCGAACTGACACATGCCCCTGTCAACACCCGAACTCACACACGTCAGGTATCACAAATAAATAGACACATGCCTAATCATCAACACCCGAACTGTCACAAGCCAGACATTAACATAAGCAGACACATGTCTGTCGACACCCGAACTGACACCAGCCAGGCATTAACATAAGCAGACACATGTCTGTCGACACCCGAACTGACACCAGCCAGGCATTAACATAAGCAGACACATGTCTGTCGACACCCGAACTGACACCAGCCAGGCATTAACATAAGAACAGACACATGTCTGTCGACACCCGAACTGACACATGCCAGGTATCAACATAAATAGACACATGTCTGTCAATACCCGAACTTACACAAGCCAGGCATCAACATTAATAGACACATGTCTGTCAACATCCGAACTGACACAAGCCAGGTATCAACATAAGTATATCCATGCCTGTCAACACCCGAACTTGCACAAGCCAGTTAGCAACATAAACAGACACATGTCTGTCAACATCCGAACTGACACAAGCCAGGTATTAACATAAGTAGACACATGTCTGTCGACACCCGAACTGACACCAGCCAGGCATTAACATAAGCAGACACATGTCTGTCGACACCCGAACTGACACATGCCTGTCAACACCCGAACTGACACATGTCAGGTATCAACATAAATAGAACACATGTCTGTCGACACCCGAACTGACACCAGCCAGGCATTAACATAAGCAGACACATGTCTGTCGACACCCGAACTGACACCAGCCAGGCATTAACATAAGCAGACACATGTCTGTCGACACCCGAACTGACACCAGCCAGGCATTAACATAAGCAGACACATGTCTGTCGACACCCGAACTGACACCAGCCAGGCATTAACATAAACAGACACATGCCTGTCGACACCCGAACTGACACCAGCCAGGCATTAACATAAGCAGACACATGTCTGTCGACACCCGAACTGACACCAGCCAGGCATTAACATAAACAGACACATGTCTGTCGACACCCGAACTGACACCAGCCAGGCATTAACATAAGCAGACACATGTCTGTCGACACCCGAACTGACACCAGCCAGGCATTAACATAAGCAGACACATGTCTGTCGACACCCGAACTGACACCAGCCAGGCATTAACATAAACAGACACATGCCTGTCGACACCCGAACTGACACCAGCCAGGCATTAACATAAACAGACACATGCCTGTCGACACCCGAACTGACACCAGCCAGGCATTAACATAAACAGACACATGTCTTTCGACACCCGAACTGACACCAGCCAGGCATTAACATAAGCAGACACATGTCTGTCGACACCCGAACTGACACCAGTCAGGCATTAACATGAGGTAGACACATGTCTGTCGACACCCGAACTGACACCAGCCAGGCATTAACATAAGCAGACACATGTCTGTCGACACCCGAACTGACACCAGCCAGGCATTAACATAAGCAGACACATGTCTGTCGACACCCGAACTGACACCAGCCAGGAATTAACATAAGACAGACACATGTCTGTCGACACCCGAACTGACCAGCCAGGCATTGTACATAAGTCAAGACACATGTCTGTCGACACCCGAACTGACACCAGCCAGGCATTAACATAAGCAGACACATGTCTGTCGACACCCGAACTGACACCAGCCAGGCATTAACATAAGCAGACACATGTCTGTCGACACCCGAACTGACACCAGCCAGGCATTAACATAAACAGACACATGTCTGTCGACACCCGAACTGACACCAGCCAGGCATTAACATAAGCAGACACATGTCTGTCGACACCCGAACTGACACCAGCCAGGCATTAACATAAGCAGACACATGTCTGTCGACACCCGAACTGACACCAGCCAGGCATTAACATAAGCAGACACATGTCTGTCGACACCCGAACTGACACCAGCCAGGCATTAACATAAGCAGACACATGTCTGTCGACACCCGAACTGACACCAGCCAGGCATTAACATAAGCAGACACATGTCTGTCGACACCCGAACTGACACATGCCTGTCAACACCCGAACTGACACATGTCAGGTATCAACATAAATAGACACATGCCTGTCGACACCCGAACTGACACATGCCTGTCAACACCCGAACTGACACATGTCAGGTATCAACATAAATAGACACATGTCTGTCAACATCCGAACTGACACAAGCCAGGCATCAACATAAATAGACACATGCCTGTCAGCACCCGAACTGACACAGGTCAGGTATCAACATAAATAGACACATGTCTGTCGACACCCGAACTGACACAAGTCAGGTATCAACATAAACAGACACATGTCTGTCGACACCCGAACTGACACCAGTCAGGCATTAACATAAGCAGACACATGTCTGTCGACACCCGAACTGACACCAGCCAGGCATTAACATAAGCAGACACATGTCTGTCGACACCCGAACTGACACCAGCCAGGCATTAACATAAGCAGACACATGTCTGTCGACACCCGAACTGACACATGTCAGGTGTCAACAAAAGTAGACACATACCTATCGACACCCGAAGTGACACATGCCAGGCATCAACATAAATAGACACATTCCTGTCAACACCAGAACTGACACAAGCCAGGCATTTACACATGTCTGATGTCACCCGAACTGACACATGTCAGGTATCAATATAAATGCACACTTGCCTGTCGACAGCCGAAATGAAACATGTCAGGTTCATAAATAGACACATGTCTGTCGACACCCGAACTGACACATGCCTGTCAATACCCGAACTTACACAAGCCAGGCATCAACATTAATAGACACATGTCTGTCAACATCCGAACTGACACAAGCCAGGTATCAACATAAGTATATCCATGCCTGTCAACACCCGAACTTGCACAAGCCAGTTAGCAACAAAAACAGACACATGCCTGTCGGCACCCGAACTGACACCAGCCAGGCATTAACATAAACAGACACATGTCTGTCGACACCCGAACTGACACCAGCCAGGCATTAACATAAGCAGACACATGTCTGTCGACACCCGAACTGACACCAACCAGGCATTAACATAAGCAGACACATGTCTGTCGACACCCGAACTGACACATGCCAGCCAGGCATTAACATAAGAAGACACATGTCTGTCGACACCCGAACTGACACCAGCCAGGCATTAACATAAGCAGACACATGTCTGTCGACACCCGAACTGACACCAGCCAGGCATTAACATAAGCAGACACATGTCTGTCGACACCCGAACTGACACCAGCCAGGCATTAACATAAGCAGACACATGTCTGTCGACACCCGAACTGACACCAGCCAGGCATTAACATAAGCAGACACATGTCTTTCGACACACCCGAACTGACACCAGCCAGGCATTAACATAAGCAGACACATGTCTGTCGACACCCGAACTGACACCAGCCAGGCATTAACATAAGCAGACACATGTCTGTCGACACCCGAACTGACACCAGCCAGGCATTAACATAAGCAGACACATGTCTGTCGACACCCGAACTGACACCAGCCAGGCATTAACATAAAGCAGACACATGCCTGTCGACACCCGAACTGACACCAGCCAGGCATTAACATAAGCAGACACATGTCTGTCGACACCCGAACTGACACCAGCCAGGCATTAACATAAATAGACACATGTCTGTCGACACCCGAACTGACACCAGCCAGGCATTAACATAAGCAGACACATGTCTGTCGACACCCGAACTGACACCAGCCAGGCATTAACATAAGCAGACACATGTCTGTCGACACCCGAACTGACACCAGCCAGGCATTAACAACATGACTGACACATGTCAGTATCAACATAAATAGACACATGTCTGTCGACACCCGAACTGACACCAGCCAGGCATTAACATTAAACAGACACATGTCTGTCAACATCCGAACTGACACAAGCCAGGTATAAACATAAGTATATCCATGCCTGTCAACACCCGAACTTGCACAAGCCAGTTAGCAACATAAACAGACACATGTCTGTCGACACCCGAACTGACACCACTCAGGCATTAACCTAAGCAGACACATGTCTGTCGACACCCGAACTGACACCAGTCAGGCATTAACATAAGCAGACACATGTCTGTCGACACCCGAACTGACACCAGCTAGGCATTAACATAAGCAGACACATGTCTGTCGACACCCGAACTGACACCAGCCAGGCATTAACATAAACAGACACATGTCTGTCGACACCCGAACTGACACATGCCTGTCAACACCCGAACTGACACATTCCTGTCAACACCCGAACTGACACATGTCAGGTATCAACATAAATAGACACATGTCTGTCGACACCCGAACTGACACATGCCTGTCAACACCCGAACTGACACATGTCAGGTTACACAAGCCAGGCATCAACATTAATAGACACATGTCTGTCAGCATCCGAACTGACAGAAGCCAGTAAGCAACATAAACAGACACATGTCTGTCGACACCCGAACTGACACAACTCAGGCATTAACATAAGCAGACACATGTCTGTCGACACCCGAACTGACACCAGTCAGGCATTAACATAAGTAGACACATGTCTGTCGACACCCGAACTGACACCAGCCAGGCATTAACATAAGCAGACACATGTCTGTCGACACCCGAACTGACACCAGCCAGGCATTAACATAAGCAGACACATGTCTGTCGACACCCGAACTGACACATGCCTGTCAACACCCGAACTGACACATGTCAGGTATCAACATAAATAGACACATGCCTGTCAACACCCGAACTGACACATGTCAGGTATCAACATAAATAGACACATGTCTGTCAATACCCGAACTTACACAAGCCAGGCATCAACATTAATAGACACATGTCTGTCAACATCCGAACTGACACAAGCCAGGTATCAACATAAGTATATCCATGCCTGTCAACACCCGAACTTGCACAAGCCAGTTAGCAACATAAACAGACACATGTCTGTCAACATCCGAACTGACACAAGCCAGGTATCAACATAAGTATATCCATGCCTGTCAACATCCGAACTTGCACAAGCCAGTTAGCAACATAAACAGACACATGTCTGTCGACACCCGAAGCAGACACATGTCTGTCGACACCCGAACTGACACCAGCCAGGCATTAACATAAGCAGACACATGTCTGTCGACACCCGAACTGACACCAGCCAGGAATTTACATAAGAAGACACATGTCTGTCGACACCCGAACTGACACCAGCCAGGCATTAACATAAGCAGACACATGTCTGTCGACACCCGAACTGACACCAGCCAGGCATTAACATAAGCAGACACATGTCTGTCGACACCCGAACTGACACCAGCCAGGCATTAACATAAGCAGACACATGTCTGTCGACACCCGAACTGACACCAGCCAGGCATTAACATAAGCAGACACATGTCTGTCGACACCCGAACTGACACCAGCCAGGCATTAACATAAGCAGACACATGTCTGTCGACACCCGAACTGACACCAGCCAGGCATTAACATAAGCAGACACATGACTGTCGACACCCGAATGTAAGTAGACACATGTCTGTCGACACCCGAACTGACACCAGCCAGGCATTAATATAAGCAGACACCCGAACTGACACATGCCTGTCAACACCCGAACTGACACATGTCAGGTATCAACATAAATAGACACATGCCTGTCGACACCCGAACTGACACATGCCTGTCAACACCCGAACTGACACATGTCAGGTATCAACATAAATAGACACATGTCTGTCGACACCCGAACTGACACATGCCTGTCAATACCCGAACTTACACAAGCCAGGCATCAACATTAATAGACACATGTCTGTCAACATCCGAACTGACACAAGCCAGGTATCAACATAAGTATATCCATGCCTGTCAACACCCGAACTTGCACAAGCCAGTTAGCAACATAAACAGACACATGTCTGTCAACATCCGAACTGACACAAGCCAGGTATAAACATAAGTATATCCATGCCTGTCAACACCCGAACTTGCACAAGCCAGTTAGCAACATAAACAGACACATGTCTGTCGACACCCGAAGCAGACACATGTCTGTCGACACCCGAACTGACACCAGCCAGGCATTAACATAAGTAGACACATGTCTGTCGACACCCGAACTGACACCAGCCAGGCATTAACATAAGCAGACACATGTCTGTCGACACCCGAACTGACACCAGCCAGGCATTAACATAAGCAGACACATGTCTGTCGACACCCGAACTGACACCAGCCAGGCATTAACATAAACAGACACATGCCTGTCGACACCCGAACTGACACCAGCCAGGCATTAACATAAACAGACACATGTCTGTCGACACCCGAACTGACACCAGCCAGGCATTAACATAAACAGACACATGTCTTTCGACACCCGAACTGACACCAGCCAGGCATTAACATAAGCAGACACATGTCTGTCGACACCCGAACTGACACCAGCCAGGCATTAACATAAGCAGACACATGTCTGTCGACACCCGAACTGACACCAGCCAGGCATTAACATAAGCAGACACATGTCTTTCGACACCCGAACTGACACCAGCCAAGCATTAACATAAGCAGACACATGTCTGTCGACACCCGAACTGACACCAACCAGGCATTAACATAAGCAGACACATGTCTTTTGACATCCGAACTGACACCCGCCAGGCATTAGCATAAGCAGACACATGCCTGTCAACACCCGAACTTGCACAAGCCAGTTAGCAACATAAACAGACACATGTCTGTCGACACCCGAACTGACACCAGCCAGGCATTAACATAAGCAGACACATGTCTGTCGACACCCGAACTGACACCAGCCAGGCATTAACATAAGCAGACACATGTCTGTCGACACCCGAACTGACACCAGCCAGGCATTAACATAAGCAGACACATGTCTGTCGACACCCGAACTGACACCAGTCAGGCATTAACATAAGTAGACACATGTCTGTCGACACCCGAACTGACACCAGCCAGGCATTAACATAAGCAGACACATGTCTGTCGACACCCGAACTGACACCAGCCAGGCATTAACATAAGCAGACACATGTCTGTCGACACCCGAACTGACACATGCCTGTCAACACCCGAACTGACACATGTCAGGTATCAACATAAATAGACACATGCCTGTCGACACCCGAACTGACACATGCCTGTCAACACCCGAACTGACACATGTCAGGTATCAACATAAATAGACACATGTCTGTCAACACCCGAACTGTCACAAGCCAGACATCAACGTAAATAGACACATGCCTTTGAGCACCCGAACTGACACAGGTCAGGTATCAACATAAATAGACACATGTCTGATGTCACCCGAACTGATACAAGTCAGGTATCAATATAATTGCACTTGCCTGTCGACACCCTAAATGACACATGTCAGGTATAACATAAATAGACACATGTCTGTCAACACCCGAACTTACACAAGCCAGGTATCAACATAAGTAGATTCATGCTTGTCAACACCCGAACTTACAAAAGCCAGGCATCAACATTAATAGACACATGTCTGTCAACATCCGAACTGACACAAGCCAGGTATCAACATAAGTATATCCATGCCTGTCAACACCCGAATTTGCACAAGCCAGTTAGCAACAAAAACAGACACATGTCTGTCGACACCCGAACTGACACCAGCCAGGCATTAACATAAACAGACACATGTCTTTCGACACCCGAACTGACACCAGCCAGGCATTAACATAAGCAGACACATGTCTGTCGACACCCGAACTGACACCAGCCAGGCATTAACATAAACAGACAAATGCCTGTCGGCACCCGAACTGACACCAGCCAGGCATTAACATAAACAGACACATGTCTGTCGACACCCGAACTGACACCAGCCAGGCATTAACATAAGCAGACACATGTCTGTCGACACCCGAACTGACACCAGCCAGGCATTTACATAAACAGACACATGCCTGTCGACACCCGAACTGACACCAGCCAGGCATTAACATAAACAGACACATGTCTGTCGACACCCGAACTGACACCAGCCAGGCATTAACATAAGCAGACACATGTCTGTCGACACCCGAACTGACACCAGCCAGGCATTAACATAAACAGACACATGCCTGTCGACACCCGAACTGACACCAGCCAGGCATTAACATAAACAGACACATGCCTGTCGACACCCGAACTGACACCAGCCAGGCATTAACATAAACAGACACATGCCTGTCGACACCCGAACTGACACCAGCCAGGCATTAACATAAACAGACACATGCCTGTCGACACCCGAACTGACACCAGCCAGGCATTAACATAAACAGACACATGCCTGTCGACACCCGAACTGACACCAGCCAGGCATTAACATAAACAGACACATGTCTTTCGACACCCGAACTGACACCAGCCAGGCATTAACATAAGCAGACACATGTCTTTCGACACCCGAACTGACACCAGCCAGGCATTAACATAAGCAGACACATGTCTGTCGACACCCGAACTGACACCAGCCAGGCATTAACATAAGCAGACACATGTCTGTCGACACCCGAACTGACACCAGCCAGGCATTAACATAAGCAGACACATGTCTGTCGACACCCGAACTGACACCAGCCAGGCATTAACATAAGCAGACACATGTCTGTCGACACCCGAACTGACACCAGCCAGGCATTAACATAAGCAGACACATGTCTGTCGACACCCGAACTGACACCAGCCAGGCATTAACATAAACAGACACATGCCTGTCGACACCCGAACTGACACCAGCCAGGCATTAACATAAACAGACACATGTCTTTCGACACCCGAACTGACACCAGCCAGGCATTAACATAAGCAGACACATGTCTGTCGACACCCGAACTGACACCAGCCAGGCATTAACATAAGCAGACACATGTCTGTCGACACCCGAACTGACACCAGCCAGGCATTAACATAAGCAGACACATGTCTGTCGACACCCGAACTGACACCAGCCAGGCATTAACATAAGCAGACACATGTCTGTCGACACCCGAACTGACACCCGCCAGGCATTAGCATAAGCAGACACATGTCTTTCGACACCCGGACTGACACATGCCTGTCAACATCCGAACTGACACATGTCAGGTATCAACATAAATAGACACATGCCTGTCGACACCCGAACTGACACATGCCTGTCAACACCCGAACTGACACATGTCAGGTATCAACATAAATAGACACATGTCTGTCAACACCCGAACTGACACAAGCCAGGCATCAACATAAATAGACACATGCCTGTCGACACCCGAACTGACACAGGTCAGGTATCAACATAAATAGACACATGTCTGTGGACACCCGAACTGACACATGTCAGGTATCAACATAAATAGACACATGCCTGTCGACACCCGAACTGACACATGTCAGGTATAACAACATAAACAGACACATGTCTGTCAACACCCGAACTGACACAAGCCAGGTATCAACATAAGTAGACACATGCTGTCAACACCCGAACTTACACAAGCCAGGCATCAACATTAATAGACACATGTCTGATGTCACCCGAACTGACACATGTCAGGTGTCAACAAAAGTAGACACATACCTATCGACACCCGAAGTGACACATGCCAGGCATCAACATAAATAGACACATTCCTGTCAACACCAGAACTGACACAAGCCAGGCATTTACACATGTCTGATGTCACCCGAACTGACACATGTCAGGTATCAACATAAATAGACACATGCCTGTCAACACCCGAACTGACACATGTCAGGTATCAACATAAATAGACACATGTCTGTCAATACCCGAACTTACACAAGCCAGGCATCAACATTAATAGACACATGTCTGTCAACATCCGAACTGACACAAGCCAGGTATCAACATAAGTATATCCATGCCTGTCAACACCCGAACTTGCACAAGCCAGTTAGCAACAAAAACAGACACATGCCTGTCGGCACCCGAACTGACACCAGCCAGGCATTAACATAAACAGACACATGTCTGTCGACACCCGAACTGACACCAGCCAGGCATTAACATAAGCAGACACATGTCTGTCGACACCCGAACTGACACCAGCCAGGCATTAACATAAGCAGACACATGTCTGTCGACACCCGAACTGACACCAGCCAGGCATTAACATAAGCAGACACATGTCTGTCGACACCCGAACTGACACCACCAGCCAGGCATTAACATAAGCAGACACATGTCTGTCGACACCCGAACTGACACCAGCCAGGCATTAACATAAACAGACACATGTCTGTCGACACCCGAACTGACACCAGCCAGGCATTAACATAAACAGACACATGTCTGTCGACACCCGAACTGACACCAGCCAGGCATTAACATAAACAGACACATGCCTGTCGACACCCGAACTGACACCAGCCAGGCATTAACATAAGCAGACACATGTCTGTCGACACCCGAACTGACACCAGCCAGGCATTAACATAAGCAGACACATGTCTGTCGACACCCGAACTGACACCAGCCAGGCATTAACATAAACAGACACATGCCTGTCGACACCCGAACTGACACCAGCCAGGCATTAACATAAACAGACACATGCCTGTCGACACCCGAACTGACACCAGCCAGGCATTAACATAAACAGACACATGCCTGTCGACACCCGAACTGACACCAGCCAGGCATTAACATAAACAGACACATGCCTGTCGACACCCGAACTGACACCAGCCAGGCATTAACATAAACAGACACATGTCTTTCGACACCCGAACTGACACCAGCCAGGCATTAACATAAGCAGACACATGTCTTTCGACACCCGAACTGACACCAGCCAGGCATTAACATAAGCAGACACATGTCTGTCGACACCCGAACTGACACCAGCCAGGCATTAACATAAGCAGACACATGTCTGTCGACACCCGAACTGACACCAGCCAGGCATTAACATAAGCAGACACATGTCTGTCGACACCCGAACTGACACCAGCCAGGCATTAACATAAGCAGACACATGTCTGTCGACACCCGAACTGACACCAGCCAGGCATTAACATAAGCAGACACATGTCTGTCGACACCCGAACTGACACCAGCCAGGCATTAACATAAGCAGACACATGTCTGTCGACACCCGAACTGACACCAGCCAGGCATTAACATAAGCAGACACATGTCTGTCGACACCCGAACTGACACCAGCCAGGCATTAACATAAGCAGACACATGTCTGTCGACACCCGAACTGACACCAGCCAGGCATTAACATAAGCAGACACATGTCTGTCGACACCCGAACTGACACCAGCCAGGCATTAACATAAGCAGACACATGTCTGTCAACACCCGAACTGACACATGCCTGTCAACACCCGAACTGACACATGTCAGGTATCAACATAAATAGACACATGCCTGTCGACACCCGAACTGACACATGCCTGTCAACACCCGAACTGACACATGTCAGGTATCAACATAAATAGACACATTCCTATCAACATCCGAACTGTCACAAGCCAGACATCAACGTAAATAGACACATGCCTTTGAGCACCCGAACTGACACAGGTCAGGTATCAACATAAATAGACACATGTCTGATGTCACCCGAACTGATACAAGTCAGGTATCAATATAATTGCACTTGCCTGTCGACACCCTAAATGACACATGTCAGGTATAACATAAATAGACACATGTCTGTCAACACCCGAACTTACACAAGCCAGGTATCAACATAAGTAGATTCATGCTTGTCAACACCCGAACTTACAAAAGCCAGGCATCAACATTAATAGACACATGTCTGATGTCACTCGAACTGACACATGTCAGGTGTCAACAAAAGTAGACACATACCTATCGACACCAGAAGTGACACATGCCAGGCATCAACATAAATAGACACATTCCTGTCAACACCAGAACTGACACAAGCCAGGCTTTCCAATTTACACATGTCTGATGTCACCCGAACTGACACATGTCAGGTATCAATATAAATGCACTTGCCTGTCAACACCCGAACTGACACATGTCAGGTATCAACATAAATAGACACATGTCTGTCAACACCCGAACTTACACAAGCCAGGCATCAACATTAATAGACACATGTCTGTCAATATCCGAACTGACACAAGCCAGGTATCAACATAAGTATATCCATGCCTGTCAACACCCGAATTTACACAAGCCAGTTAGCAACAAAAACAGACACATGCCTGTCGGCACCCGAACTGACACCAGCCAGGCATTAACATAAGCAGACACATGTCTGTCGACACCCGAACTGACACCAGCCAGGCATTAACATAAGCAGACACATGTCTGTCGACACCCGAACTGACACCAGCCAGGCATTAACATAAGCAGACACATGTCTGTCGACACCCGAACTGACACCAGCCAGGCATTAACATAAGCAGACACATGTCTGTCGACACCCGAACTGACACCAGCCAGGCATTAACATAAGCAGACACATGTCTGTCGACACCCGAACTGACACCAGCCAGGCATTAACATAAACAGACACATGTCTGTCGACACCCGAACTGACACCAGCCAGGCATTAACATAAGCAGACACATGTCTGTCGACACCCGAACTGACACCAGCCAGGCATTAACATAAGCAGACACATGTCTGTCGACACCCGAACTGACACCAGCCAGGCATTAACATAAGCAGACACATGTCTTTCGACACCCAAACTGACACCAGCCAGGCATTAACATAAGCAGACACATGTCTGTCGACACCCGAACTGACACCAGCCAGGCATTAACATAAACAGACACATGCCTGTCGACACCCGAACTGACACCAGCCAGGCATTAACATAAACAGACACATGCCTGTCGACACCCGAACTGACACCAGCCAGGCATTAACATAAACAGACACATGTCTTTCGACACCCGAACTGACACCAGCCAGGCATTAACATAAGCAGACACATGTCTTTCGACACCCGAACTGACACCAGCCAGGCATTAACATAAGCAGACACATGTCTTTCGACACCCGAACTGACACCAGCCAAGCATTAACATAAGCAGACACATGTCTGTCGACACCCGAACTGACACCAGCCAGGCATTAACATAAGCAGACACATGTCTGTCGACACCCGAACTGACACCCGCCAGGCATTAGCATAAGCAGACACATGTCTTTCGACACCCGGACTGACACATGCCTGTCAACATCCGAACTGACACATGTCAGGTATCAACATAAATAGACACATGCTTGTCAACACCCGAACTGACACATGCCTGTCAACACACCCGACCTCACACACGTCAGGTATCAACATAAATAGACACATTCCTATCAACATCCGAACTGTCACAAGCCAGACATCAACGTAAATAGACACATGCCTTTGAGCACCCAAACTGACACAGGTCAGGTATCAACATAAATAGACACATGTCTGATGTCACCCGAACTGATACAAGTCAGGTATCAATATAATTGACACATGTCTGTCGACACCCGAACTGACACCAGCCAGGCATTAACATAAGCAGACACATGTCTGTCGACACCCGAACTGACACCAGCCAGGCATTAACATAAGCAGACACATGTCTGTCGACACCCGAACTGACACCAGCCAGGCATTAACATAAGCAGACACATGTCTGTCGACACCCGAACTGACACATGTCAGGTATCAACATAAGTAGACACATGTCTGTCGACACCCGAACTGACACCAGCCAGGCATTAACATAAATAGACACTTGCCTGTCGACACCCGAACTGACACCAGCCAGGCATTAACATAAGCAGACACATGTCTGTCGATACCCGAACTGACACCAGCCAGGCATCAACATAAATAGACACATGCCTGTCAACACCCGAACTGACACAAGCCAGGTATCAACATAAGTAGACACATGTCTGTCAATACCCGAACTTACACAAGCCAGGCATCAACATTAATAGACACATGTCTGTCAACATCCGAACTGACACAAGCCAGGTATCAACATAAGTATATCCATGCCTGTCAACACCCGAACTTGCACAAGCCAGTTAGCAACATAAACAGACACATGTCTGTCGACACCCGAACTGACACCAGCCAGGCATTAACATAAGCAGACACATGTCTGTCGACACCCGAACTGACACCAGCCAGGCATTAACATAAGCAGACACATGTCTGTCGACACCCGAACTGACACCAGCCAGGCATTAACATAAGCAGACACATGTCTGTCGACACACCCGAACTGACACCAGTCAGGCATTAACATAAGCAGACACATGTCTGTCGACACCCGAACTGACACCAGCCAGGCATTAACATAAGCAGACACATGTCTGTCGACACCCGAACTGACACCAGCCAGGCATTAACATAAACAGACACATGTCTGTCGACACCCGAACTGACACCAGCCAGGCATTAACATAAGCAGACACATGTCTGTCGACACCCGAACTGACACCAGCCAGGCATTAACATAAGCAGACACATGTCTGTCGACACCCGAACTGACACCAGCCAGGCATTAACATAAGCAGACACATGTCTGTCGACACCCGAACTGACACCAGCCAGGCATTAACATAAGCAGACACATGTCTGTCGACACCCGAACTGACACCAGCCAGGCATTAACATAAGCAGACACATGTCTGTCGACACCCGAACTGACACATGCCTGTCAACACCCGAACTGACACATGTCAGGTATCAACATAAATAGACACATGCTTGTCAACACCCGAAATGACACATGCCTGTCAACACCCGACCTCACACACGTCAGGTATCAACATAAATAGACACATTCCTATCAACATCCGAACTGTCACAAGCCAGACATCAACGTAAATAGACACATGCCTGTCAACACCCGAACTGACACAAGCCAGGTATCAACATAAATAGACACATGTCTGTCAACATCCGAACTGACACAAGCCAGGTATCAACATAAGTATATCCATGCCTGTCAACACCCGAACTTGCACAAGCCAGTTAGCAACATAAACAGACACATGTCTGTCAACACCCGAACTTACACAAGCCAGGTATCAACATAAGTAGATTCATGCTTGTCAACACCCGAACTTACAAAAGCCAGGCATTAACATTAATAGACACATGTCTGATGTCACTCGAACTGACACATGTCAGGTGTCAACAAAAGTAGACACATACCTATCGACACCCGAAGTGACACATGCCAGGCATCAACATAAATAGACACATTCCTGTCAACACCAGAACTGACACAAGCCAGGCATTAACATAAGTAGACACATGTCTGTCGACACCCGAACTGACAGCAGCCAGGCATTAACATAAGCAGACACATGTCTGTCGACACCCGAACTGACACCAGCCAGGCATTAACATAAGCAGACACATGTCTGTCAACACCCGAACTGACACCAGCCAGGCATTAACATAAGCAGACACATGTCTGTCGACACCCGAACTGACACCAGCCAGGCATTAACATAAGCAGACACATGTCTGTCGACACCCGAACTTACACAAGCCAGTTAGCAACAAAAACAGACACATGCCTGTCGGCACCCGAACTGACACCAGCCAGGCATTAACATAAACAGACACATGCCTGTCGACACCCGAACTGACACCAGCCAGGCATTAACATAAACAGACACATGTCTTTCGACACCCGAACTGACACCAGCCAGGCATTAACATAAGCAGACACATGTCTGTCAATACCCGAACTTACACAAGCCAGGCATCAACATTAATAGACACATGTCTGTCAACATCCGAACTGACACAAGCCAGGTATCAACATAAGTATATCCATGCCTGTCAACACCCGAATTTGACACAAGCCAGTTAGCAACATAAACAGACACATGTCTGTCGACACCCGAACTGACACCAGCCAGGCATTAACATAAACAGACACATGTCTGTCGACACCCGAACTGACACCAGCCAGGCATTAACATAAGCAGACACATGTCTGTCGACACCCGAACTGACACCAACCAGGCATTAACATAAGCAGACACATGTCTTTTGACACCCGAACTGACACCCGCCAGGCATTAGCATAAGCAGACACATGTCTGTCGACACCCGAACTGACACCAGCCAGGCATTAACATAAGCAGACACATGTCTGTCGACACCCGAACTGACACCAGCCAGGCATTAACATAAGCAGACACATGTCTGTCGACACCCGAACTGACACCAGCCAGGCATTAACATAAGCAGACACATGTCTGTCGACACCCGAACTGACACCAGCCAGGCATTAACATAAGCAGACACATGTCTGTCGACACCCGAACTGACACCAGCCAGGCATTTACATAAGCAGACACATGTCTGTCGACACCCGAACTGACACCAGCCAGGCATTAACATAAACAGACACATGCCTGTCGACACCCGAACTGACACCAGCCAGACACATGTCTTTCGACACCCAAACTGACACCAGCCAGGCATTAACATAAACAGACACATGCCTGTCGACACCCAAACTGACACCAGCCAGGCATTAACATAAACAGACACATGCCTGTCGACACCCGAACTGACACCAGGCAGGCATTAACATAAACAGACACATGTCTTTCGACACCCGAACTGACACCAGCCAGGCATTAACATAAACAGACACATGCCTGTCGACACCCGAACTGACACCAGCCAGGCATTAACATAAACAGACACATGTCTGTCGACACCCGAACTGACACCAGCCAGGCATTAACATAAGCAGACACATGTCTGTCGACACCCGAACTGACACCAGCCAGGCATTAACATAAGCAGACACATGTCTGTCGACACCCGAACTGACACCAGCCAGGCATTAACATAAGCAGACACATGTCTGTCGACACCCGAACTGACACCAGCCAGGCATTAACATAAGCAGACACATGTCTGTCGACACCCGAACTGACACCAGCCAGGCATTAACATAAGCAGACACATGTCTGTCGACACCCGAACTGACACCAGCCAGGCATTAACATAAGCAGACACATGTCTTTCGACACCCGAACTGACACCAGCCAGGCATTAACATAAGCAGACACGTGTCTTTCGACACCCGAACTGACACCAGCCAGGCATTAACATAAATAGACACTTGCCTGTCGACACCCGAACTGACACCAGCCAGGCATTAACATAAGCAGATACATGTCTGTGGATACCCGAGCTGACACATGTCAGGTATCAACATAAATAGACACATGCCTGTCAATACCCGGACTGACACATGCCTGTCAACATCCGAACTGACACATGTCAGGTATCAACATAAATAGACACATGCTTGTCAACACCCGAAATGACACATGCCTGTCAACACCCGACCTCACACACGTCAGGTATCAACATAAATAGACACATTCCTATCAACATCCGAACTGTCACAAGCCAGACATCAACGTAAATAGACACATGCCTTTGAGCACCCGAACTGACACAGGTCAGGTATCAACATAAATAGACACATGTCTGATGTCACCCGAACTGATACAAGTCAGGTATCAATATAATTGCACTTGCCTGTCGACACCCTAAATGACACATGTCAGGTATAACATAAATAGACACATGTCTGTCAACACCCGAACTTACACAAGCCAGGTATCAACATAAGTAGATTCATGCTTGTCAACACCCGAACTTACAAAAGCCAGGCATCAACATTAATAGACACATGTCTGATGTCACTCGAACTGACACATGTCAGGTGTCAACAAAAGTAGACACATACCTATCGACACCCGAAGTGACACATGCCAGGCATCAACATAAATAGACACATTCCTGTCAACACCAGAACTGACACAAGCCAGGCATTTACACATGTCTGATGTCACCCGAACTGACACATGTCAGGTATCAATATAAATGCACTTGCCTGTCGACACCCGAAATGAAACATGTCAGGTATCAACATAATTAGACACATGTCTGTCAATACCCGAACTTACACAAGCCAGGCATCAACATTAATAGACACATGTCTGTCAATATCCGAACTGACACAAGCCAGGTATCAACATAAGTATATCCATGCCTGTCAACACCCGAATTTACACAAGCCAGTTAGCAACAAAAACAGACACATGTCTGTCGACACCCGAACTGACACCACTGAGGCATTAACATAAGCAGACACATGTCTGTCGACACCCGAACTGACACCAGTCAGGCATTAACATAAGCAGACACATGTCTGTCGACACCCGAACTGACACCAGCCAGGCATTAACATAAGCAGACACATGTCTGTCGACACCCGAACTGACACCAGCCAGGCATTAACATAAGCAGACACATGTCTGTCGACACCCGAACTGACACCAGCCAGGCATTAACATAAGCAGACACATGCCTGTCGACACCCGAACTGACACCAGCCAGGCATTAACATAAACAGACACACACATGCCTCTCGACACCCGAACTGACACCAGCCAGGCATTAACATAAACAGACACATGTCTTTCGACACCCGAACTGACACCAGACAGGCATTAACATAAACAGACACATGTCTTTTGACACCCGAACTGACACCAAACCAGGCATTAACATAAGCAGACACATGTCTTTCGACACCCGAACTGACACCAGCCAGGCATTAACATAAGCAGACACATGTCTGTCGACACCCGAACTGACACCAGCCAGGCATTAACATAAGCAGACACATGTCTGTCGACACCCGAACTGACACCAGCCAGGCATTAACATAAGCAGACACATGTCTGTCGACACCCGAACTGACACCAGCCAGGCATTAATATAAACAGACACATGGCCTGTCGACACCCGAACTGACACCAGCCAGGCATTAACATCAACAGACACATGTCTTTCGACACCCGAACTGACACCAGCCAGGCATTAACATAAGCAGACACATGTCTGTCGACACCCGAACTGACACCAGCCAGGCATTAACATAAGCAGACACATGTCTGTCGACACCCGAACTGACACCAGCCAGGCATTAACATAAACAGACACATGCCTGTCGACACCCGAACTGACACCAGCCAGGCATTAACATAAGCAGACACATGTCTTTCGACACCCGAACTGACACCAGCCAGGCATTAACATAAGCAGACACATGTCTGTCGACACCCGAACTGACACCAGCCAGGCATTAACATAAACAGACACATGTCTGTCGACACCCGAACTGACACCAGCCAGGCATTAACATAAGCAGACACATGTCTGTCGACACCCGAACTGACACCAGCCAGGCATTAACATAAGCAGACACATGTCTGTCGACACCCGAACTGACACCAGCCAGGCATTAACATAAGCAGACACATGTCTGTCGACACCCGAACTGACACCAGCCAGGCATTAACATAAACAGACACATGTCTGTCGACACCCGAACTGACACCAGCCAGGCATTAACATAAGCAGACACATGTCTGTCGACACCCGAACTGACACCAGCCAGGCATTAACATAAGCAGACACATGTCTGTCGACACCCGAACTGACACCAGCCAGGCATTAACATAAACAGACACATGTCTGTCGACACCCGAACTGACACCAGCCAGGCATTAACATAAGCAGACACATGTCTGTCGACACCCGAACTGACACCAGCCAGGCATTAACATAAGCAGACACATGTCTGTCGACACCCGAACTGACACCAGCCAGGCATTAACATAAGCAGACACATGTCTGTCGACACCCGAACTGACACCAGCCAGGCATTAACATAAGCAGACACATGTCTGTCGACACCCGAACTGACACCAGCCAGGCATTAACATAAGCAGACACATGTCTGTCGACACCCGAACTGACACCAGCCAGGCATTAACATAAGCAGACACATGCCTGTCGACACCCGAACTGACACCAGACCAGGCATTAACATAAGCAGACACATGTCTGTCGATACCCGAGCTGACACATGTCAGGCATTAACATAAATAGACACATGCCTTTGAGCACCCGAACTGACACAGGTCAGGTATCAATATAAATAGACACATGTCTGATGTCACCCGAACTGATACAAGTCAGGTATCAATATAATTGCACTTGCCTGTCGACACCCTAAATGACACATGTCAGGTATAACATAAATAGACACATGTCTGTCAACACCCGAACTTACACAAGCCAGGTATCAACATAAGTAGATTCATGCCTGTCAACACCCGAACTTATAAAAGGCAGGCATCAACATTAATAGACACATGTCTGTTGTCACCCGAACTGACACATGTCAGGTGTCAACAAAAGTAGACACATACCTATCGACACCCGAAGTGACACATGCCAGGCATCAACATAAATAGACACATGCCTGTCAACACCAGAACTGACACAAGCCAGGCATTTACACATGTCTGATGTCACCCGAACTGATACAAATCAGGTATCAATATAAATGCACTTGCCTGTCGACACCCGAAATGAAACATGTCAGGTATCAACATAATTAGACACATGTCTGTCAATACCCGAACTTACACAAGCCAGGCATCAACATTAATAGACACATGTCTGTCAACATCCGAACTGACACAAGCCAGGTATCAACATAAGTATATCCATGCCTGTCAACACCCGAATTTACACAAGCCAGTTAGCAACAAAAACAGACACATGCCTGTCGGCACCCGAACTGACACCAGCCAGGCATTAACATAAACAGACACATGTCTGTCGACACCCGAACTGACACCAGCCAGGCATTAACATAAGCAGACACATGTCTGTCGACACCCGAACTGACACCAGCCAGGCATTAACATAAGCAGACACATGTCTGTCGACACCCGAACTGACACCAGCCAGGCATTAACATAAGCAGACACATGTCTGTCGACACCCGAACTGACACCAGCCAGGCATTAACATAAGCAGACACATGTCTGTCGACACCCGAACTGACACCAGCCAGGCATTAACATAAGCAGACACATGTCTGTCGACACCCGAACTGACACCAGCCAGGCATTAACATAAGCAGACACATGTCTGTCGACACCCGAACTGACACCAGCCAGGCATTAACATAAGCAGACACATGTTCTTTCGACACCCGAACTGACACCAGACAGGCATTAACATAAACAGACACATGTCTTTTGACACCCGAACTGACACCAAACCAGGCATTAACATAAGCAGACACATGTCTTTCGACACCCGAACTGACACCAGCCAGGCATTAACATAAGCAGACACATGTCTGTCGACACCCGAACTGACACCAGCCAGGCATTAACATAAGCAGACACATGTCTGTCGACACCCGAACTGACACCAGCCAGGCATTAACATAAACAGACACATGCCTGTCGACACCCGAACTGACACCAGCCAGGCATTAACATAAACAGACACATGCCTGTCGACACCCGAACTGACACCAGCCAGACATTAACATCAACAGACACATGTCTTTCGACACCCGAACTGACACCAGCCAGGCATTAACATAAGCAGACACATGTCTTTCGACACCCGAACTGACACCAGCCAGGCATTAACATAAGCAGACACATGTCTTTCGACACCCAAACTGACACCAGCCAGGCATTAACATAAACAGACACATGCCTGTCGACACCCGAACTGACACCAGCCAGGCATTAACATAAGCAGACACATGTCTGTCGACACCCGAACTGACACCAGCCAGGCATTAACATAAGCAGACACATGTCTGTCGACACCCGAACTGACACCATGCCAGGCATTAACATAAACAGACACATGTCCTGTCGACACCCGAACTGACACCAGGCCAGGCATTAACATAAGCAGACACATGTCTTTCGACACCCGAACTGACACCAGCCAGGCATTAACATAAACAGACACATGTCTGTCGACACCCGAACTGACACCAGCCAGGCATTAACATAAGCAGACACATGTCTGTCGACACCCGAACTGACACACCAGCCAGGCATTAACATAAATAGACACATGTCTGTCGACACCCGAACTGACACCAGCCAGGCATTAACATAAGCAGACACATGTCTGTCGACACCCGAACTGACACCAGCCAGGCATTAACATAAGCAGACACATGTCTGTCGACACCCGAACTGACACCAGCCAGGCATTAACATAAGCAGACACATGTCTTTCGACACCCGAACTGACACCAGCCAGGCATTAACATAAACAGACACATGTCTTTCGACACCCGAACTGACACCAGCCAGGCATTTACATCAGCAGACACATGTCTGTCGACACCCGAACTGACACCAGCCAGCATTAACATAAGCAGACACATGTCTGTCGACACCCGAACTGACACCAGCCAGGCATTAACATAAGCAGACACATGTCTTTCGACACCCGAACTGACACCAGCCAGGCATTAACATAAGCAGACACATGTCTGTCGACACCCGAACTGACACCAGCCAGGCATTAACATAAGCAGACACATGTCTGTCGACACCCGAACTGACACATGTCAGGCATTAACATAAATAGACACATGCCTGTCAACACCCGGACTGACACATGCCTGTCAACATCCGAACTGACACATGTCAGGTATCAACATAAATAGACACATGCTTGTCAACACCCGAACTGACACATGCCTGTCAACACCCGACCTCACACACGTCAGGTATCAACATAAATAGACACATTCCTATCAACATCCGAACTGTCACAAGCGAGGCATCAACGTAAATAGACACATGCCTTTAGCACCCGAACTGACACAGGTCAGGTATCAACATAAATAGACACATGTCTGATGTCACCCGAACTGATACAAGTCAGGTATCAATATAATTGCACTTGCCTGTCGACACCCTAAATGACACATGTCAGGTATAACATAAATAGACACATGTCTGTCAACACCCGAACTTACACAAGCCAGGTATCAACATAAGTAGATTCATGCTTGTCAACACCCGAACTTACAAAAGCCAGGCATCAACATTAATAGACACATGTCTGATGTCACTCGAACTGACACATGTCAGGTGTCAACAAAAGTAGACACATACCTATCGACACCCGAAGTGACACATGCCAGGCATCAACATAAATAGACACATGCCTGTCAACACCAGAACTGACACAAGCCAGGCATTTACACATGTCTGATGTCACCCGAACTGATACAAATCAGGTATCAATATAAATGCACTTGCCTGTCGACTCCCGAAATGACACATGTCAGGTATCAACATAATTAGACACATGTCTGTCAATACCCGAACTTACACAAGCCAGGCATCAACATTAATAGACACATGTCTGTCAACATCCGAACTGACACAAGCCAGGTATCAACATAAGTATATCCATGCCTGTCAACACCCGAATTTGCACAAGCCAGTTAGCAACAAAAACAGACACATGCCTGTCGGCACCCGAACTGACACCAGCCAGGCATTAACATAAACAGACACATGTCTGTCGACACCCGAACTGACACCAGCCAGGCATTAACATAAGCAGACACATGTCTGTCGACACCCGAACTGACACCAGCCAGGCATTAACATAAGCAGACACATGTCTGTCGACACCCGAACTGACACCAGCCAGGCATTAACATAAGCAGACACATGTCTGTCGACACCCGAACTGACACCAGCCAGGCATTAACATAAGCAGACACATGTCTGTCGACACCCGAACTGACACCAGCCAGGCATTAACATAAGCAGACACATGTCTGTCGACACCCGAACTGACACCAGCCAGGCATTAACATAAGCAGACACATGTCTGTCGACACCCGAACTGACACCAGCCAGGCATTAACATAAGCAGACACATGTCTGTCGACACCCGAACTGACACCAGCCAGGCATTAACATAAGCAGACACATGTCTGTCGACACCCGAACTGACACCAGCCAGGCATTAACATAAGCAGACACATGTCTGTCGACACCCGAACTGACACCAGCCAGGCATTAACATAAGCAGACACATGTCTGTCGACACCCGAACTGACACCAGCCAGGTATTAACATAAACAGACACATGTCTGTCGACACCCGAACTGACACCAGCCAGGCATTAACATAAACAGACACATGTCTGTCGACACCCGAACTGACACCAGCCAGGCATTAACATAAACAGACACATGCCTGTCGACACCCGAACTGACACCAGCCAGGCATTAACATAAGCAGACACATGTCTGTCGACACCCGAACTGACACCAGCCAGGCATTAACATAAACAGACACATGTCTGTCGACACCCGAACTGACACCAGCCAGGCATTAACATAAGCAGACACATGTCTTTCGACACCCGAACTGACACCAGCCAAGCATTAACATAAGCAGACACATGTCTGTCGACACCCGAACTGACACCAGCCAGGCATTAACATAAGCAGACACATGTCTTTCGACACCCGAACTGACACCAGCCAGGCATTAACATAAGCAGATACATGTCTTTCGACACCCGAACTGACACCAGCCAGGCATTTACATAAGCAGACACATGTCTGTCGACACCCGAACTGACACCACCCAGGCATTAACCTAAGCAGACACATGTCTTTCGACACCCGAACTGACACCAGCCAGGCATTAACATAAGCAGACACATGTCTGTCGACACCCAAACTGACACCAGCCAGGCATTTACATAAACAGACACATGTCTGTCGACACCCGAACTGACACCAGCCAGGCATTAACATAAACAGACACATGTCTGTCGACACCCGAACTGACACCAGCCAGGCATTAACATAAGCAGACACATGTCTGTCGACACCCGAACTGACACCAGCCAGGCATTAACATAAGCAGACACATGTCTGTCGACACCCGAACTGACACCAGCCAGGCATTAACGTAAGCAGACACATGTCTTTCGACACCCGAACTGACACCAGCCAGGCATTAACAAAAGCAGACAAATGTCTGTCGACACCCGAATTGACACCAGCCAGGCATTAACATAAACAGACACATGCCTGTCGACACCCGAACTGACACCAGCCAGGCATTAACATAAACAGACACATGCCTGTCGACACCCGAACTGACACCAGCCAGGCATTAACATAAACAAACACATGCCTGTCGACACCCGAACTGACACCAGCCAGGCATTAACATAAACAGACACATGTCTTTCGACACCCGAACTGACACCAGCCAGGCATTAATATAAACAGACACATGCCTGTCGACCCCCGAACTGACACCAGCCAGGCATTAACATAAGCAGACACATGTCTGTCGACACCCGAACTGACACCAGCCAGGCATTAACATAAGCAGACACATGTCTGTCGACACCCGAACTGACACCAGCCAGGCATTAACATAAGCAGACACATGTCTGTCGACACCCGAACTGACACCAGCCAGGCATTAACATAAGCAGACACATGTCTGTCGACACCCGAACTGACACAAGCCAGGTATCAACATAAGTAGACACATGCCTGTCAACACCCGAACTGACACCAGCCAGGCATTAACATAAACAGACACATGCCTGTCGACACCCGAACTGACACCAGCCAGGCATTAACATAAACAGACACATGTCTGTCGACACCCGAACTGACACCAGCCAGGCATTAACATAAGCAGACACATGTCTGTCGACACCCGAACTGACACCAGCCAGGCATTAACATAAGCAGACACATGTCTGTCGACACCCGAACTGACACCACCAGGCATTAACATAAGCAGACACTGACACCCGAACTGACACCAGCCAGGCATTAGCATAAGCAGACACATGTCTTCGACACCCGAACTGACACCAGCCAGGCATTACATAAGCAGACACATGTCTGTCGACACCCGAACTGACACCAGCCAGGCATTAACATAAGCAGACACATGTCTGTCGACACCCGAACTGACACAACTCAGGCATTAACATAAGCAGACACATGTCTGTCGACACCCGAACTGACACCAGCCAGGCATTAACATAAGCAGACACATGTCTGTCGACACCCGAACTGACACCAGCCAGGCATTAACATAAGCAGACACATGTCTGTCGACACCCGAACTGACACCAGCCAGGCATTAACATAAGCAGACACATGTCTGTCGACACCCGAACTGACACCAGCCAGGCATTAACATAAGAAGACACATGTCTGTCGACACCCGAACTGACACATGTCAGGTATCAACATAAATAGACACATGCCTGTCAATACCCGGACTGACACATGCCTGTCAACATCCGAACTGACACATGTCAGGTATCAACATAAATAGACACATGCTTGTCAACACCCGAAATGACACATGCCTGTCAACACACGACCTCACACACGTCAGGTATCAACATTAATAGACACATTCCTATCAACATCCGAACTGTCACAAGCCAGACATCAACGTAAATAGACACATGCCTTTGAGCACCCAAACTGACACAGGTCAGGTATCAACATAAATAGACACATGTCTGTCGTCACCCGAACTGACACAAGCCAGGCATTAACATAAGCAGACACTTGCCTGTCGACACCCTAAATGACACATGTCAGGTATAACATAAATAGACACATGTCTGTCAACACCCGAACTTACACAAGCCAGGTATCAACATAAGTAGATTCATGCTTGTCAACACCCGAACTTACAAAAGCCAGGCATCAACATTAATAGACACATGTCTAGTCGACACCCGAACTGACACCAGCCAGGCATTAACATAAGCAGACACATGTCTGTCGACACCCGAACTGACACCAGCCAGGCATTAACATAAATAGACACATGCCTGTCGACACCCGAACTGACACCAGCCAGGCATTAACATAAGCAGACACATGTCTGTCGACACCCGAACTGATACAAATCAGGTATCAATATAAATGCACTTGCCTGTCAACACCCGAACTGACACATGTCAGGTATCAACATAAATAGACACATGTCTGTCAATACCCGAACTTACACAAGCCAGGCATCAACATTAATAGACACATGTCTGTCAACATCCGAACTGACACAAGCCAGGTATCAACATAAGTATATCCATGCCTGTCAACACCCGAACTTGCACAAGCCAGTTAGCAACATAAACAGACACATGTCTGTCGACACCCGAACTGACACCAGCCAGGCATTAACATAAGCAGACACATGTCTGTCGACACCCGAACTGACACCAGCCAGGCATTAACATAAGCAGACACATGTCTGTCGACACCCGAACTGACACCAGCCAGGCATTAACATAAGCAGACACATGTCTGTCGACACCCGAACTGACACCAGCCAGGCATTAACATAAGCAGACACATGTCTGTCGACACCCGAACTGACACCAGCCAGGCATTAACATAAGCAGACACATGTCTGTCGACACCCGAACTGACACCAGCCAGGCATTAACATAAGCAGACACATGTCTGTCGACACCCGAACTGACACCAGCCAGGCATTAACATAAGCAGACACATGTCTGTCGACACCCGAACTGACACCAGCCAGGCATTAACATAAGCAGACACATGTCTGTCGACACCCGAACTGACACCAGCCAGGCATTAACATAAGCAGACACATGTCTGTCGACACCCGAACTGACACCAGCCAGGCATTAACATAAGCAGACACATGTCTTTCGACACCCGAACTGACACCAGCCAGGCATTAACATAAGCAGACACATGTCTGTCGACACCCGAACTGACACCAGCCAGGCATTAACATAAGCAGACACATGTCTGTCGACACCCGAACTGACACCAGCCAGGCATTAACATAAGCAGACACATGTCTGTCGACACCCGAACTGACACCAGCCAGGCATTAACATAAACAGACACATGCCTGTCGACACCCGAACTGACACCAGCCAGGCATTAACATAAACAGACACATGCCTGTCGACACCCGAACTGACACCAGCCAGGCATTAACATAAGCAGACACATGTCTGTCGACACCCGAACTGACACATGCCAGGTATAACATAAATAGACACATGCCTGTCGACACCGAACTGAACACCAGCCAGGCATTAACATAAAACACATGTCTGTCGACACCCGAACTGACACCAGCCAGGCATTAACATAAACAGACACATGCCTGTCGACACCCGAACTGACACCAGCCAGGCATTAACATAAACAGACACATGTCTGTCGACACCCGAACTGACACCAGCCAGGCATTAACATAAGCAGACACATGTCTGTCGACACCCGAACTGACACCAGCCAGGCATTAACATAAGCAGACACATGTCTGTCGACACCCGAACTGACACCAGCCAGGCATTAACATAAGCAGACACATGTCTGTCGACACCCGAACTGACACCAGCCAGGCATTAACATAAGCAGACACATGTCTGTCGACACCCGAACTGACACCAGCCAGGCATTAACATAAGCAGACACATGTCTGTCGACACCCGAACTGACACCAGCCAGGCATTAACATAAGCAGACACATGTCTGTCGACACCCGAACTGACACCAGCCAGGCATTAACATAAGCAGACACATGTCTTTCGACACCCGAACTGACACCAGCCAGGCATTAACATAAATAGACACTTGCCTGTCGACACCCGAACTGACACCAGCCAGGCATTAACATAAGCAGACACATGTCTGTCGATACCCGAGCTGACACATGTCAGGTATCAACATAAATAGACACATGCCTGTCAATACCCGGACTGACACATGCCTGTCAACATCCGAACTGACACATGTCAGGTATCAACATAAATAGACACATGCCTGTCAACACCCGAACTGACACATGCCTGTCAACACCCGAACTCACACATGTCAGGTATCAACATAAATAGACACATGCCTATCAACACCCGAACTGTCACAAGCCAGGCATCAACGTAAATAGACACATGCCTTTGAGCACCCGAACTGACACAGGTCAGGTATCAACATAAATAGACACATGTCTGATGTCACCCGAACTGATACAAGTCAGGTATCAATATAATTGCACTTGCCTGTCGACACCCTAAATGACACATGTCAGGTATAACATAAATAGACACATGTCTGTCAACACCCGAACTTACACAAGCCAGGTATCAACATAAGTAGATTCATGCTTGTCAACACCCGAACTTACAAAAGCCAGGCATCAACATTAATAGACACATGTCTGATGTCACTCGAACTGACACATGTCAGGTGTCAACAAAAGTAGACACATACCTATCGACACCCGAAGTGACACATGCCAGGCATCAACATAAATAGACACATGCCTGTCAACACCAGAACTGACACAAGCCAGGCATTTACACATGTCTGATGTCACCCGAACTGATACAAATCAGGTATCAATATAAATGCACTTGCCTGTCGACACCCGAAATGAAACATGTCAGGTATCAACATAATTAGACACATGTCTGTCAATACCCGAACTTACACAAGCCAGGCATCAACATTAATAGACACATGTCTGTCAACATCCGAACTGACACAAGCCAGGTATCAACATAAGTATATCCATGCCTGTCAACACCCGAATTTGCACAAGCCAGTTAGCAACAAAAACAGACACATGCCTGTCGGCACCCGAACTGACACCAGCCAGGCATTAACATAAACAGACACATGTCTGTCGACACCCGAACTGACACCAGCCAGGCATTAACATAAGCAGACACATGTCTGTCGACACCCGAACTGACACCAGCCAGGCATTAACATAAGCAGACACATGTCTTTCGACACCCGAACTGACACCAGCCAGGCATTTACATAAGCAGACACATGTCTGTCGACACCCGAACTGACACCAGCCAGGCATTAACATAAGCAGACACATGTCTGTCGACACCCGAACTGACACCAGCCAGGCATTAACATAAGCAGACACATGTCTTTCGACACCCGAACTGACACCAGCCAGGCATTAACATAACAACAGACACATGTCTGTCGACACCCGAACTGACACCAGCCAGGCATTAACATAAGCAGACACATGTCTGTCGACACCCGAACTGACACCAGCCAGGCATTAACATAAGCAGACACATGTCTGTCGACACCCGAACTGACACCAGCCAGGCATTAACATAAACAGACACATGTCTGTCGACACCCGAACTGACACCAGCCAGGCATTAACATAATACAACACATGCCTGTCGACACCCGAACTGACACCAGCCAGGCATTAACATAAACAGACACATGTCTGTCGACACCCGAACTGACACCAGCCAGGCATTAACATAAGCAGACACATGTCTGTCGACACCCGAACTGACACCAGCCAGGCATTAACATAAGCAAATCAACAGACACATGTCTGTCGACACCCGAACTGACACCAGCCAGGCATTAACATAAGCAGACACATGTCTGTCGACACCCGAACTGACACCAGCCAGGCATTAACATAAGCAGACACATGTCTTTCGACACCCGAACTGACACCAGCCAGGCATTAACATAAACAGACACATGCCTGTCGACACCCGAACTGACACCAGCCAGGCATTAACATAAACAGACACATGCCTGTCGACACCCGAACTGACACCAGCCAGGCATTAACATAAACAGACACATGTCTTTCGACACCCGAACTGACACCAGCCAGGCATTAACATAAGCAGACACATGTCTGTCGACACCCGAACTGACACCAGCCAGGCATTAACATAAGCAGACACATGTCTGTCGACACCCGAACTGACACAGCCAGCATTAACATAAAGCAGACACATGTCTGTCGACACCCGAACTGACACCAGCCAGGCATTAACATAAGCAGACACATGTCTTTCGACACCCGAACTGACACCAGCCAGGCATTAACATAAGCAGACACATGTCTTTCGACACCCGAACTGACACCAGCCAGGCATTAACATAAGCAGACACATGTCTGTCGACACCCGAACTGACACCAGCCAGGCATTAACATAAGCAGACACATGCCTGTCGACACCCGAACTGACACCAGCCAGGCATTAACATAAGCAGACACATGTCTGTCGACAACCCGAACTGGACACCAAACTGTCCAGTTACGGGAGGCATTAACTAGCATGCCTTCCACACTGTCAGGTTATAAGCAGACACATGTTACGGAAGGATTTCGACACCCGAACTGACTGTCCAGGGTTTGCATGTTTACAAACTGTCAGATACAGGCAGAGTACGGGAGGGTTTATACAACCTGTCAGACATAAACGATGGATAGCGTCATGTTTAGCGGATGGATTAAACCCTACAAACGTCAAGTAAACGGGATTGCCTTAGCGTATAGGTTAACGTTAGGGATTAGCATCGCCTACAAACTGTCATGTTACGGAGGGTTTAGCGTGCGTTCAAACTGTAAAGTTACGCCAGGTTACGAGTGTCAGCTAACGAGAGGGTGATTTAGCCTGCCACAAACTGTCATGTTACGGAGGTTAAGCATGGCATACAAACTGACAGGTATACGGTAGGTTTATGCGTGCCTACAAACTGCCAGGTTACGGGATGGTTTTATGTGTGCCTACAAACTGCCCGGTTATTGTACGTGGTTTAGCCGTGCCTACAAACTGCAGGGATACGGTAAGGTTTAACAGCCTACAACTGTCCAAAATTTTATTTTTTTTTTTAATTTTTTGTTATTATTTTTTTTACGGTAGGTTTAACATGTCCTACAAACTGTCAGGTTACGGGAGGGTTTCAACATGCCTACAAACTGTCAGGTTACGGAGGGTTTAGCATGGCTACAAACTGACAGATTACGAGTATGGATTAAGCATGCCTACAAACTGTCAGGTTACGGGAGGGTTTAGCGTGCCTACAAACTGCCAGGTTACGAGTGTAGCTTAGCAAGCCTACAAACTGTCAGGTTACGGGAGGGTAGCGTTAGCGTGCCTACAAACTGCCAGGTTACGGGAGGGTTTAGTGTGCCTCCACAACTGTCCGGTTATGGGAGGGTTTAGCGTGCCTACAAACTGTCAGGTTACTGAAAAATCACTTGTTGGAGAGTGGCGTGTCGGCGGAGACATTGCTTTTTCGGAGGGTGGCGTGCCGGCGATACCTCACTTGTTTGAGTGGGCGTGTCGGCGGAGAAATCACTTTCGGAGGTTGGCGTGTCGGGGGAGACATCACTTATTGGAGGGTGCGTGTCGGCGGTAGACATTAGTTGTCGATGATGATGTGTCGGTGGAGACTTCACGAATGGGTGGCGTGTCACACATCACTTGTTTGGAGGGTGGCGTGTCGACGGAAAGACATCACTTGTGGAGGGTGGCGTGTCGACGGAGACATCACTTGTTGGTGGAGGGTGGTGTCAGCGAAGACAACACTTGTTGGAGGTTGGCGTGTCGACGGAGACATCACTTGTTGGAGGGTGGCGTGTCGACGGAGACATCACTTGTTGGAGGGTGGCGTGTCGGCGGATACATCACTTGTTGGAGGTGGCGTGTCGCGGAGACATCACTTGTTGAGGGATGACGTGTCGATGGAGTCACAGCGAGTCAGACGAAGACATCACTTGTTGGAGGATGGCGTGTCGACGGAGACATCACTTGTTGGAGGGTGGTGTGTCAGCGGATACATCACTTGTTGGAGGTGTTGCGTGTCGGCGGAGACATAACTTGCCTTGTTAGGGTTACATATTACTTGTCGGATGATGACGTGTCGGTGGAGACATCACTTGTCGAAGGGATGGCTTGTGTACATGGAGACATCACTTTTGAGGAGACATCACTTGTATGTGTGTCGGGGTGGCGTGATGCGTGATGGAGACATTACTTGTTTGGAGAGTGGCGTGTCGGCGGAGACATAAGTCGGAGGGTGTCGTGTCGACGAGACATCAGTTGTCGGAGGATGTCGACGGAGACATCACTATCTTTGAGGGTGGCGTGTCGGGAAGAGACATTACTTGTCGGAGGATAAGTTGTCGTGATGACGTGTCGGAGACATCAATTGTCGGAGGGTGGCGTGTCGGCAGAGACATTACTTGTCGTGAGAAGATTGTCGGAGGGTGGCGTGTCGGCGACCAGAAGTGGTCGACAGAGACATCACTTTTGGAGGGTGGCGTGTCGGCGGAGACATTATTTGTCGGAGGATGGCGTGTAGACGGTGACATCAATTGTCGGAGGGTGGCATGTCGGCGGAGAATTACTTGTCAGAGGATGGCTTGTCGACGGGGACATCACTTGTTGGAAAGTGTAATATTTGTGATGGATGGTGGCGTGTCGGAGGGAGACATTAACTTGTCGAAGGATGTGGCGTGTCGGCGGAGACATCACTTTTTTGAGGGTGCGTGGCGTGTCACACATCACTTGTTTGAGGGTGGCGTGTCGACGGAGACATCACTTGTTGGAGGGTGGCGTGTCGACGGAGACATCACTTGTTGGAGGGTGGCGTGTCGACGGAGACATCACTTGTTGGAGGGTGGCGTGTCAGCGGAGACATCACTTGTTGGAGGGTGGCGTGTCGGCGGAGACATCACTTGTTGGAGGGTGGCGTGTCGGCGGATACATCACTTGTTGGAGGGTGGCGTGTCGCGGAGACATCACTTGTTGGAGGGTGGCGTGTCGACAGAGACATCACTTGTTGGAGGGTGGCGTGTCGCGGAGACATCACTTGTTGGAGGGTGTGTGTCAGCGGATACATCACTTGTTGGAGGGTTGCGTGTCGACGGAGACATTACTTGCCGTAGGGTTGCGTGTCGGTTGAGATATTAGTTGTCGGATGATGACGTGTCGGTGGAGACATCACTTGTTGAAGGGTGGTGAGTCGATGGAGACATCACTTGTCGAAGGGTGGTGTGTACATGGAGACATCACTTGTTTTTGAGGGTGGAGACATCACTTGCTGTAGGGTTGCGTGTCGGCGGAGATATGAGTTGTCGGATAATGACGTGGCGATGGAGACATCACTTGTTTGAGAGTGTCTTGTTGACGGAGACATTACTTGTCGGAGGGTGACGTGTCGTCGGAGACATCAGTTGTCGGAGGATGGCTTGTCGACGGAGATATCACTTATTGGAGAGTGTAGTATCTACGGGTGGCGTGTCGGAGGAGACATTACTTGTTGGAGAGTGGCGTGTCGGCGGAGACATAAGTTGTCGGATGATGACGTGTCGATGGAGACATCACTTCTTTGAGGGTGGCGTGTCGACAGAGACATTACTTGTCCAAGGGTGGCGTGTCGACGGAGAATTACTTGTCGGAGGATGGCGTGTCGATAGAGACATCACTTTTTGGAGGATAGCGTGTCGGCGGAGACATTATTTGTCGGAGGATGGCGTGTCGACGGTGACATCAATTGTCGGAGGGTGGCATGTCGGCGGAGAATTACTTGTCGGAGGATGGCTTGTCGACGGGGACATCACTTGTTGGAAAGTGTAGTATCTGTGGGTGGCGTGTCGGAGGAGACATTACTTGTCAGAGGATGGCGTGTCGGCGGAGACATTATTGTCCGAGGGTGGCGTGTCGGCGGAGACATTACTTGTCGAAGGATGGCGTGTCGACGGATAAATCACTTGTTGGAGAGTGGCGTGTCGACGGAGACATTACTTGTCGGAGGATGGCGTTTCTTAGGGTGGCGTGTCGGCGGAGACAATACTTGTCGGAGGATGGCGTGTCGGAGGGTGGCGTGTCGACGGAAACATTACTTGTCGGATGATGACGTGTCGATGGAGATATCATTGTAGGAGTGTGGCGTGGTCGGCGATGACATCACTTGTTTGAGTGTGGCGTGTCGGCGGAGACTTCACTTTCGGAGGGTGGCGTGTCGGCGGAGACTTCACTTTCGGAAGGTTGCGTGTCAGTGGAGACATTACTTGTCGAAGGAAGGCGTGTCGACGAATAAATCACTTGTTGGAGAGTGGCGTGTTGGCGGAGACATTACTTGTCAGAGGGTGGCGTGTGCGGAGAATCACTTGTTGGAGAGTGCGTGTGTCGGTTAAGACATTACTTGTTGGAGGGTGGCGTGTCGGCGGATACATTACTTGTCGGAGGATGGCGTTTCGGCGGAGACAATACTTGTCGGAGGATGGCGTGTCGGCGGAGACATTACTTGTCGGAGGGTGGTGTGTCGGCGGAGACATTGCTTGTTGGATGGCGTGTCGACGGAGACATCACTTGTTGGAGGGTGGTGTCGCGGAATACATCACTTGTTGGAGGGTGGCGTGTCGCGGAGACATCACTTGTTGGAGGGTGGCGTGTCGGCGGAGACATCACTTGTTGGAGGGTGGCTGTCGGCGGATAATCACTTGTTGGAGGGTGTTGCGGCGGAGACATCACTTGTTGGAGGTGGCGTGTCGACGGAGACATCACTTGTTGGAGGGTGGCGTGTGATCACTTGTTGGAGGTGCTGTCGGCGGATACATCACTTGTTGGAGGATGGCGTGTCGACGGAGACATCACTTGTTGGAGGGTGGTGTGTCAGCGGATACATCACTTGTTGGAGGGTTGCGTGTCGACGGAGACAACTTGCCGTAGGGTTGCGTGTCGGCGGAGATATTACTTGTTGGAGGATGACGTGTCGGTGGAGACATCACTTGTCGAAGGGTGGTGTGTCGATGGAGACATCACTTGTCGAAGGGTGGTGTGTACATGGAGACATCACTTGTTTGAGGGTGGAGACATCACTTGTAGGTGTGGTGAGATACGGAGGTGCGTATCGTCGGAGACATCAGTTGTCGGAGGATGTGCTTGTCGACGGAGATATCACTTATTGGAGAGTGTAGTATCTGGGTGGCGTGTCGGAGGAGACATTACTTGTTGGAGAGTGGCGTGTCGGCGGAGACATACGTTGTCGGATGATGACGTGTCGATGGATACATCACTTGCTTTGAGGATGGCGTGGCGACAGAGACATTACTTGTCGGAGGATGGCGTTTCTTAGGGTGGCGTGTCGGCGGAGACAATACTTGTCGGAGGATAGCGTGTCGGAGGGTGGCGTGTCGACGGAAACATTACTTGTCGGATGATGACGTGTCGATGGAGATATCATTGTAGGAGTGTGGCGTGGCGGCGATGACATCACTTGTTTGAGTGTGGCGTGTCGGCGGAGACTTCACTTTCGGAGGGTGGCGTGTCGGCGGAGACTTCACTTTCGGAAGGTTGCGTGTCAGTGGAGACATTACTTGTCGAAGGAAGGCGTGTCGACGAATAAATCACTTGTTGGAGAATGGCACATTACTTGTGGAGAGGTGGCGTGTTGCGGAGACATCACTTGTTGGAGAGTGGCGTGTCGGGTTAAGACATTACTTGTTGGAGGGTGGCGTGTCGGCGGATACATTACTTGTCGGAGGATGGCGTTTCGGCGGAGACAATACTTGTCGGAGGATGGCGTGTCGGCGGAGACTTTACTTGTCGAAGGATGGTGTGTCGGCGGAGACATTGCTTGTCGGAAATGACGTGTCGATGGAGACATCACTTGTTGGAGGGTGGTGTCAGCGATGACAACACTTGTTGGAGGTTGGCGTGTCGACGGAGACATCACTTGTTGGAGGGTGGCGTGTCGGCGGATACATCACTTGTTGGAGGGTGGCTTGTCGGCGGATACATCACTTGTTGGAGGATGGCGTGTCGACGGAGACATCACTTGTTGGAGGGTGGTGTGTCAGCGGATACATCACTTGTTGGAGGGTTGCGTGTCGACGGAGACAACTTGACGTAGGGTTGCGTGTCGGCGGAGATATTAGTTGTTGGATGATGACGTGTCGGTGGAGACATCACTTGTCGAAGGGTGGTGTGTCGATGGAGACATCACTTGTCGAAGGAGTGGTGTGTACATGGAGACATCACTTGTTTGAGGGTGGAGACATCACTTGCTGTAGGGTGACGTATCGTCGGAGACATCAGTTGTCGGAGGATGGCTTGTCGACGGAGATATCACTTATTGGAGAGTGTAGTATCTACGGGTGGCGTGTCGGAGGAGACATTACTTGTTGGAGAGTGGCGTGTCGGCGGAGACATACGTTGTCGGATGATGACGTGTCGATGGAGACATCACTGCTTTGAGGATGGCGTGGCGACAGAGACATTACTTGTCCAAGGGTGGCGTGTCGACGGAGAATTACTTGTCAGAGGATGGCGTGTCGATAGAGACATCACTTTTTGGAGGGTGGCGTGTCGGCGGAGACATTATTTGTCGGAGGATGGCGTGTCGACGGTGACATCAATTGTCGGAGGGTGGCATGTCGGCGGAGAATTACTTGTCGGGGATGGCTTGTCGACGGGGACATCACTTGTTGGAAAGTGTAGTATCTGTGGGTGGCGTGTCGGAGGAGACATTACTTGTCAGAGGATGGCGTGTCGGCGGAGACATTATCTGTCCGAGGGTGGCGTGTCGGCGGAGACATTACTTGTCGAAGGATGGCGTGTCGACGGATAAATCACTTGTTGGAGAGTGGCGTGTCGACGGAGACATTACTTGTCGGAGGATGGCGTTTCTTATGGTGGCGTGTCGGCGGAGACAATACTTGTCGGAGGATGGCGTGTCGGAGGGTGGCGTGTCGACGGAAACATTACTTTTCGGATGATGACGTGTCGATGGAGATATCATTGTAGGAGTGTGGCGTGGCGGCGATGACATCACTTGTTTGAGTGTGGCGTGTCGGCGGAGACTTCACTTTCGGAGGGTGGCGTGTCGGCGGAGACTTCACTTTCGGAAGGTTGCGTGTCAGTGGAGACATTACTTGTCGAAGGAAGGCGTGTCGACGAATAAATCACTTGTTGGAGAGTGGCGTGTTGGCGGAGACATTACTTGTCAGAGGGTGGCGTGTTGATGGAGAATCACTTGTTGGAGAGTGGCGTGTCGGTTAAGACATTACTTGTTGGAGGGTGGCGTGTCGGCGGATACATTACTTGTCGGAGGATGGCGTTTCGGCGGAGACAATACTTGTCGGAGGATGGCGTGTCGGCGGAGACTTTACTTGTCGAAGGATGGTGTGTCGGCGGAGACATTGCTTGTCGGAAATGACGTGTCGATGGAGACATCACTTGTTGGAGGGTGGTGTCAGCGAAGACAACACTTGTTGGAGGTTGGCGTGTCGACGGAGACATCACTTGTTGGAGGGTGGCGTGTCGGCGGATACATCACTTGTTGGAGGGTGGCTTGTCGGCGGATACATCACTTGTTGGAGGATGGCGTGTCGACGGAGACATCACTTGTTGGAGGGTGGTGTGTCAGCGGATACATCACTTGTTGGAGGGTTGCGTGTCGACGGAGACAACTTGCCGTAGGGTTGCGTGTCGGCGGAGATATTAGTTGTTGGATGATGACGTGTCGGTGGAGACATCACTTGTCGAAGGGTGGTGTGTCGATGGAGACATCACTTGTCGAAGGGTGGTGTGTACATGGAGACATCACTTGTTTGAGGGTGGAGACATCACTTGCTGTAGGGTGACGTATCGTCGGAGACATCAGTTGTCGGAGGATGGCTTGTCGACGGAGATATCACTTATTGGAGAGTGTAGTATCTACGGGTGGCGTGTCGGAGGAGACATTACTTGTTGGAGAGTGGCGTGTCGGCGGAGACATACGTTGTCGGATGATGACGTGTCGATGGAGACATCACTGCTTTGAGGATGGCGTGGCGACAGAGACATTACTTGTCCAAGGGTGGCGTGTCGGCGGAGAATTACTTGTGAGAGGATGGCGTGTCGATAGAGACATCACTTTTTGGAGGATGGCGTGTCGGCGGAGACATTATTTGTCGGAGGATGGCGTGTCGACGGTGACATCAATTGTCGGAGGGTGGCATGTCGGCGGAGAATTACTTGTCGGAGGATGGCTTGTCGACGGGGACATCACTTGTTGGAAAGTGTAGTATCTGTGGGTGGTGTGTCGGAGGAGACATTACTTGTCAGAGGATGGCGTGTCGGCGGAGACATTATCTGTCCGAGGGTGGCGTGTCGGCGGAGACATTACTTGTCGAAGGATGGCGTGTCGACGGAGAAATCACTTGTTGGAGAGTGGCGTGTCGACGGAGACATTACTTGTCGGAGGATGGCGTTTCTTAGGGTGGCGTGTCGGCGGAGACAATACTTGTCGGAGGATGGCGTGTCGGAGGGTGGCGTGTCGACGGAAACATTACTTGTCGGATGATGACGTGTCGATGGAGATATCATTGTAGGAGTGTGGCGTGGCGGCGATGACATCACTTGTTTGAGTGTGGCGTGTCGGCGGAGACTTCACTTTCGGAGGGTGGCGTGTCGGCGGAGACTTCACTTTCGGAAGGTTGCGTGTCAGTGGAGACATTACTTGTCGAAGGAAGGCGTGTCGACGAATAAATCACTTGTTGGAGAGTGGCGTGTTGGCGGAGACATTACTTGTCAGAGGGTGGCGTGTTGATGGAGAATCATTTGTTGGAGAGTGGCGTGTCGGTTAAGACATTACTTGTCGGAGGATGGCGTTTCGGCGGAGACAATACTTGTCGGAGGATGGCGTGTCGGCGGAGACATTGCTTGTCGGAAATGACGTGTCGATGGAGACATCACTTGTAAGAGGGTGGCGTGTCGGCGGAGACATTACTTGTTTGAGTGTGGCGTGTCGGCGGAGTCTTCACCTTCGGAGGGTGGCGTGTCGGTGGAGACATCACTTGTTGGAGGGTTGCGTGTTGGCGGAGACAATAGTTGTCCGATGATGACGTGTCGATGGAGACATCACTTGTTGAAGAGCGGCGTGTCGACGGAGACATCACTCGTTGGAGGATAGCGTGTCAGCGGCGACATCACTTTCGGAGGATGTCGTGTCGGCGAAGACATTACTTGTTGGAGAGTTCCGAGTCGGCGGAGACATTAGTTGTCGGATGATGACTTTTCGGTGGAGACAACAATTGTCGGAGGGTGACGTGTCGGCGAAGACATCACTTGTCGAAGGATGGCGTGTTGATGGAGAGATCACTTGTTGGAGAGTGTAGAATTTGCGGGTGGCGTGTCGGCGGAGACATAACTTGTCGGAGGACGTCATGTCGGAGGGTGGCGTGTCGGCGGAAACAATACTTGTCGGAAGAGGAGGGCGTGTCGGCGGAGACATCACTTGTTGGAAAGTGGCGTGTCGGCGGAGACATAACTTGTTGGAGGATGGCATGTCGGTGGGTGGCGTGTCGGCGGAGTCATAACTTGTTGGAGGATGGCGTGTCGGCGGAAACAATACTTTTCGGAGGAGAAGGGCGTGTCGACGGAGACATCACTTGTTGGAAAGTGGCGTGTCGGCGGAGACATAACTTGTCGGAGGATGGCGTGTTGGCGGAAACAATACTTGTCGGAGGGGGGGGCCGTATCGGCGGAGGCATAAATTGTCGAAGAATGGCATGTCGGAGGGTTGCGTGTCGACGGAGACATAACTTGTTGGAGGTGGCGTGTCGGTGGAGACATAACTTGTCGGAGGATGGCGTGTCGGCGGAAACAATACTTGTCGGATGGAGGCGTGTCGGCGGAGACATCACTTATAGGAGAGTGACGTGTCGGCGGAGACATCACTTGTCAGAGGATGGCGTGTCAGATGGTGGTGTGTTAGCGGAAACAATACTTGTCGGAGGTGGCGTGTCGTCGGAGGCGTAACTTATCGAAGGATGGCATGTCGGGGGGTGGCGTGTCGACGGAGACATCACTTGTTGGAAAGTGTGTTATATGCGGGTGGCGTGTCGGCGGAGATATTGTTGGATTATGGCGTGTCGAAGGGTGGCGTGTCAGCGGAGACATCACTTGTTTGATATTGAGTGTCGGCAGAGACATCACTTGTTGGAGGGTTTCGTGTCGGCGGAGACATCACTTGTTGGAGGTTTGCTTGTCGGCGGAGATTTCACTTATCGGAGAATGGCGTGTCGGAAGTTGGCGTGTCGGCGGAAACATTACTTGTTGGAGGGTGGCGTTTCGGCGGAGACATTAATTGTCGGAGATCGGCGTGCCGGAGGGTGGCATTTCGATAGAGACATCACTTGTTGAAAGGTGGCTTGTCGGCGGAGACATCACTTGTCGGAGGGTGGCGTGTCGGCGGAGACATCACTTGTCGGAGGGTGGCGTGTCGGCGGAGCCATTATAATGACTTGTCGGAGGATGAAGTGTCGCCGTAGACATTACTTGTCGGAGAATGGTGTGTATGAGGATGGTGTGTCGGCGGAGACATCACTTGTTGGAGCATGGCGTGTTGACGGAGATATCACTTGTCGGAGGATGGCGTGTCGACGGAGAGATCACTTGTTGAAGGGTGGCGTGTCGACGGAGACACAACTTGCCGTAGGGTGGCGTGTCGACGGAGATATAACTTGTCGGAGGGTGGCGTGTCGACGAAGAGATCACTTGTTGAAGGTTGGCGTGTCGACGGAGACATCACTTGTCGGAGAATGGCGTGTCGACGGAGACATCACTTGTCGGATGCGTGTTGGCGGGGACATTACTTGGATGATAACGTGTCGGCGGAGACATCACTTGTTGGAGTGTGGCGTGTCGGCGGAGATATCACTTGTCGGAGAATGGCGTGTCGGCGGAGACATTTCTTGTGAGAGGGTGGCGTGTTGGCGGAGACATTACTTGGAGGATGGCGTGTCGGAGGGTGTCGTGTCGGCGGAGACATCACTTGTTGGAGGTTGGCGTGTCGGCCGAGATATCACTTGGTTAGAGGGTGGCGTGTCGGCGGAGACATTACTTGTTGGAAGGTGGCGTGTCTGTGGAGACAATTTTGGTCCGGACATGGCAGATGCAATTACACAGTAACACATGCACTTTAATTACACATTGATTCCATCAGGCAGCTATTTCCGTCACAACTCCAGTAACTGTTAAGTCTGTAGGTTAAAAGTACATCGTGTCGGACACCCGAGACGTCAGAGCCATGCATTATTAATGTACAAACTATTTATTTCTCTGGTTAGTTTATGGGTGTCATTGACTACCCACTATCGACTGTGCAGACAACACTGAGGGATTCAACACCGTCCTGGCCATAGTTTACACGTCATCCACAAATCGCGACAAACCATCTCTATCAGTAAACTCTGCAGCAACCAACAAATCACCATCACAAATAAAGTATTTCAGGAATTCCTACGTGTTTCAAATTTATAATGCATGTCACTATGGCAAATCAAACGTTTTATTATCCAATAACTGGATAATCATATCCACTGTAGTTTCAATAATATTGTATAGATTTGATTTATATACAATGATTATATATTGGTATTGTATATAAATTGTATATGATAAATTTTATATTTTAATATTTTAGCATTTATATTTGCATACAATATTTGTTTCCCATATAGAATCTTAACATATACATCACAATTGAAAAACACCAGAATTTAAATACAAATTGTCGAATACAAATTAATATTTTACTATACAAATGCGAAATATTGAATACATTAATATAAGGTCGACGCACGTATTGTGGAGATGAAAGACTTTATTTTTTTATATTTAATATGCACTTTTAAAAAAAATGAACATTAAACAGATAACTGATTTATTTTATTAAATTTTATTTAATTAGTCATGTAAAAGGACAATGCACACTTAGGTACAAGTTAGTATCTTGTACGTACATGATAGTATAATGTTGAAACTCTCGGTATTAAAGGCTGTGGCTGGTTTACTGTCACAATGGCATCGCATGAAGCTATACGTATATTACGTAAACTTTGTTTAAGCCAAAGGGAGAAAAGAATATATGTTGTGGAGTTGTTATGCTGTGATAAGTTTCCGAACACATATATGTAAATGTTTATAACAGAGTATTTACTATGATCATCATTTGGATAATAATTGATGTGTGTATATATGTCTAATAAACACAAAAACACATATGAAATAATTTGTTTTGCTTTTGTTGTCTGTGCAATCAGTAACTCATTCGAATTAGGGCATAATGCCTAGGATTTTTTTTCGGAGGCAGTTAATTATTTTCAATACTACTATTCTGAAGTAAAATAAATGCTCAAACATTTCCAATAATGGCACCATTGTGAAGTATTTAACTTTTATTACTGAAGAAAATTACGAATTTGTTTAATAGATAAAACTTATCATTCATCGGAGATGTATCATATCCATTTTATCACTAAATGTATCTTATCTATAAAACAAGCGACTATACAGTTTTCTCGAAAGGAACTATACAGTGTCAGTTTCAAAATAATGCAAGTGACTATACAGTTTCAACTCATAATCCGGCAATTTCAAATTACGATTGTGAAAAAGATATTGTTCTCATTAATATATATTTATATTTTAATATTTTAGCATTTATATTTGTATACAATATTTGTTTCCCATATAGAATCTTAACATTTACATCACAATTGAAAAACACCAGAATTTAAATACAAATTGTCGAATACAAATTAATATTTTACTATACAAATGCGAAATATTGAATACATTATTATAAGGTCGACGCGCGTATTGTGAAGATGAAGGACTTTATTTTTTTTATATCTAATATGCACTTTTAAAAAAATGAACATAAAACAGATAACTGATTTATTTTATTAAATTTTATTTAATTAGTCATTTAAGAGGACAATGCACAATTTGCAATTGTCACACTTCAATGTACATATGAAATATGATTACAGTCGATAATACCACTATTGGCACCTATAATTTGTTAGAGATATGCGTTCAACATACAGTGATTATGTCAAATTAATAGAATTGTTCACCCTCTTTGGGGTTACATAGGAGAATCTCATCCCGGGGGTGGGGGTGGGGTGGGGGGGGGTTAAGATCCGTTAGCTGACACACCGAGTGTTTGGCATAGTTGATATTTCCTTTCGTACACCAATGGGGTGAAAGATTCTTTTTCTCTAACCCTGTGCGCCACGGCGTTGTCTCTATCAATATCGTGTCAGCAATGCAAGCAATGATGTCATGGCGTGACCTGAATGAATTGTACAATATGCATATGAAATAGGGAACCAATAACTTCAAAACGTTCTAAGAAATAGTGATAATAAATTCAATTATCAAAATCATTGCAATTGTCAAAATCAAAGATTGCTGCTTTCTGGCCATCTTATGATTTGACCAGTACCATAACAAGGCACAAAGAGATACTTACATATTCGTGTGACTAGTCTGAAGGTCGGACGTACAAACCATGGACGTATTGTCAAACTGAAAGACTGAAAAATAAACCACTTCATTTCTTAAATAATACAAGTATCTAGTCGGAGTCCGACTCTGAACTGGAACATCGAGTGCTCTTAGCAGCTTCGAATCTGCTGTCCGGTGACAATTTATCTTCAATTCAAAGACACACAAATGAAATAAGAGTTGAAGTATGATTGATGTTGGGTTTGTTACGTTATATTAATCGTGTGTAAATGTGTGTGTATGTTGGTTTTTTTTTTAAATTTAATTTGCATTGCATCTACTGACTGCCGTAAATTGATTCATAAATTGAGAAAGTAAACGAACTAATAAACTGACGTGGCTCTATTATTTTATTACACTATTACATTTAAATTTACATTTGATGATTTGTAAATACATGTATAACGTAACAATTGAAATAAGGTTGTGATAGCACACATATACCAAACTTTACATCACGCGACTAACTTTTGAGACGACCCCGTCAGATTTCACATTCACAGCTCATTCTCACATTTACGGAAGCGTATTAGGCTCACGTACGAATATATTATTTAGGATAGCGAAAATGTTTTATTTGGCGGCCGCCAGATGATTAAGTGGCGGCCGCCAAATAATTATGTGGCGGCCGCCATTTAGGTATTTGGCGGCCGCCACTGAATTATCTGGCGTCCCGATTCTACGGGCAAAAGTAAATTAGAAGTTCGAAATTTAATGATATTTTTTCTATCTTTTTCATTCAATTTCAATAAATAATTCTCCATTTGAAAATTGTTTTTAAAAACTGTATACATTTTTTTCCTTTTGATGACAACTTCATATCATCAAACCACCTTTGAATAAATTGATCCTGAAGTATTTGTTTAATGGTAATTTTTAAATATATTTTGTTCAATGTACAAGATTACTGTATATTCCATACAAAATTTAAGCCATAAAAATATTTCGCACAAAATCGATTCATTTACAACTTATGTTTCCATTTACATGCAACTGGTTCATTAGTTTATATATTTTGCTTGACAATTTACCAGTTGAAATTAAATTATACCAAAACATGACCATTCTACATTTCATTTCAATACTCAACGCATATCTACCCAATTCACCATAGACCATAAAGTTTGGTGTACTACGTCTCAAACCTAAGAAACGTTTACAGAATTGCAAGTGATTTTTTTCAATAATAGTAATATTCTCAAAACGCCATACTTCAACAGAATATAAAAGAATAGGTTGTACAAGACTGTCAAAAATCTTCAGTTGTAAATCAACTGGCAAAGAATTTTTTTTGTAAACAAGCAAATAAAGTTGTTTTTTTTCGCCTGTTCGGCTTATTTACTTTATGCTTAAGCAAATGTACCATTATAGTTAAATAAAATGCCTAAGTATGTAGAAGATTCCTTCGTTGCAAAATAAAAAGCGCAAACGTGTTTGACACTTCCGTTTTGAGAATACAACAACTTTAGTTTTTTGCGTATTAACCTTAAGTTTTCACTCATTACAATATATTTCAAACATATTCAATAAAGTCTGTAGTCCATCTGCTGATTCGGAAATAATAACAGTGTCATCAGCATAAAGGATAAGAAACATCTTAATAAACAATCCAACATCATCACTCAAGCTTTTCATAGTTTGGAGACAACTGGCGTCGTTTTCATGAAAAAAGTCTTCTAAATCATTTAGATAAATCGCAAATAAAAAAGGTGACAAATTTCCCCTTTGTTTTAGAGCAATATTACTATCAAATATTTCTGTCAGTTCATTCCCTTTCTTGACACACGCTTTCGTGTTGGCATATAAGTTAATTATGACCTTTAGAATTTTCCCGGTTATGTTACTTTTTTAACCTTTTTCCATAATCCTATTCTTCAAACAGAGTTGAAAGCTTTTTGGAAATCTACGAAAGAGCAATATAATTTTTTCTTGAGTGATATATATATAGATATAAGGGTATGTAAAACAAAAATATTATCAACAGTAGAATGTTGCTTTCTAAAACCAGCTTGAGCACCACTTATGATATGAAGTTCATCAGATAACTTATTAAGTCTGGTATTCAAAATAGATGCGAACACTTTTCCTAAGCAAGACACCAGGCTAATCGCTCTATAATGATCTTTGGATCTCCTTTGTTTTATACAAAGGTTTTATTACAAAGGAGTAGATATGATAGGACCAGTATTTGGCCTTAATTTTTCAGGCCGAAAAACATTAACTCTGATCCACATCAATTTCACATCAATAAATACTCTCATACTTGTCATTCATCAAACCATAACTTTTTATAACCATGTACACGATGTGCTCCACCTATGACGTCATCAAATTGATGATTTTCCTCTTCTCGCAAAATTTTGCTAGAAATTCATCATCTGTAGGTTAGAAAAGGCTTGAAATGGATTTGGCCGCCACCTTGGAGCAACTTTATATTTTGCATGGATATGCGTAAATACACGATACACAACGTGTGAAAATCTCTTTCTGCTCCACGAAGGCAGCCACATTCATTTTTAGAGAAAACCACTCAAAAAGTATGAGTTTTCAAGGATTTTTGTGAAAAATGGCGGGAAACTGCATATTGATGACGTCATAGTGAACATAATTGGCACATGCAGGATATTTTCGGGATGTTATGTGTTAGCAAATATATTCAACTGTGATATGACAAAATATGTTGTTCTTTACTGGAGAATAAATTTTGCTTTTCCACGATTAAAATGTGTTTTTTTATGTATTCATTTATAAAACAGTCTATACCAACTGCCTTATTATTACTAAGATTTTTAATTGCATGCTTTATTTCATCCACAGTAATTACATCATTCAATATATCATCAAACAAACCATCGTTTACATCATCTAAGTCAAAATGTTCGTCTGTATTATCTCCCTTGTTAAGATTTTTGAAATAATCATTTGACCTCCAATATCATTTAATAACCTCCAAAATGCTTTTGGGTTACATGTCGCAGTATGTCTTATTTCGTTCTGTTTATTCTCTTTATGCGTCATGAAATGTTTATTTAAAGTTTGTCTATACTTTTTGCTTGCATGTTTTAATGTTGATTTATTGTCTAAATTTTTACAATGTTTATATTTATTTTTAGCTGCATGAAAATCTTTTCTTCTGTTACGACAATCACTCCCAAACCAAGGTTTATTATTGGTTTGGCTAATATACTTTGCACTATTTTTGTACCTTTTTAGCAGATGTCTTAAATAGATCACTGATATCATTTACAACATTATCGATATCCTTAGATGTGATATTGTTATTCTCCTTCTTAGTTAAGGATTCTAACTGTTCATTTATAATATCTAATTGTTCACAGCAGTCTTCTTGTACATAATTATAAAAGGATTGTTGTTTATCTGCTCTCCATTTAATGTAAGCATTATCTTTAGATAAGTTTAGATCATCCTCTCTTGGTGAAGGTTCAGTATTATTTTTACTACTTAAACGAAATACAATTTTACTATGTACATCAGAGAGTAAAGGGTCAAAAGCCATTACATCAAAATCAGTGATTAATTCAAAGAAATTAGATGGTACTCTTAAATAGTCTACAACACTTGTGTCGTTACAAGTATATTTAGAACTATTGAATATAAATGATTTTTTTACATTACATGTATATATGAAAATATATCTAGTTATTGAATAATGCAACGTTTCATGTACTACAGTCCCGTGATAATAAGAAATTTAAAAACGTAAATATTACCCCAATCGGATTGTGTATAGAATAGAGATGGCGTAGAGAGATAATAGCAATGCGTGAAATCTCAGAATCTTGAAATAAATGTGTACATATTTTGTTTGAAGAGTGAATAGAAAGATACGAAAAAGAAAACAGATCAATAATGTTACACGTGCATGTCAGCTAGTGGATGGATATGTGTACAGACGATTTAAATGTACCTTCTAGCAAGGTAACTGAGCAAGAGTTTAACAATACCGATTGATATTGGCCTTGATAGTATGTTCTGACCAACCCCAGCAGACTTTATTTACCTTTTGGATAAATTTTATTAATTTGGTATGACGGCCATGTCTGTGTTGACATTCGCGGGTGTTGGCGACACAGTTAGTAATTGATTTGTACGTTAATGGTCCTAGCTTTTCACACCTCTCCGTCCACTTCCGACCCGACATCTCACCACCCACATATCGGGGTGAAACAGTTAAATGTATACGTGGACAGCTGTGTGACCAATATTCCTATTTTATGATATTTTTACTACGTATCAGTCCATCTATTTAGTGGTATAAATTGCTTTGATAGTGTCTCCCATTTATCTACTCTTTGACCGAAATTTGCCCCCACAGGCACTACTTGTCATTACCTTAGCATTTAGAAATGTTGTTTATTTTGTAAGTCTTTAATTGACCATTATGTATTGTGAACCAAAGTTTGAAGGCGTTTACCCATGCATGAAAAGGACGTATCAAACAGGTTGATTAATTACAGACCAGTTATGTTATTTACTTTAAATGTAATCTGCCAACTTTTATATGCCTGTTGGTATGCGGAACCGGAAGTAACCAAACATGAAGCGCGTCAAATGGCGCTTGTTATAGAATTGTTAAGATTCAAGTATCATATCGAATTGATATAGTCAGGTCAGATGAACTTGTAACGTAACATAACACGACGTCACATAAATGATGACATTTCAACAATTCCATTACTGCCAGGTACAGTACCACGAGATGTAACTGCCAGTTACAGTAACACGAGATGTTACTACTAGTTACAGTACCACGAGATGTTACTACTAGTTACAGTAACACGAGATGTTACTGCCAGTTACAGAACCACTAGATGTTACTACCAGTTACAGTACCACTAGATGTTACTACCAGTTACAGTACCACTAGATGCTACTGCCAGTTACAGTACCACGAGATGTTACTGCCAGTTACAGTACCACGAGATGTTACTACCTGTTACAGTACAACTAGATGTTACTACCAGTTACAGTACCACTATATGTCACTGCCAGTTACAGTACCACTAGATGCTACTACCAGTTACAGTACCACGAGATGTTACTATTAGTTACAGTACCACGAGATGTTACTACCAGTTACAGTACAACTAGATGTTACTACCAGTTACAGTACCACTATATGTTACTAACAGTTACAGTACCACGAGATGTTACTGCCAGTTACAGTACCACGAAATGTTACTACCAGTTACAGTTCCACCAGATGTTACTGCCAGTTACAGTACCACTAGATGGTACTGCCAGTTATAGTTCCACCAGATGTTACTACCAGTCACAGTACCACTAGATGTTACTACCAGTTACAGTACCACTAGATGTTACTGCCAGTTACGTACCACTTGATGTTACTACCAGTTACAGTACCACTAGATGTCACTACAAGTTACAGTACCACGAGATGTTACTACCAGTTCCAGTTCAACCAGATGTTACTACCAGTTAAAGTACCACTAGATGTTAGTACCAGTTACAGTTCCACCAGATGTTACTACCAGTTACAGTACCACCAGATGTTACTACCCTTACAGTACCACTAGATGTTACTACCAGTTACAGTTCCACCAGATGTTACTACCAGTTACAGTACCACTAGATGTTGGTACCAGTTACAGTACCACTAGATGTTGGTACCAGTTACAGTACCACTAGATAATATTACCAGTTACAGTACCACTATATGTTACTACCAGTTACAGTACCACAAGAAGTTACTGCCAGTTACAGTACCACTAGATGTTACTGCCAGTTACAGTACCACTAGATGTTGGTACCAGTTACAATACCACGAGATAATATTACCAGTTACAGTACCACTAGATGGTACTACCAGTTACAGTACCACAAGAAGTTACTGCCAGTTACAGTACCACTAGATGCTACTACCAGTTACAGTACCACGAGATGTTACTATTAGTTACAGTACCACGAGATAATATTACCAGTTACAGTACCACAAGAAGTTACTACCAGTTACAGTACCACCAGATGTTACTACCAGTTACAGTACCACTAGATAATATTACCAGTTACAGTACCACTAGATGTTACTACCAGTTACAGTACCACAAGAAGTTACTGCCAGTTACAGTACCACTAGATGTTGGTACCACATACAATACCACGATATAATATTACCAGTTACAGTACCATTAGATGTTACTACCAGTTACAGTACCACAAGAAGTTACTGCCAGTTACAGTACCACTAGATGGTACTGCCAGTTATAGTTCCACCAGATGTTACTACCAGTTACAGTACCACTAGATGTTACTAACAGTTACATTATCACTAGATGTTACTACCAGTTACAATTCCATCAGATGTTACTACCAGTTACAGTACCACTAGATGTTACTACCAGTTACAGTACCACTAGATGTTACTACCAGTTACAGTACCACTAGATGTTACTGCCAGTTACAGTACCACTAGATGTTACTACCAGTTACAGTACCACTAGATGTTACTGCCAGTTACAGTACCACTAGATGTTACTGCCAGTTACAATACCACTAGATGTTACTACCAGTTACAGTACCACTAGATGTTACTAACAGTTACATTATCACTAGATGTTACTACCAGTTACAATTCCACCAGATACTACTACCAGTTACAGTACCACTAGATGTTACTACCAGTTACATTACCACTAGATGCTACTACCAGTTACAGTACCACTAGATGGTACTGCCAGTATACACTGTACTCCATACCAGATGTATCACATCAGTTACAGTACCACTGTTACTGCCAGTTATAGTTCCACCAGATGTCACTACCAGTTACAGTACCACTAGATGTTACTGCCAGTTACAATACCACTAGATGTTACTACCAGTTACAATACCACTAGATGCTACTACCAGTTACAATACCACTAGATGCTACTTCCAGTTACAATACCACTAGATGCTACTGCCAGGTACAGTACCACTAGATGTTACTGCCAGGTACAGTACCACTAGATGTTACTGCCAGTTACAGTACCACTAGATGTTACTGCCAGTTACAGTACCACTAGATGTTACTGCCAGTTACAGTACCACTAGATGTTACTGCCAGTTACAGTACCACTAGATGTTACTAACAGTTACAGTACCACTAGATGGTACTGCCAGTTATAGTTCCACCAGATGTCACTACCAGTTACAGTACCACTAGATGTTACTGCCAGTTACAATACCACTAGATGTTACTACCAGTTACAATACCACTAGATGCTACTACCAGTTACAATACCACTAGATGCTACTACCAGTTACAATACCACTAGATGCTACTTCCAGTTACAATACCACTAGATGCTACTGCCAGGTACAGTACCACTAGATGTTACTGCCAGGTACAGTACCACTAGATGTTACTGCCAGTTACAGTACCACTAGATGTTACTGCCAGTTACAGTACCACTAAAAGTTACTGCCAGTTACAGTACCACAAGATGTTACTGCCAGTTACAGTACCACTAGATGTTACTGCCAGGTACAGTACCACTAGATGTTTGTTACATTTGAACAAACATGGTAGCCCTTCATTCCAGCAGATTACAGGCCTAGTATAAGATCTCTAGACATCTTAGGTATTCACAAGAAGTCGTTTTAATATTTTAGCCTATTTGACCATTATGGCTTTGAATGAAAAGTTCATTCATTTTTAACAAATTTGGTACCTTCATTTCAGCATGCCGCAAGCCAAATATGAGTAGCATGGGCGTTTCTGTTCTTGAAAAGAAGTTGTTTAAAAATTAAAGCCTTTTTGACCCCTGTGACCTTGAATGAAGATCAATGTAATTCACTTTAATAGACTTAGTAGCGCTTCAAGCCAGCATGTCACAAGACCTGTCACAGTCTAATATAACGTTTCTAGGCCTCTTAGTTATTCACAAGAAGTTGTTAAAGATTTTATCCTATTAAACCCCTGTGACCTTGAATGAACCAAATATATTTAAACTTTGTAGACTAACATTGGAAATATCTCGGACAATCTGAAAAATGAGCTTGATTCAAACAGTAATTTACGGACTTATTGCCCTTTGCACTAATAATTACGATTGGTCCTTGTAAATACGATAGTTTGAGTAAATATGCTCCAGCTCAATTTAAACTTTGTATGTAAACTAACATTGGAAAGATCTTGAACGAGTTCGAAAATCAGCTTGTTTCGACTCTAACTTAATTACAGAGTTATTGCACTTTACGATACTAATTATTGAACCTTGTGAACACGATAATACCAGTTAATATGCACCAACCTTAATGAAACTTTGTGTGTAGAGCTATTTCATGTAAAAAAGACATCAGTTGGCTAGTAATTGACATAGCTATTTTTATCAAATATCATGTAACCGTAAAGGGCCCGTGGGCCTCTTGTTAATCATGGAGCTGAAGGTTGGGGGTTTCATAAGGCTCCTGACATTGAAAATCATTGAAGTTTTTGTATTTGGCATTAAAAAACTGCAGCAAATTTTATGGTTTATCAAGAATTAAGGAAAATGTCTTCTGAAATAGGGAGAAAACTGAAAATTTTCAAATATTGGATTAAATTTAAACAGACTGACAACTGTGCTTTGAATGCATGCTATCAGGAAATATTAGAAGTGAATGATTGGATGAAGTAGGAAATGAATTATTTAGGATAGGGTAGGGTATATGTGGCCGTTTGGGGATTTATATACAACTGACTATATAATCAATGTTATAAAATATAAATTATCTGATATGTTCAAGCAGGAATGTATAAAAAAAACTTCATCTTCATATTGTTCATTGTACAAGTTTATTGGTCAAAATTTCCGCTTACAACCTTATTTAACAAAACCAATTGGTTTCATGAATTTAAAAGAAATAACAAAAATACAAATTAAATATTGAAACGGGCAGGTACAACAATTTAGAAAGATATGAAAGAACATCCAGGAACTGTAACAGCGAGAACATTGAAGATGAATTTCCTTTTAAAATGTGTGTGTTATCTAATTTTAAGAAAATGTTTTATGAAGAAATAATATTTCACTAGACCGAGTGTGTACAAATTAATTTAACTTTTAGAAACAGAGAACAAAAAAGAGTTATCAAATTTAGCAAAGTATATCAATTTAAGTTATACAATAAGAAATAACATGTTAAAAGTTAAAATTAGCATAGTCTTAAGGGTCAAAGTATTCCAAACCTACTGATTATCGTCTATACCTCCGTCCCACTAGTTCTCATCCCTCGCATTCCTCCAGAAGCATTCCCTATTCACAAGCTTTACGAATCCGTCGAATAGTGTCCGATAATACCACCTTCGAACGCCGGTGCGAAGAGATGAAACGCCACCTTCTCTCTAGAGGATACAAATTGGATCTGATCGACCAAGAAATCGAGAAGGTCCGCGCCCTAGATAGAGCCAATCTCCTCATATACCAAACCAGAACTACCACTCAATGTGTTCCCTGTGTGGTAACATTCCATCCTAAGGAACCACTGAAAAATCATTTAGTTAGCAACAAAACTTAGGCGGATTTTCCCAGAACCACCGCTACTAGCCTACCGCAGACAAAAAGATGTAAAAGACATTGTAGTGAGCAGCAAACTTCCTTCTCTTGCTAATGCTGCTGGTCTATCAAACAGAACATTTCAACTTACCCAGCCATAGTTGGAAAGACATGCAGATGATTGCAATTGAGCACTGTTCCTACTGGACACAAACCAAGTGTCAATCGAGAGAGAGAGATTCTGGATTACCTATCTACAGACCCGCTATCCCAAAGGATAGCGTTTTTAGCGTTCTGTCGAACAGCATGGATACATTTTGGTAGATCCGGCCTTCGGCTGCCACTTGCTGAAAGGGTTCATTGTGCAGTATAGTTAAATATTTGTCTACTTTGTCCCGCATTATTGTTCGTATCCAATTATGTAATCGTGTTCGTTTTGTATGTCTTGATAAAGGGGCAGATCGCCTGGAAAATTTGACAATTTTTTTTGTCCACACGTTTGGAATTACTTCCTTGTCCCATACTCTAGTCTTATGTATACTTACGAGGGTTGTTGTGTGTGAGGGTGTACATGTAAGTATGGCGAGAGTGGGTGTTTGCATGGATGTGAGTGTGGATTTTGTGTATTGTGTTTGCATATATGTTTGTTTCAAACCGATAAGCCGGAATATTGATAAGTTCGTTGTATTGTTTAACGGGACAATGTGTTGTGAGGTAAAGAAAACCACGAGGCATACTAACAGGTAGCCATTTTTAATAAAGCATTCTTGGTACATGGTTCTAATAACTTCCGGATCGGGTTGATAGAATACCTAATAGCGGAACGCAACATATAACGAAACGTAACCTATCATCAACATCCCTTCTTCTCCAAATATTTGAACGAATTTCAAATATACTGCTTAACATATTTCTCAATTGATACTCATGTACACTTAACCATGTTCCACAAGAAAATAAGCAGATTGAAATTCAAGCATTACCTAAGCTAAATATCGAACTTCTTCAAAATATCAAAACTCTTAATAACAGCATTAAAACAGTCTTTTAACTCTTACTGATCATTTCAACACTTGTGTTAACTAAAAATCAATGCAACATAACTCTATTGAAACAAAATGAACAAAGTCTCTGATCCGCACCTTAACATGAGAGTTAAGTGACATAGTCTTTCAGATAGGAAGGTAGCTTTGGATCACGTTTAGGACGAGCGTCTCTAGTTGTAGCTGGCGTTCCTGGCACTACATTTGATGGAATGTTCAATGTCTCTCCTTTCGCGATCCTGTTGTCGTAACGCGTTCGCGGAGTTACTGGTTGAGGAAGCTCGTCTTGTGATGGGCTAATATCATGAGATGTGTTTTGAGGTGTAATCTCTGGTACGCGAAATGGAGATAACTCCCGCGGTCGCGCCACTACAGATGTTGGTCTCATGTGTACACGGTTCCTCCGATAAGTACCACCATCTGTACCTTCAACTATGTAGGTTTTTGGGCCAGTTTTTTCCTTCACACTTCCAAGTTTCCACTTTTCACCTTCCAGGTGTTGGAAATACACAGGTTGCCTCGCACTTAGTTCTGATAGCGGACGTGAATGTCTATCAAAAGTCCTTTTCACCGACTGTCGACGCGTCTCGCATTTCTTTGTTATCATCGATTTGGGTGCCGATGAATGTAGACTCGGAATGAATGTACGTGTTGTTCGGCCAAACATTGCTTGAGCAGGGCTTATACCAGTGTCCTGTTGAGGAAGGCTCAGGGTAAAAAAAAGAATTGAAAGATGAAAGGTTTACGCATGGCGCACGGCGGACGGTGCATGATGACAATAGCTCATCCTGACCCCATCCTCGGTCCAGATGTTATTCGCACTATCGCTTACGAACCCCTGGGACCATGGGCAGCATTTGCTTTTCACTGCTGATAGATACTTCTCTTATGGTGGATACTTCTCACGGCTAGGTGGGAACATTTAGAGACCATACTTAACTGTACAGTGCCTCTAGGTCGCCTCGGCTAATCGTCCCTAACAGCAGTTAAATTGTGATAATCCTATTAGTAAGGATTGGAATCTATTAAATAGAGATGGCGGATTAATAGGTCTGGGATTAATTATACTGCACTACCATTACAATAAATCAAATCACAAATAGGCTTTAAGATTACCGTTCACTTGAATGTTATAGCCACAAACAACGGGTCTGTTCAAAAGATTTTTTCCTATGCTGTTTTGCCGTTACTGCTGCTGCTGATGATGTCGATTGTGATGATGGTACATGTAATTGTCGCTAATTTGTCCTGAAATCTAAATATAAGATGTGATGAAAGGTTAATATGTGTTCACGGCCAGCCTTAGAGAAAACAGTTTTCTTCTTCTTCTTCGGGGATAATGACAAACCTTCAAGAAGTTTATATGTCATGCGCTGTTAAAAATATGAATATATAGTTAGTTTTTTCCCCTAAAATTATGTATTTAGTAGTTTTGGTAACATATGTGAGTGCTAAATATGTGACTGGGATGGCAGATTTGAAAGAGTTCACGGTCTCTGAAGAGATGATAGTTTGTGGTAGGCAGTTCAAATTACAGTTAGTTTGTGGGAAGAAGGAAATTTTACATATGAATCTTTTTTGGTTAGATTTGTATGAAAGAATTTGAATTATGATGGCTAGAACGGGTCCTGCTTTGTAGTGGAGTAAGAATTTTTATAGGAAATAGGACAACAGGATGGTTTACTACTCTTATAGAAAAAGATAAGCCGAAGTCTACGGAGGTGTAGGGGTAGCCAGTTCAGGTCGCCAACTATGTCTGAAACTGAACTGGTATTACGATAACGGTCGCATGTAATGTTTGCAGCACGCCATTGGCCTTTCTCTATCTGATTGATGTGGATCTAAAAGTGATGAGCAATTCTCTAGTTTTTGACGAACTAAGAATTTGTATGCGTGATCTTTAATTTGTTTGTATTTGATTTTCAGATTTCGTTTCAAGAAGCCTAATGACTGGATTGCTTTAGATGTAACAGAATTTATATGTTTGTCCCATTTTAGGGTGGATTGGACTGTGCCGCTTAAGTATTTTGCCGAATCTGTGATTTCAAGGGTGTGGCCGTGGAGATGATATTAGGAGTTCAATTTTGCGTGTTTGTTAACTTTTAGAGCTGTACATTTATCTGGATGAAATTCCATGGAAATGATGATTTTACAGCATAAACAAGTGAGGGATATTGGGCGATAATTGAAGGCGTTCTGCTTGCATGTCTCCACTCACCTGGTACTTCACCAAGATTTGGTGATTTTTAAAGATCAGTTTTAGCATTGGAGCAATGGTGGTATTTGACTCTTTAAGAAATTTCCCAAAAATTTCATCTAGACCAGAGGCTTTTCTAGGATTAATGTTAAGTAACTTGGTGATGCCATATTTTGAGATTGTTATTTTATTCATGGTAGGATGAGGAATGGTACCTTTGTCATGGATAGGTGTGTTTGTAAGCGGCATGAAGGTATACATCTGAATGCCGTGCTAAAACCAAATAGAGCTTGAATGACATGACCGCCTTACCTAGTATGAGGTGCAGAAGTCAACAGTTATCGAGACAGTTATCAACGTGTGTCTGACTTTTGACTGTCAATGTTATTTGTTGTTAGTCTGTATGGTAATCGTAGTTTCAAAACTAAGGAGTAAATCGAGAAAACCGATTGTACGTAGTCTTTGTTACATTGCAACGTACACTAGATAGTGTTTGAGAAGTAAATCCGAATGGACTTGTACGACTTTAACCTGTGGAGGACAATATTCAGACAGATCATTTCTCTAATAGATATTGTTTACAGAGTATACAGGCTTTACCAGTGAAAACGGGGGTCAAGTTGTGAGCAAATTAGCCCCGCTTGTCTGTGTTCAAACTGAATATCATTATCATTATGAATACAAACCTGTCTACTAAACAAACAAACGAGAAGCAGTCAGTCTCTAGCAGTCTAGAAGAGCATAGTCGTTTGCTATTTTTTACTTAGACGCCTTGAAATACTTGCAGTAGGTATTGATCGACTTGTGTTCCTCCCCTTAAATAAACAATTCCATTTGTTCATGCTTTCGTATGACCTTGCCTTGCTGAGAGCCGCGAATACGTTGATTAACCAGGTCCGGATACAATAGTCCGGTTTTGGATCCTGACGCTAGACAGAGCCGGTAATTACAGACGGCTTCATTGTAGTATTAATATATATTAATTACTGTTATTAGTTGTTCATAACAGATTTATTTGCATCGCATTAGAATGTACGAGGATGAATGCGATCGATACAGACAACATTCCACATCTTGCCTTGTCCACCAATGTTGTCGGAAAGCACAAACGCATATTTTAACTCTACAATGCATGTACTTCCATGACCAACACCCAATCTGTCAACTGCCTATAAAAACGCTATAAGATTCCTGGTGGATTTGAAAGGCATGTCTATACGTAGTCTATTAGTTGGATCAGTATTTTACAGTCTACAATACAATTCGATACACCGGATGTGACGATAGGTTACATTTGTAACGGTCACGTGACCGACTATGCCAGTCGCTACTATGTGCTGCAACTACAACTGTAGTACGGTCCGTTACCAAGTTCATCTTGGACCCAGGGACTGTTACACACAAACTAAATGCTGCCGACAATATATATAAATAAATGGCTAGTCTACTTGACTCCTGATCACATATAAACAACCATGATCTGATTCATTTACACCTGGTAAATACAACAACTGAATCACCTTGAGCACCCTGTATCTTCAATACCTTATGTCTAGGTAAAGAGACAGTCCTTCGTGTACAAAGTACCAAGTATCACGACACCTAAACCGAGACACCTGTGACTACAATACCGAGTCACCCTTTTACCGCGGCACCGAATGCTTTGGCAAACCTTGTCTCATTGTTCAAGCAACACGCCGCCCTGTGTTACTGAACAACTGGTATCGAATTAACACCCCGTCACGCTGTTCTGCAGTACCCTGTAAGGTATACCCCATAGTGGTAGCAACAGTGGAACCCCAACTTAATCAGCTGGGCCCAAACTTATTCAGCTGACAGAATCATGCCGAAGCAGAGATTCACCTCTTACATCGTATGCGTGCTGCCAATTGATTAATTGATTAATTGATGGGGCTTAACGTCCTTGTTCCGGTTATAACCGGGCCCAATCTAGCTAAACTACATGTATATATGTTAGGATTGGTGGATAATCCTTGGTATACAGAATGTCAATAATTAACTTTTTATTTATTTCAACAGTAAATCAACCTCTTATTGCACACATCTTCCCTTCATATAACTATAAATTTAAAAATTATCATCAACACTCCAGTCCTGCCCATTAATTAGTTATCAATTAATTAAAGAATCATTATACACTTCCGGAAATCAAGGGGAATAACTCTAATGAAAATATCATACAATCATTCGCTTCACATCCATCTAAATTATCCTCACTTCTGGTGTATCGAACTATTGCTATTCTTCCTACATGTAGCTGATTTTCTTCTTCTTAGTGTCTCCCTTGAAACCGTCTCTGTTAAATGTTAATAGGACATTACTAATGAGAATTTAAGGCAAAACGTCAGTCACCACTGAAGTATTGGGGATTCAGGTAACTCAGTAGTACTTAGCGCATTACGTCCAGTCAGTTTTGGCCACTAAATCCCTTATATATGTAACCCTGGTCAATACTAGCCGCAATATATCGCTCGGTTAGAGAGAACTTCTCTTTAGCTCGATCGGTTGAGCGTCAGTCTAGTAATCCAGAGGTCCCGAGTTCGATCCCTGGCAGAGGCAGGTATTAAATTTATTGTAAATCCTGCACCCTGTTACATTGGCGCCCATGTAGGGACTCGGGAATGATACTTCACGATACCTGCGAAGGAATCGTTGTGACCCCTGGAAACTCGAGGACGAGTTGATTCCTGGAGGGGGAGTATGTAACCCTGGTCAATACTAGCCGCATTATATCGCTGGGCTAGAGAGAACTTCTCTTTAGCTCGATCGGTTGAGCGTCAGACTAGTAATCCAGAGGTCCCGAGTTCGATCCCTGGCAGAGGCAGGTATTAAATTTATTATAAATCCTGCACCCTGTTACATATAATGAAAATTTTCAAAGTCATCTGATCCAAAATGGCAGAGATACGGCCGTTTGAAAAATGACGACTTTGTCGTTTTCCCGCCAAAAACGTACAAGGTTTCATAGGCTACATAGACATAGCACGGAGAGATGTTTACCAAAGTTATGCTTTTCATCGACATTGACTTATCATTCAAGGTCACAGGTATAATTATCAAAACAAGTCTATTTTCCCATCCAAACTTTATGACTCTAATACCCCATATAGATTCCATATTTCAAAAACTTATGACATACATGTGTTCCTGCAAATGCCTTTTTGTTTACTTTAAAGTTATATTCAATTAGGTCACACATACTACAACAGTACAATTGTTGTAGAACACCTTTACATCAAAGATCTATTAGACATAGACATCTCGAGTATGTCCCTTTAACCATAGCTGCATAAGAACAAACAAGAGTCGCCGACATGACGACGAAAGTTCTCACAATATACAAGTTAAGTGCACGGGCATGCACGGATGTGAAACCATAATGAAGATGATACATTTACAGAGGACAATCATCATCTTTGAGTGTAAATAATTTGAAACTCAAAGTCTTGTTTTATTTCACAGATTACAAGTACTCTTATTTGTAAGTCCTAAACTTTCTGTAGACCAAAATATAATTATTTTCAATTATGTACATAGATTTATAAGGTCTAGTGATAGATTTTGATTTTATGTAAACTAAACTATACGTAACTCGCGCTAAAAATTATAATCTCATATTCTTTCTCTAAACATCTCTTTTCACAACGCTCTATCTCTCTCCCTCCCTCTCTCTTTCTCACTCTCTCTCCTAAAAATATTTCATTATACATTTCCTTTTTTCCGTATTTTTTTTTTGTCATCATATGATGTTTGTATGTTATTTTGTATTATTAAGGAAGGACTGAATGAGGTGATAAAACTCGTGTTCATCCCTTTTGTTATTTACAATGAAATAAGTTTCAATTAAATAATCTAGTACAGTATTTCTACATGTATGTACATTGTACATGTATTTACACTATATTTAAAGATATATCCCTATAAATGGGACAATTTTACTATAGATGTTTTACAGAGTCAAAATTATTCTAAATCTGAAAACTAAAGCAAGTTGTAGTATTTCTTTTAAATACATGTATTTACACTTGAAAATAGCACAAAAATGTATTCTGCAGCAGCTTGGAAATAATTAGCAGTTACTGATTTGCTGATCAGCTACTAGTTGAGTTGATTTACCTGAGATTTACCTGTGATCTTGCAACGCAAACAATTTAGAGACAGACTATAACTCTATCAACAGAACCCCTATGAAAACACCCCACCCTACCCAGAGTTGGTGTTCGGGGAACACCCCATGGGCAGTAATTTCAGATTCAGATTTTATTTCACTCTCAGACATACAAGTATGTAACAGGAGGTCACTATACATAATATAAACATACAAGTATATTGGGCCCATAGCGCAACAGTGCATTACAATATGTATTAGTGATGTACATGCTCAATCAATAGTTTTTCATTTTTTTTTCAAAAACTTACATATATTTGTCAGAACAGTAATGTTACATATAGTAAACAGGCCTTTCATTTTGATAACACTATGGTTTCTATAATAGTAACTTGGTATATACATTTCTCGTAAACGTTTCACCATTTCATTACTGCATTGAAACAAATAATGTAATGGTACAATATGTATATTTCTCTGGGCATGAATTATTTTACCTGTAACTAACATCCTGACTTGGGTATACAGGTACAATGTGCAAATTCAGAACATCAAATATTAAATTTCCGGTTGAAACCGGAAGATGGATAGGAGTTCAACGTAACAATAGAATATGCCATTTATGCAATACCGGTATTAGTGATGAATTCCATTATTTGTTTTTATGTTCAGATTATAATGTAAGTCAGCTACGTGGGGATTACATTCCTGCTTACTACACAAGACATCCTAATCACATTAAAATGAAAGGCATGTTATCCATTTTTCATTAAAAAAATGTACGCAAATTTATGCTTATTTGTTCAAGAAATTATGCAATTTGTTATAGTATTAATTACAGCTCAAAATTATCTAAAATATATGTATTGTTCTAATGTATTAATATATACACATATGAATAAGTCAATTATTACTATACTCAATACATGTATATTAATATCTCCTATGTTACCAATTTTAAAGGTGAATCAATTTGTTGGAAAAAATGTTATGACACACTGAATTTTGTTTGTAAAAGTTTGAATCTTTATACAAATAATGCATCTAATTTTGCCTGTCATGCTTTAAAATTGAATTATATATGTATGACCTCTTGTTATACACAATAGTGTATCTGAGTGTGTAATAGAAGAATTGAATTGAAAAGATACAAGACCAATTTAATCCCTTTATTACCCAACAGATCTGGTGAAGTAAAAAATGAACAAAATGTCTATATATTAATTGTAAAACCTATAATATATAGAATTATACATTTTGTTGTAATAGCTCAATGTACATGTAGCCCTCACCAGAGTGTGTGAATAGTTTTAATATCTAATAGTATTTTGTTAACAAAACGTCATGACGATAGCTTTACTTAATTAAAAAGGCGTCCTGTTTTAAAGAAAAAATCAATTAGATGAATGAATGTTTTAGAATATGATACGAAAGATTTATTTTGTTTTGATATATAGTTAAAATTATAGAACTATTGATAATTGAACTGGTGAATAATCCATGGTAGTTTGATAAAAAAACTACCAAAGAAAGTTTAAGGATGTTTATCAAATGCATGAATGTATGTATATAAAGCAACTTTGTAAAGACTACAATTATATGAATGTAACAGGTATAACATTTTGCTAAAAAAATCTATTTATTACATGATATAGGTTAAACATTGATAAAAAAAAATACATACGACTTGCAATCAACGTTTCGTTACAATAAATAAACCAACAAAAAAAATCTGCTTGCACAGAAAGATTGCTTGTTACCTCCCACATTTTCGTCTTCCAGATATGAGGTGAAAATTTATCCTATATACATGTAGATCACTTTTGTTTACTGTTTGTTTTCGTTTTTGTGACTTTTTGATGATATAATGTTTCAAGATTAACTTACACAATTAATCTAAACAATGTTATTTTAAAAGTGAGTGCAAATTGCTACCATAAATACCACTTATGAATGCTTATTCCTTCAAAACGTCAGCCGGGGGGTGGGGGTGGGGGGAGGTAAAAAGCTAGTTCAAGCGTACTTCGGCAAAAGCGTTGACAATAGTCCCTGAAGCCTTGCTAAAATGCAAGACTTAAGGACTAAAAAGTATATCAATTACCTCCTGTGGGTGCATTGCGCCCCGAGAGGCGGGGTTGTTATGAAATATTGAGGACCTTTGCCCCCCCCCCCCCCCCCCCCCATTACGTTTCATCTTCCTACCCCACTGTACTGCTATCAGTAAAAAATCAAATAACTTTACATAATATTCTTTTCTGGAGTTAAGTTTTCTGGAAAGAAACATATAACTTGCCAAAGGAGCTTCACCCCCCTCTAACTACCAGTGACTCGTAGTGTTTTTTTCTCCTGGTACTCCGATTTTTATTCATCGCCCAAACTTAAACCTGGTTGTTAATTGGACATTCAACTTACAAAGGCAAACAAAGTGATCACTGGTTGCAGAAACAGTAACGTATAATTACACGTATGTAATGCCGGTGTATAAGACTACTTAGTACAATTGAATTTGTGGTGGTAGCCGTTATGTAGTAACCCGGATTATCTGCACGTCTATATGGTTTAACCTTCTGGCCACTGGTCAGCTAGACAGGGTTACCGGAACGTTTGTTTACAATTTAAATCGATATTCTAGACTTTGAGGCGACAGAAAAAAGTTTTTGTTTTAATTTACGGCCGAGATATGTAACGATGACATTACCTTGGTATGATGTATGGGTAAGTTCATGTGTTTTCTTTCGTTTAAAGTTTACTCTATATATCTAAATCAAAATATAGCAAAGTTTTAACTTGCTTTTACAAACAAATCGTTTAGTGACAATGTTGCCGTGGTACATACCGGTGATAAGGTACGTGTTGGACCTCCGCCTCCAACACACCATGTGGGTGCCCCCCCTACACACTGTATATACCAATTTCGGTTACATATTTGGAGTTAGTTTTAAATGAGTTTTGATTGATCTGGCCAATAATTCAGCGCGCTGGTATACCAGTTTACAAAATTAGATACAGCTCGTGCTGTCGTCCCGGTAAGGTACCTACCGCCAGTCATGGGCTAATAAGGCAGAGATTAGTACAGTCTATTATTATACTTCTGGATTACTCGGCTTTCATTTTGTATATCATATAGAAATTTAGATCCAGCATTAATTATTTCACTTTTAGATGTTACTTTGCAACATCAATACTTTATGACATACTGCATTCCAATATGAACAATTATGATCATGGTGGGTTACACGGAGTACCCAGAGCAAACCTATCGGCCAACGGCCAGTACTGGTGACTGTCCTCGCATGCCTCAGCCGCGCATCTGCAGAATGTCAGACGCCATTTACTTTTCTCATGTCAGTCAATAGAGCATTATCTGCTCAAATGTTATATCTAAGATACAATTGTATCATGATATAAATAAAAAAATTAACATTCCTCGAATAGCTGTTTTAAATAGTACTGGTGACATGAAAGCATCAGTGATAAATTGGTGCTAGAATAATTTCTGAAATTTTAGTTGAACACGGAGTTTGTTATCTTGAAAAGTCGAAATTCCAAGCTTATCTTTCAAATGTTATTCTAAATAAAGCCAAATGTTTTTGGACTACCACAGTATTGTCCGCCATGTCTGCTTATAAATATCGTGGTCACTGCCAATAGACTATTTTGATTGGTCAAAAACACAGACGACTCCAGAAATTCACTGTTTCCCTTTATAGAACAGACTTCCAGATCAACCTTAGATCAGGTGTCCAAGCATTTCCGATCAACAGAAAAATAACAACAATCACAATCATAACGATCTACTCTATCGGTTACACAGAGAATTAAGCCATTAACGGTTACAGAAACCTAAAACAGTTACATATAGAAGTCTATACCGCTAACATATAGAAGTCTATACCGCTAACATATAGAAGTCTATACCGCTAACATATAGAAGTCTATACCGCTAACATATAGAAGTCTATACCGCTAACATATAGAAGTCTATACCGCTAACATATAGAAGTCTATACCGCTAACATATAGAAGTCTATACCGCTAACATATAGAAGTCTATACCGCTAACATATAGAAGTCTATACCGCTAACATATAGAAGTCTATACCGCTAACATATAGAAGTCTATACCGCTAACATATAGAAGTCTATACCGCTAACATATAGAAGTCTATACCGCTAACATATAGAAGCTATACGAACATAAGAAGTCTATACCGCTAACATATAGAAGTCTATACCGCTAACATATAGAAGTCTATACCGCTAACATATAGAAGTCTATACCGGTAACATATAGAGTCCTATACCGGTAACATATAGAAGTCTATACCGCTAACATATAGAAGTCTATACCGCTAACATATAGAAGTCTATACCGCTAACATATAGAAGTCTATACCGCTAACATATAGAAGTCTATACCGCTAACATATAGAAGTCTATACCGCTAACATATAGAAGTCTATACCGCTAACATATAGAAGTCTATACCGCTAACATATAGAAGTCTATACCGCTAACATATAGAAGTCTATACCGCTAACATATAGAAGTCTATACCGCTAACATATAGAAGTCTATACCGCTAACATATAGAAGTCTATACCGCTAACATATAGAAGTCTATACCGGTAACATATAGAAGTCTATACCGCTAACATATAGAAGTCTATACTGTAACATATAGAAGTCCTATACCGTACATATACTGTACTATATCCTACCTGTACCATATAGAAGTCTTTACCGGTAACATATAGAAGTCTATACCGCTAACATATAGAAGTCTATACCGCTAACATATAGAAGTCTATACCTGTAACATATGGAGTCCTATACCGGTACCATATAGAAGTCTATACCTGTAACATATGGAGTCCTATACCGGTACCATATAGAAGTCTATACCTGTAACATATGAGTCCTATAGTCCATATAGAAGTCTATACCGCTAACATATAGAAGTCTATATATGCTAACATATAGAAGTCTATACCGGTAACATATAGATTCCTATACCGGTAACATATATAGAAGCCTATACTGTAACATATGGAGTCCTATACCGGTACCATATAGAAGTCTATACCGCTAACATATAGAAGCATATACCGGTAACATATAGAAGTCTATACCGTAACATATAGAAGCTATACCGCTAACATATAGAAGTCTATACCGCTAACATATAGAAGTCTATACCCTAACATATAGAAGTCTATACCGCTAACATATAGAAGTCTATATCTGTAACATATGGAAGTCCTATACCGGTACCATATAGAAGTCTATACCTGCTAACATATAGAAGTCTATACCGGTACCATATAGAAGTCTATACCGCTAACATATAGAAGTCTATACCGCTAACATATAGAAGTCTATACCGCTAACATATAGAAGTCTATACCGTAACATATAGAAGCCTATACCGGTAACATATAGAAGCCTATACCTGTAAACATATAGAAGTCTATACCGTAACATATAGAAGTCTATACTACTAATATAGAAGTCTATACCGCTAACATATAGAAGTCTATACCGCTAACATATAGAAGTCTATACCGCTAACATATAGAAGTCTATACCGGTAACATATAGAAAGTCCTATACCGCTAAACATATAGAAGTCTATACCGTAACATATAGAAGCCTATACCGCTAACATATAGAAGTCTATACTATACCGGTAACATATAGAAGCCTATACCGCTAACATATAGAAGTCTATACCGCTAACATATAGAAGTCTATACCGCTAACATATAGAAGTCTATACCGCTAACATATAGAAGTCCTATACCACTAAACATATAGAAGTCTATACCGCTATAACATATAGAAGTCCTATACCGTAACATATAGAAGCCTATATACCGGTAATATCTATACCGGTATATAGAAGCCTATACCGGTAACATATAGAAGATACCGTAACATATCTATACCGCTAACATATAGAAGTCTATACCGCTAACATATAGAAGCCTATACCGGTAACATATAGAAGCCTATACCGGTAAACATATATAGAAGCCTATACCGGTAACATATAGAAAGCCTATACCGGTAACATATAGAAGCCTATACCGGTAACATATAGAAGCCTATACCGGTAACATATAGAAGGTCTATACCGGTAACATATAGAATCCTATACCGGTAACATATAGAAGCCTATACCGGTAACATATGGAATCTATACCGGTAAACATATACCGGTAAATTAATCTATACCGGTAACATATAGAAGCCTATACCGGTAACATATAGAAGCCTTACCTAACATATGGAATCCTATACCGGTAACATATAGAAGCCTATATCGGTAACAATATAGAAGCCTATACCGGTAACATATAGAAGCCTATACCGTAACATATAGAACATACCGGTAACGTATAGAAGCCTATACCGGTAACATATGATAATCTATACCGGTAACATAGAGAAGCCTATACCGGTAACATATAGAAGCCTATACCGGTAACATATAGAAGCCTATACCGGTAACATATAGAAGCCTATACCGGTAACATATAGAATCCTATACCGGTAACATATAGAAGCCTATACCGGTAACATATAGAAGCCCTATACCGGTAACATATAGAAGCCTATACCGGTAACATATAGAAGCCTATACCGGTAACATATAGAAGCCTATACCGGTAACATATAGAAGCCTATACCGGTAACATATAGAAGCCTATAACCGGTAACATATAGAAGCCTTACCGGTAACATATAGAATCCTATACCCGGTAACATATAGAATCCTATACCGGTAACATATATAAGTCCTATACCGGTAACATATAGAAGTCTATACCGGTTACATATAGAAGTCCTATATACCCGTAACATATAGAACCGTTATACCGGTAACATATAGAAGCCTATACCGGTAACAATATATAGAATCCTATACCGGTACATATAGAAGCCTTTACCTGGTAACATATAGAAGCCTATACCGTAACATATAGAAGCCTTACCGGTAACATATTTAGGTCTTATACCGTAACATATAGAAGCCTATACCGGTAACATATAGAAGCCTATACCGGTAACATATAGAAGCCTATACCGGTAACATATGGAATCCTATACCGGTAACATATAGAAGCCTTCTATACCGGTAACATATAATAAGCCTATACCGGTAACATATAGAAGCCTATACCGGTAACATATAGAAGCCTATACCGGTAACATATAGAAGCCTATACCGGTAACATATAGAAGCCTATACCGGTAACATATAGAAGCCTATACCGGTAACATATAGAAGCCTATACCGGTAACATATAGAAGCCTATACCGGTAACATATAGAAGCCTTTACCGGTAACATATAGAAGCCTATACCGGTAACATATAGAAGCCTATACCGGTAACATATAGAAGCCTATACCGGTAACATATAGAAGCCTATACCGGTAACATATAGAATAGAAGCCTTTACCGGTAACAATGAAGCTATACCGGTAACATATAGAAGCCTATACCGGTAACATATAGAAGCCTATACCGGTAACATATATAGAAGCCTATACCGGTAACATATAGAAGCCTTTACCGGTAACATATAGAAGCCTATACCGGTAACATATAGAAGCCTTTACCGGTAACATATAGAAGCCTATACCGGTAACATATAGAAGCCTATACCGGTAACATATAGAAGCCTATACCGGTAACATATAGAAGCCTATACCGGTAACATATGAATATATATAAGCCTTATACCGGTAACATATAGAAGCCTTTACCGGTAACATATAGAAGCCTATACCGTTAACATATAGAAGCCTATACCCGGCTATAACATATAGAAGCCTTTACCGGTAACATATAGAAGCCTTTACCGGTAACATATAGAAGCTATACCGTTAGACATATAGAAGCCTATACCGGTAACATATAGAAGCCTATACCGGTAAACATATAGAAGACATTACCGGTACGTCATATCAGGTGAATACTTTACGTGCCGGTAACATATAGTTTACTAGCAATGATGCACAAAACTTTAGAAACGTCATTGCTCATGATCCATTATAATGTAACACTTATATAGAAGTTTATACCGTAACATATAGAACCCTTAGTACCAGTGTTAAGATATAGAATGCCTATGGCCGTTACATATAGAAGCCTATTACCGGTAACATATTAGCCTTTACCGGTAACATATAGAAGTGCGTGTACACAGCGTAGAGGGGGTGATACTTTTAGTCCCTTTATCACTGTTTCACAACATATAATGGACTGAACCATATGATATCACATAACATGTCTTAAGGTTCATATAAAGGCTTTATATCAGTGATATTTTGCAAGCCTAAAACTCATTACTGTGCTGCAATTGAACAGAACTAATTTCATTAATTTTTTGGTATATAACCTGGCTAACTGTCAGTCTTACTGTTGATATGTTATTTGGTGAAGCTGCTTGTAAATTCATTAGTAAAATAAGAGAAAAATGTATATTTCTGGAGAAGACATAGAACTTGTTCAGTTTGTGATTATGCCAGGTACTCCAACAGTTGTTGTTTGGCAAAATCGGACCAGCAAATAGCGCAGGAGCCTATTGTAGTAAATGCAAATGGCTGCTATAAATGGCGGATCACAAATATCGCATATAAGAAGCCATCTCAATTGATACAAATGTTTTTATAGACACCATAAGGTACTCTGAACATGACAAGACAGACTCTTCACGAACAAAAATAATTCAACCGATCTGTTTGGGGCGAAAATGCAAATTTTCGGAAAGAGCCTCAAAGTCCACATTTTTAACTATTTTTTCGTAAATAGTCTTCTTGTCATGTTCAGAGTACCTTTTAGTGTATATAAGAGCACTTTATCAATTAAAATGTCTTTTTATATGCTATATTTGTGATCCGCCATTTAAAGCAGCCATTTGCATTTACAACAATAGGCTCCTGCGCTATTCGCTGGTCCGATTTTGCCAAACAAACTGTTGGAGTACCTGGCATAGTCACTACTGAACACGATAGTATGCTTATTTGGTGCTATCAATGCAATTCACGCGAGTTCTATGTCTTCTCCAGAAACATACATTTTTCTCTTATTTTACTGAAATTTACAAGCAGCTTCACAAATTACATATCCACAGTAAGACTGACAGTTAGCCAGGGTATATACCAACAATTAAAAATATCACTGGTTTAAGCCTTGACATGAACCTTAAGTTCTTTAGCTATATCTGAATGACTTTTGTAATATAATTTAAATCATACACGTTTTATCGGAACATTAGATTTTACCTTTGGTAGGCTGGGCATGTCAACTCCGTTTGGATTAGAAGCGCGCGGGGGGGGGGGGGGGGGGTGCAAACATGTCTTTTAGCCACAACAATGTGCCGATGGTTTAATTGAATCCGGTATGTTCAGATCCAGCAGGGTTGCATAATGGTATGACGACATTCACAACTATCATTTCTAAATGCAGGTAACTTTAAATAAAAAGTACAGTGTTAAGAACGCGCTAAAATTATCAAAATACATTCTAAAACCCATCTCAGCCATTCTAAATCGTAATATAGTTTCCCGGGGGAGACTTCCGGACCCCCCAAACTGTTTCTAGACTGACCCGACTTGTCCACGGGCATTATATACTTGATCTCCCATCGTGTTTCTAGACTGACCAGACTTGTCCATCACTGATGTCATACCAGCTTCCATTGCCGACAAGTGGGTACGTGGAATTATTGTTTGTGACCTGTAACGTGTATATAATCCTCCCAACTAGTAGGACAGTTTAGTCTAACGTCTTGTTATCCCCCGCCCAACGAAGTTGGCGGGGGATATACAAATGGGTTCCGTCCGTCCGTCCGTCCGTCCGTCCGTCCGTCCGTCCGTCCGTCCGTCCGTCTGTCCGTCCGTCCGTCCGTACGAATGGTTTCCGGAGCATAACTCTAAAACCAGTAGAGATATTTCCACGAAACTTCATACACACATTGGTCTTATGGTCTAGTAGTGCCTTTTGCTATTTTAAGGTTTTCACGTTTTGTACTTTTTTCTGTAACCATAGAAACATTGCTGAAAATAGCAGATTTTTGTACCAGGTTCGTTTCCGGAGCATAACTCTAAAACCAGAAGAGATATTTCCACGAAACTTCATAGACACATTTGTCTTATGGTCTAGTTGTGCCTTTTGCTATTTTAAAGTTTTCACTTTTTGTACTTTTTTCTGTAACCATGGAAACATTGCTGAAAATGGCAGATTTTTGTGTAAGAATCGTTTCCGGAGCACAACTCTAAAACCAGCAGAGATATTTCCATGAAACTTCATAGACACATTGTTCTTATGGTCTAGTAGTGCCTTTTGCTATTTTTTAGGTTTTCACTTTTTGTGCTTTTTTCTGTAACCATAGAAACATTGCTGAAAATATCATATTTTTGTAGCAGGTTCATTTCCGGAGCATAACTCTAAAACCAGCAGAGATATTTCCACGAAACTTCATAGACACTTTCTTTTTATGGTCTAGTAGTACCTTTTGCTATTTTCATTTTTTGCACTTTTTCCGTTACCATGGAAACATTGCTGAAAATATCATGGTAAATGGTAAATGTTACTTTGCAAAACTCCACCTATCTTTGTGTATATAGTCTAATATAAATTAATGTCAAGGCTGTATACCTGATTCAACAATTGCAGCCCCACTCTACTTGAATTATACTCCATCTTTCTTTAGCTCAACTTCCTTTTTCCTGTTTTTTTTTTCAGTACACATAAGTCTCTACAATCAAACTTACTTCAGCTTTGATATCTCCATTGGCGGGGGATCTGAATGACTATGTCCTTGTTCAATATGCTTTAATTTGTTTAACTGATTTTCTTTTACGAAGATCTTTCGTTCTATAAAAAAATTGAAATAGGTGATGAGATGTTCTGTTGTATGGTTCGGCGGGAGCATTGGTATACGTACGTATATAGTAAGGATGTCGACTGGTCCACTGGATGGTTCGACGGGAGCATTGGTATACGTATATAGTTAGGATGTCGACTGGTCCACTGTATGGTTCGACAGGAGCATTGGTATACGTATATAGTAAGGATGTCGACTGGTCCACTGTATGGTTCGACAGGAGCATTGGTATACGTATATAGTTAGGATGTCGACTGGTCCACTGTATGGTTCGACAGGAGCATTGGTATACGTATATAGTTAGGATGTCGACTGGTCCACTGTATGGTTCGACAGGAGCATTGGTATACGTATATAGTTAAAATGTCGACTGGTCGACTGTATGGTTCGACAGGAGCATTGGTACACGTATATTGTAAGGATGTCGACTGATCCACTGTATGGTTCGACAGGAGCATTGGTATACGTATATAGTTAGGATGTCGACTGGTCCACTGTATGGTTCGACGGGAGCATTGGTATACGTATATTGTAAGGATGTCGACTGGTCCACTATATGGTTCGACGGGAGCATTGGTATACGTATATAGTAAGGATGTCGACTGATCCACTGTATGGTTCGACAGGAGCATTGGTATACGTATATAGTAAGGATGTCGACTGATCCACTCTATGGTTCGACAGGAGCATTGGTATACGTATATAGTTAGGATGTCGACTGGTCCACTGTAAGGTTCGACAGGAGCATTGGTACACGTATATTGTAAGGATGTCGACTGATCCACTGTATGGTTCGACAGGAGCATTGGTATACGTATATAGTTAGGATGTCGACTGGTCCACTGTATGGTTCAACAGGAGCATTGGTATACGTATATAGTAAGGATGTCGACTGGTCCACTGTATGGTTCAACAGGAGCATTGGTATACGTATATAGTAAGGATGTCGACTGGTCCACTGTATGGTTCAACAGGAGCATTGGTATACGTATATTGTCAGGATGTCGACTGATCCACTCTATGGTTCGACAGGAGCATTGGTATACGTATATAGTAAGGATGTCGACTGGTCCACTGTATGGTTCGACAGGAGCATTGGTACACGTATATAGTTAGGATGTCGACTGGTCCACTGTATGGTTCGACGGGAGCATTGGTATACGTATATAGTTAGGATGTCGACTGGTCCACTGTATGGTTCGACGGGAGCATTGGTATACGTATATAGTTAGGATGTCGACTGGTCCACTGTATGGTTCGACGGGAGCATTGGTATACGTATATAGTTAGGATGTCGACTGGTCCACTGTATGGTTCGACGGGAGCATTGGTATACGTATATAGTTAGGATGTCGACTGGTCCACTGTATGGTTCGACAGGAGCATTGGTATACGTAAATAGTTAGGATGTCGACTGGTCCACTGTATGGTTCGACAGGAGCATTGGTAAAAGTATATAGTTAGGATGTCGACTGGTCCACTGTATGGTTCGACAGGAGCATTGGTATACGCGTACGTATATAGTTAGGATGTCGACTGGTCCACTGTATGGTTCGACGGGAGCATTGGTATACGTATATAGTTAGGATGTCGACTGGTCCACTGTATGGTTCGACAGGAGCATTGGTATACGTAAATAGTTAGGATGTCGACTGGTCCACTGTATGGTTCGACAGGAGCATTGGTAAAAGTATATAGTTAGGATGTCGACTGGTCCACTGTATGGTTCGACAGGAGCATTGGTTTACGTATACAGTTAGGATGTCGATGGTATACGTATATAGTTAGGATGTCGATGGTATACGTATATAGTTAGGATGTCGATTGTATACGTATATAGTTAGGATGTCGATGGTATACGTATACAGTTAGGATGTCGATTGTATACGTATATAGTTAGGATGTCGATGGTATACGTATATAGTTAGGATGTCGATGGTATACGTATATAGTTAGGATGTCGATGGTATACGTATATAGTTAGGATGTCGACTGGTATACGTATATAGTTAGGATGTCGATGGTATACGTATATAGTTAGGATGTCGATGGTATATGTATATAGTTAGGATGTCGATGGTATACGTATATAGTTAGGATGTCGATGGAATACGTATATAGTTAGGATGTCGATGGTATACGTATATAGTTAGGATGTCGATTGTATACGTATATAGTTAGGATGTCGATGGTAAACGTATATAGTTAGGATGTCGACTGGTATACGTATATAGTTAGGATGTCGATGGTATACGTATATAGTTAGGATGTCGACTGGTCCACTGTATGGTTCGACAGGAGCATTGGTTTACGTATATAGTTAGGATGTCGACTGGTCCACTGTATGGTTCGACGGGAGCATTGGTATACGTATATAGTTAGGATGTCATTGGTAAACGTATATAGTTAGGATGTCGACTGGTCCACTGTATGGTTCGACAGGAGCATTGGTATACGTATATAGTTAGGATGTCGACTGGTCCACTGTATGGTTCGACGGGAGCATTAGTATACGTATATAGTTAGGATGTCGACTGGTCCACTGTATGGTTCGACAGGAGCATTGGTAAACGTATATAGTTAGGATGTCGACTGGTCCACTGTATGGTTCGACAGGAGCATTGGTATACGTATATAGTTAGGATGTCGACTGGTCCACTGTATGGTTCGACGGGAGCATTGGTATACGTATATAGTTAGGATAGGATGTCGACTGGTCCACTGTATGGTTCGACAGGAGCATTGAAAAACGTATATAGTTAGGATGTCGACTGGTCCACTGTATGGTTCGACAGGAGCATTGGTATACGTATATAGTTAGGATGTCGACTGGTCCACTGTATGGTTCGACGGGAGCATTGGTATACGTATATAGTTAGGATGTCGACTGGTCCACTGTATGGTTCGACAGGAGCATTGAAAAACGTATATAGTTAGGATGTCGACTGGTCTACTGTATGGTTCGACAGGAGCATTGGTAAACGTATATAGTTAGGATGTCGATGGTATACGTATATAGTTAGGATGTCATTGGTATACGTATATAGTTAGGATGTCGACTGGTCCACTGCATGGTTCGACGGGAGCATTGGTATACGTATATAGTTAGGATGTCGACTGGTCCACTGTATGGTTCGACAGGAGCATTGGTATACGTATATAATTAGGATGTCGACTGGTCGACTGTATGGTTCGACGGGAGCATTGGTATACGTATATAGTTAGGATGTCGACTGGTCCACTGTATGGTTCGACGGGAGCATTGGTATACGTATATAGTAAGGATGTCGACTGGTCCACTGTATGGTTCGACAGGAGCATTGGTAAACGTATATAGTTAGGATGTCGACTGGTCCACTGTATGGTTCGACGGGAGCATTGGTTTACGTATATAGTTAGGATGTCATTGGTATACGCATATAGTTAGGATGTCGACTGGTCCACTGTATGGTTCGACGGGAGCATTGGTATACGTATATAGTTAGGATGTCGACTGGTCCACTGTATGGTTCGACAGGAGCATTGGTATACGTATATAGTTAGGATGTCGACTGGTCCACTGTATGGTTCGACAGGAGCATTGGTATACGCATATAGTTAGGATGTCGACTGGAAAACTGTATGGTTCGATAGGAGCATTGGTTTACGTATATAGTTAGGATGTCATTGGTATACGTATATAGTTAGGATGTCGACTGGTCCACTGTATGGTTCGACGGGAGCATTGGTATACGTATATAGTTAGGATGTCGACTGGTCCACTGTATGGTTCGACAGGAGCATTGGTATACGTATATAGTTAGGATGTCGACTGGTCCACTGTATGGTTCGACGGGAGCATTGGTATACGTATAAAGTTAGGATGTCGACTGGTCCACTGTATGGTTCGACGGGAGCATTGGTATACGTATATAGTTAGGATGTCGTCTGGTCCACTGTATGGTTCGACGGGAGCATTGGTATACGTATATAGTTAGGATGTCGACTGGTCCACTGTATGGTTCGACGGGAGCATTGGTAAACGTATATAGTTAGGATGTCGACTGGTCCACTGTATGGTTCGACGGGAGCATTGGTATACGTATATAGTTAGGATGTCGACTGGTCCACTGTATGGTTCGACGGGAGCATTGGTATACGTATATAGTTAGGATGTCGACTGGTCCACTGTATGGTTCGACAGGAGCATTGGTATACGTATATAGTTAGGATGTCGACTGGTCCACTGTATGGTTCGACAGGAGCATTGGTAAAAGTATATAGTTAGGATGTCGACTGGTCCACTGTATGGTTCGACAGGAGCATTGGTTTACGTATACAGTTAGGATGTCGATGGTATACGTATATAGTTAGGATGTCGATGGTGTACGTATACAGTTAGGATGTCGATGGTATACGTATATAGTTAGGATGTCGATGGTATACGTATATAGTTAGGATGTCGATGGTATACGTATACAGTTAGGATGTCGATGGTATACGTATACAGTTGGGATGTCGATGGTATACGTATATAGTTAGGATGTCGACTGGTATACGTATATAGTTAGGATGTCGATGGTATACGTATATAGTTAGGATGTCGATGGTATACGTATATAGTTAGGATGTCGATGGTATACGTATACAGTTAGGATGTCGATGGTATACGTATACAGTTGGGATGTCGATGGTATACGTATATAGTTAGGATGTCGACTGGTATACGTATATAGTTAGGATGTCGATGGTGTACGTATACAGTTAGGATGTCGATGGTATACGTATATTGTTAGGATGTCGATGGTATATGTATATAGTTATTATGTCGATGGTATACGTATACAGTTAGGATGTCGATGGTATACGTATATAGTTAGGATGTCGATGGTATACGTATACAGTTAGGATGTCGATGGTATACGTATATAGTTAGGATGTCGATGGTATACGTTTACAGTTAGGATGTCGATGGTATACGTATATAGTTAGGATGTCGATGGTATATGTATATAGTTATTATGTCGATGGTATACGTTTACAGTTAGGATGTCGATGGTATACGTATACAGTTAGGATGTCGATGGTATACGTATATAGTTAGGATGTCGATGGTATACGTATACAGTTAGGATGTCGATGGTATACGTATATAGTTAGGATGTCGATGGTATACGTATACAGTTAGGATGTCGATGGTATACGTATATAGTTAGGATGTCGATGGTATACGTATATAGTTAGGATGTCGATGGTATACGTATATAGTTAGGATGTCGACTGGTATACGTATATAGTTAGGATGTCGATGGTATACGTATATAGTTAGGATGTCGATGGTATACGTATATAGTTAGGATGTCGATGGTATACGTATATAGTTAGGATGTCGATGGTATACGTATACAGTTAGGATGTCGATGGTATACGTATATAGTTAGGATGTCGACTGGTATACGTATATAGTTAGGATGTCGATGGTATATGTATACAGTTAGGATGTCGATGGTATACGTATATAGTTAGGATGTCGATGGTATACGTATATAGTTAGGATGTCGATGGTATACGTATATATATTAGGATGTCGATGGTATACGTATATAGTTAGGATGTCGATGGTATACGTATATAGTTAGGATGTCGATGGTATACGTATATAGTTAGGATGTCGATGGTATACGTATATAGTTAGGATGTCGATGGTATACGTATATAGTTAGGATGTCGATGGTATACGTATATAGTTAGGATGTCGATGGTATACGTATATAGTTAGGATGTCGATGGTATACGTATATAGTTAGGATGTCGATGGTATACGTATATAGTTAGGATGTCGATGGTATACGTATACAGTTAGGATGTCGATGGTATACGTATATAGTTAGGATGTCGATGGTATACGTATATAGTTAGGATGTCGATGGTATACGTATATAGTTAGGATGTCGATGGTATACGTATATAGTTAGGATGTCGATGGTATACGTATATAGTTAGGATGTCGATGGTATACGTATATAGTTAGGATGTCGATGGTATACGTATATAGTTAGGATGTCGATGGTATACGTATATAGTTAGGATGTCGATGGTATACGTATATAGTTAGGATGTCGATGGTATACGTATATAGTTAGGATGTCGATGGTATACGTATATAGTTAGGATGTCGATGGTATACGTATATAGTTAGGATGTCGATGGTATACGTATATAGTTAGGATGTCGATGGTATACGTATATAGTTAGGATGTCGATGGTATATGTATACAGTTAGGATGTCGATGGTATACGTATATAGTTAGGATGTCGATGGTATACGTATATAGTTAGGATGTCGATGGTATACGTATATAGTTAGGATGTCGATGGTATACGTATATAGTTAGGATGTCGATGGTATACGTATATAGTTAGGATGTCGATGGTATACGTATATAGTTAGGATGTCGATGGTATACGTATATAGTTAGGATGTCGATGGTATACGTATATAGTTAGGATGTCGATGGTATACGTATATAGTTAGGATGTCGATGGTATACGTATATAGTTAGGATGTCGATGGTATACGTATATAGTTAGGATGTCGATGGTATACGTATATAGTTAGGATGTCGATGGTATACGTATATAGTTAGGATGTCGATGGTATACGTATATAGTTAGGATGTCGATGGTATACGTATATAGTTAGGATGTCGATGGTATACGTATATAGTTAGGATGTCGATGGTATACGTATATAGTTAGGATGTCGATGGTATACGTATATAGTTAGGATGTCGATGGTATACGTATATAGTTAGGATGTCGATGGTATACGTATATAGTTAGGATGTCGATGGTATACGTATATAGTTAGGATGTCGATGGTATACGTATATAGTTAGGATGTCGATGGTATACGTATACAGTTAGGATGTCGATGGTATACGTATATAGTTAGGATGTCGATGGTATACGTATATAGTTAGGATGTCGATGGTATACGTATATAGTTAGGATGTCGATGGTATACGTATATAGTTAGGATGTCGATGGTATACGTATATAGTTAGGATGTCGACTGGTATACGTATATAGTTAGGATGTCGATGGTATACGTATATAGTTAGATGTCGATGTATACGTATAAGTTAGGATGTCGATGGTACGTATATAGTTAGGATGTCGATGGTATACGTATAAGTTAGGATGTCGATGGTATACGTATACTAGTTAGGATGTCGATGGTATACGTATATAGTTAGGATGTCGATGGTATACGTATATAGTTAGGATGTCGATGGTATACGTATATACAGTTAGGATGTCGATGGTATACGTATATAGTTAGGATGTCGATGGTATACGTATATAGTTAGGATGTCGATGGTATACGTATATAGTTAGGATGTCGATGGTATACGTATACAGTTAGGATGTCGATGGTATACGTATATAGTTAGGATGTCGATGGTATACGTATATAGTTAGGATGTCGATGGTATACGTATATAGTTAGGATGTCGATGGTATACGTATACAGTTAGGATGTCGATGGTATACGTATATAGTTAGGATGTCGATGGTATACGTATATAGTTAGGATGTCGATGGTATACGTATATAGTTAGGATGTCGATGGTATACGTATATAGTTAGGATGTCGATGGTATACGTATATAGTTAGGATGTCGATGGTATACGTATATAGTTAGGAATGTCGATGGTATACGTATATAGTTAGGATGTCGATGGTATACGTATACAGTTAGGATGTCGATGGTATACGTATATAGTTAGGATGTCGATGGTATACGTATATAGTTAGGATGTCGATGGTATACGTATATAGTTAGGATGTCGATGGTATACGTATATAGTTAGGATGTCGATGGTATACGTATATAGTTAGGATGTCGATGGTATACGTATATAGTTAGGATGTCGATGGTATACGTATATAGTTAGGATGTCGATGGTATACGTATACAGTTAGGATGTCGATGGTATACGTATATAGTTAGGATGTCGATGGTATACGTATATAGTTAGGATGTCGATGGTATACGTATATAGTTAGGATGTCGATGGTATACGTATATAGTTAGGATGTCGATGGTATACGTATATAGTTAGGATGTCGATGGTATACGTATATAGTTAGGATGTCGATGGTATACGTATATAGTTAGGATGTCGATGGTATACGTATATAGTTAGGATGTCGATGGTATACGTATACAGTTAGGATGTCGATGGTATACGTATATAGTTAGGATGTCGATGGTATACGTATATAGTTAGGATGTCGATGGTATACGTATATAGTTAGGATGTCGATGGTATACGTATATAGTTAGGATGTCGATGGTATACGTATATAGTTAGGATGTCGATGGTATACGTATACAGTTAGGATGTCGATGGTATACGTATACAGTTAGGATGTCGATGGTATACGTATATAGTTAGGATGTCGATGGTATACGTATATAGTTAGGATGTCGATGGTATACGTATATAGTTAGGATGTCGATGGTATACGTATATAGTTAGGATGTCGATGGTATATGTATACAGTTAGGATGTCGATGGTATACGTATATAGTTAGGATGTCGATGGTATACGTATATAGTTAGGATGTCGATGGTATACGTATATAGTTAGGATGTCGATGGTATACGTATATAGTTAGGATGTCGATGGTATACGTATATAGTTAGGATGTCGATGGTATATGTATACAGTTAGGATGTCGATGGTATACGTATATAGTTAGGATGTCGATGGTATACGTATATAGTTAGGATGTCGATGGTATACGTATATAGTTAGGATGTCGATGGTATACGTATATAGTTAGGATGTCGATGGTATACGTATATAGTTAGGATGTCGATGGTATATCGTATATAGTTAGGATGTCGATGGTATACGTATATAGTTAGGATGTCGATGGTATACGTATATAGTTAGGATGTCGATGGTATACGTATATAGTTAGGATGTCGATGGTATACGTATATAGTTAGGATGTCGATGGTATATACGTATATAGTTAGGATGTCGATGGTATACGTATACAGTTAGGATGTCGATGGTATACGTATAAGTTAGGATGTCGATGGTATACGTATATAGTTAGGATGTCGATGGTATACGTATATAGTTAGGATGTCGATGGTATACGTATATAGTTAGGATGTCGATGGTATACGTATATAGTTAGGATGTCGATGGTATACGTATATAGTTAGGATGTCGATGGTATACGTATATAGTTAGGATGTCGATGGTATACGTATATAGTTAGGATGTCGATGGTATACGTATATAGTTAGGATGTCGATGGTATACGTATACAGTTAGGATGTCGATGGTATATGTATATAGTTAGGATGTCGATGGTATATGTATATAGTTAGGATGTCGATGGTATACGTATATAGTTAGGATGTCGATGGTATACGTATATAGTTAGGATGTCGATGGTATACGTATATAGTTAGGATGTCGATGGTATACGTATAATATTAGTTAGGATGTCGATGGTATATGTATATAGTTAGGATGTCGATGGTATATGTATACAGTTAGGATGTCGATGGTATACGTATATAGTTAGGATGTCGATGGTATACGTATATAGTTAGGATGTCGATGGTATACGTATACAGTTAGGATGTCGATGGTATACGTATACAGTTATTATGTCGATGGTATACGTATATAGTTAGGATGTCGATGGTATACGTATACAGTTAGGATGTCGATGGTATATGTATACAGTTAGGATGTCGATGGTATACGTATATAGTTAGGATGTCGACTGGTATACGTATACAGTTAGGATGTCGATGGTATACGTATATAGTTAGGATGTCGATGGTATACGTATATAGTTAGGATGTCGACTGGTATACGTATATAGTTAGGATGTCGATGGTATATGTATAGTTACGTTACGTATATAGTTATGGATGTCGATGGTATACGTATATAGTTAGGATGTCGATGTACGTATATAGTTAGGATGTCGATGGTATACGTATATAGTTAGGATGTCGATGGTATACGTATACAGTTAGGATGTCGATGGTATACGTATATAGTTAGGATGTCGACTTGTATACGTATATAGTTAGGATGTCGACTGGTATACGTATACAGTTAGGATGTCGATGGTATACGTATACAGTTAGGATGTCGATGGTATACGTATATAGTTAGGATGTCGATGGTATACGTATATAGTTAGGATGTCGATGGTATACGTATACAGTTAGGATGTCGATGGTATACGTATATAGTTAGGATGTCGATGGTATACGTATATAGTTAGGATGTCGATGGTATACGTATACAGTTAGGATGTCGATGGTATACGTATATAGTTAGGATGTCGACATGGTATACGTATATAGTTAGGATGTCGATGGTATACGTATACAGTTAGGATGTCGATGGTATATGTATACAGTTAGGATGTCGATGGTATACGTATATAGTTAGGATGTCGATGGTATACGTATATAGTTAGGATGTCGATGGTATACGTATACAGTTAGGATGTCGATGGTATACGTATATATTAGGATGTCGATGGTTACGTATATAGTTAGGATGTCGATGGTATACGTATATAGTTAGGATGTCGATGGTTACGTATATATTAGGATGTCGATGGTGTACGTATACAGTTAGGATGTCGATGGTATACGTATATAGTTAGGATGTCGATGGTGTACGTATATAGTTAGGATGTCGATGGTATACGTATATAGTTAGGATGTCGATGGTATACGTATATAGTTAGGATGTCGATGGTATACGTATATAGTTAGGATGTCGATGGTATACGTATATAGTTAGGATGTCGATGCTATACGTATATAGTTAGGATGTCGATGGTATATGTATTTATTTAGGATGTCGATGGTATACGTATACAGTTAGGATGTCATGGTGTACGTATAAAGTTAGGATGTCGATGGTATACGTATATAGTTAGGATGTCGACGGTATATGTATTTATTTAGGATGTCGATGGTATACATATACAGTTAGGATGTCGACGGTATACGTATATAGTTAGGATGTCGATGGTATATGTATCTATTTAGGATGTCGATGGTATACGTATACAGTTAGGATGTCGATGGTATACGTATATAGTTAGGATGTCGATGGTATACGTATACAGTTAGGATGTCGATAGTATACGTATATAGTTAGGATGTCGATGGTATACGTACATGTATATAGTTAGGATGTCGATGCTATACGTATATAGTTAGGATGTCGACTGGTCCACTGATTTTGATATAAACATTTAATTATTACGTTAAAGTTCGTCATATCCTAACGATGGTATACGTATACAGTTAGGATGTCGATGGTATACGTATATAGTTAGGATGTCGACTGGTATACGTATATAGTTAGGATGTCGATGGTATACGTATACAGTTAGGATGTCGATGGTATACGTATATAGTTAGGATCTCGATGGTATACGTATATAGATAGGATGTCGATGGTATATGTATAAAGTTAGGATGTCGATGGTATACGTATATAGTTAGGATGCCGATGGTATACGTATATAGTTAGGATGTCGATGGTATACGTATATAGTTAGGATGTCGATGGTATACGTATATAGTTAGGATGTCGATGGTATACGTATACAGTTAGGATGTCGATGGTATACGTATACAGTTAGGATGTCGATGGTATACGTATATAGTTAGGATGTCGATGGTATACGTATATAGTTAGGATGTCGATGGTATACGTATATAGTTAGGATGTCGATGGTATACGTATATAGTTAGGATGTCGATGGTATATGTATTTATTTAGGATGTCGATGGTATACGTATACAGTTAGGATGTCGATGGTATACGTATATAGTTAGGATGTCGACGGTATACGTATATAGTTAGGATGTCGACGGTATATGTATTTATTTAGGATGTCGATGGTATACGTATACAGTTAGGATGTCGACGGTATACGTATATAGTTAGGATGTCGATGGTATATGTATCTATTTAGGATGTCGATGGTATACGTATACAGTTAGGATGTCGATGGTATACGTATACAGTTAGGATGTCGATGGTATATGTATATAGTTGGGATGTCGATGGTATACGTATATAGTTAGGATGTCGATGGTATACGTATATAGTTAGGATGTCGATGGTATACGTATATAGTTAGGATGTCGATGGTATACGTATATAGTTAGGATGTCGATGGTATACGTATATAGTTAGGATGTCGATGGTATATGTATATAGTTAGGATGTCGATGGTATATGTATACAGTTAGGATGTCGATGGTATACGTTTACAGTTAGGATGTCGATGGTATACGTATATAGTTAGGATGTCGATGGTATACGTATACAGTTAGGATGTCGATAGTATACGTATATAGTTAGGATGTCGATGGTATACGTAGATGTATATAGTTAGGATGTCGATGCTATACGTATATAGTTAGGATGTCGACTGGTCCACTGATTTTGATATAAACATTTAATTATTACGTTAAAGTTCGTCATATCCTACAAACAATCACAGATATTCTGTTGCTTTTGATATTCCAATTGGTCTTAAAAATTCATTGTCATTAGTGAACGCTAGTTTGTTGATATTTGCCATTGGTTCAGTAGTTAATGACAATAAGTGTATTTAAATCGTCTAGCATGAAACCGTTGGTAGAGAGGTCAGTTTTTAGGATTTGATATGTTGGGTAGCTATTGACTTTTTATGTTTGATTGAAACTACATTCGTGCTGGATTATATATATCAAGTACCAAACTATGCGGTATGGGGGATTCTGTTTATCTGATTGGAGACAATTCTTTGGTTGATATCGTATTATTTTCAAACATATCCTTTTTCTACATAAGAAGTCCAACTTCATGTGTAGGTGGTAACACATATGTCCATTGATTCAATAACCTCAATACGATTCTAGTCTTATACTGTGAACAGCCCAGTACATCAGAAGGGGACCACAATGATCATACGATGCGATGTACCTGGTCTTAAAACCTTTTCAGAAGCTCAAAACGTTCGAAGCAGAATTGGTTTTGTGTCGGTATTTCATTTTATTTAAGTGTTTATGTTCAAAGTAATTTATCGTTGTGCCTATTATTGTATAAAAACACCAAGTATCTAAACATTAGTATACAACGCGACCAGCCAAAATGACGTCTAACACACTTATTAAAACATTAGTATACAACGCGACCAGCCAAAATGACGTCTAACACATTAAAACATTAGTATACAACGCGACCAGCCAAAATGACGTCTAACACACTTATTAAAACATTAGTATACAACGCGACCAGCCAAAATGACGTCTAACATATTAAAACATTAGTATACAACGCGGCCAGCCAAAATGACGTCTAACACACTTATTAAAACATTAGTATACAACGCGACCAGCCAAAATGACGTCTAACACATTAAAACATTAGTATACAACGCGACCAGCCAAAATGACGTCTAACACACTTATTAAAACATTAGTATACAACGCGACCAGCCAAAATGACGTCTAACACACTTATTAAAACATTAGTATACAACGCGACCAGCCAAAATGACGTCTAACACACTTATTAAAACATTAGTATACAACGCGACCAGACAAAATGACGTCTAACACACTTATTAAAACATTAGTATACAACGCGACCAGCCAAAATGACGTCTAACACACTTATTAAAACATTAGTATACAACGCGACCAGCCAAAATGACGTCTAACACACTTATTAAAACATTAGTATACAACGCGACCAGCCAAAATGACGTCTAACACACTTATTAAAACATTAGTATACAACGCGACCAGCCAAAATGACGTCTAACACACTTATTAAAACATTAGTATACAACGCGACCAGCCAAAATGACGTCTAACACATTAAAACATTAGTATACAACGCGACCAGCCAAAATGACGTCTAACACACTTATTAAAACATTAGTATACAACGCGACCAGCCAAAATGACGTCTAACATATTAAAACATTAGTATACAACGCGGCCAGCCAAAATGACGTCTAACACACTTATTAAAACATTAGTATACAACGCGACCAGCCAAAATGACGTCTAACACATTAAAACATTAGTATACAACGCGGCCAGCCAAAATGACGTCTAACACACTTATTAAAACATTAGTATACAACGCGACCAGCCAAAATGACGTCTAACACATTAAAACATTAGTATACAACGCGACCAGCCAAAATGACGTCTAACACACTTATTAAAACATTAGTATACAACGCGACCAGCCAAAATGACGTCTAACACACTTATTAAAACATTAGTATACAACGCGACCAGCCAAAATGACGTCTAACACACTTATTAAAACATTAGTATACAACGCGACCAGCCAAAATGACGTCTAACACACTTATTAAAACATTAGTATACAACGCGACCAGCCAAAATGACGTCTAACACACTTATTAAAACATTAGTATACAACGCGACCAGCCAAAATGACGTCTAACACACTTATTAAAACATTAGTATACAACGCGACCAGCTAAAATGACGTCTAACACACTTATTAAAACATTGAACAGTTTATTACAGTTTCGAGATAAACTCAGGCGGACTAAGAAGGGCTTTTAATATCTTGTTCACCATAAAAAGCAATCAACATTTTGAGAATAACAATACTTACAATGCATAGATTTTAATCTCACAAGAGCTGCTAAGACTCGTTATTATACCTATAGTGTAGTGATACAAACGGTCAGACCACAAAGGTGTGGTTTTCATTTCAAATTTTCACAGTGTTATTAGTAATTGCAGAGTGATTTCTGCAGGTATGTTTTCACCTAAACATACATGAGGCATTAAAAACAAAAATTTTATAATTAACAAGTTATGTGTTAAACTAGCGTTTATACGCCATCACACATGCTTGTCTGTCCATTTGAATGATTCTCACAGCTTAATCCATCATACCTGATGGTTTTCAATAGATTACTGGGAGAAAATGTCAAAATTTTCAGCTAGTTATGACACACACAACATTAAACTCTTTTAAAGATATTCCTAATTTGCACGTGTGATTTCAGCCGAGAAGAACTAGCCACTATTCCCCACCTAATAACAGTGTGAACGCAATGTTACTTCCTTCTGGTATACCGAGCTAATCTGATTAGATTAGGAGATATAGTCCACTGACTACAATACGATATGTGTAACACAAAGGAAGGCAAAGTATATGTGTATACTTTAGAAATTAAACTATACAGAACAAATCCGATTACAATCAATTGTGTGTACGAATAAGGTAGGTATACTTTCTTCGCCTGTAATTATCTCATTAACCTGATCACTGAGCTACTGAACGAAGGACTGACCAACGTCAGTATGGAAAGACGTGTACGTTCAAGGCAACGGAGTGGTTCAAAATACATGAAATCATTTCCAGAAGCAGTCGGGTGGCATTTTAGTGTCCGTCATAACCCAAGAGGAAGTCGAAAATGAAGATAGACTCCTAATTGTTTTCAATGTTGTTCCTGATACACTATTATACACGTCCACATTGCTATCGGAGTGCCTGCCATTGTCTAGATTTGGCCGGAGAATCGGAGAAAGCTTTAAAGTCGAGAGTTAATTTAATGGGCTGTCGTGTTTGGTAGACAAAAGAACCGACCGGTACACCTAAACCACAGCCGTATGATCCATTGATTGGTCGGCGCGCCCGATACACCTTCGATACTCAGTTTTCTCTCAGTCATACCTATGCTCGGCGAACAGACGTGCAGGTGGACGCCAATACACGAGCAGACATGGAGGTGTTAACTGTGAGATACCTCAGTGGTAATCAGATCACTCTCATGGAAATATAACTAGTAATGAAAATTGGAGTGTATATGAAATGGAACTTATTCAGCACAGACTTTTAATCTACAATTCAAATGTAGAATTAGTGTTATGAAAAAGGTAGGTACCGCACAGTTTGTTTAGACAAAAACTCTCAGTATTTATCGAGGTGCTTTAAAAGCGTCCCACACGCAATCCCTTTATGAAGTACCCCGGAATAGTGACCGACGGACTGGACCGCTGAATTGTTCTATATTATTTGCATTCTAATCACCTAAAAGATTCTGTGTAAGATGATACTGTCAGTGAACTCATGTTGGTGGCCTATGTTACACAATGTGTTCGAACCAAATACTCCTGTAGTATGTATTTAGATCATGTAACGTGATGTTGATTAGAGGTAATGCTTAGTTAGGATAAGGGTTAAATGTTTCACATTCTGTTGCGATATGATGACTTAGTATAATGTGGATCGTTCTTATCATAATCTGACAAACAAATTGATTTAAGATTATTTTATTTCGCAGTGGGGTATATTGTATCAGTGTGATGTATATTGTTTTGGTACGATGGGTTTAACGTGTCGTCTGGTAACTGGACCCTATCATTGTACGAAGACGATTCCTTGGAATTGTCTAGTGTATTGTGTGATTGAATACGTTCACTAAATGAAATGATTGTTATGAAATTGTTTGGACATATATATTTATGTTATGATATAGTGAGCAAAATGGAAAGAATGCGCAGGAGTTTGTTACATGATGATATGTGTGGTGGATATGAAAACGTCTGATATAAAGGTGGTTATTTGTCATGTAGGCCTAACGTTAGGAATATTCAAACAATTGTAAAATAATGATAGGAATATTCAAACAATTGTAAAATAATGATAGGAATATTCAAACAATTGTAAAATAATGATAGGAATATTCAAACAATTGTAAAATAATGATAGGAATATTCAAACAATTGTAAAATAATGATAGGAATATTCAAACAATTGTAATATAAATAATGATAGGGATATTCAAACAAATTGTAAAATAATGATAGGAATATTCAAACAATTGTAATATATATATAATGATAGGGATATTCAAACAATTGTAATATATATATAATGATAGGATATTCAAACAATTGTAAATATAATGATAGGATATTCAAAATTGTAAAATAATGATAGGAATATTCAAACAATTGTAAAATAATGATAGGAATATTCAAACAATTGTAAAATAATGATAGGAATATTCAAACAATTGTAAAATAATGATAGGAATATTCAAACAATTGTAAAATAATGATAGGAATATTCAAACAATTGTAATATATATATAATGATAGGGATATTCAAACAATTGTAATATATATATAATGATAGGAATATTCAAACAATTGTAAAATAATGATAGGAATATTCAAACAATTGTAAAATAATGATAGGAATATTCAAACAATTGTAAAATAATGATAGGAATATTCAAACAATTGTAATATAATGATAGGAATATTCAAGCAATTGTAATATAACGGCAGCAGTATATATTTATATGTTTGTAATAAAATGTCAGGGATATTCATGGAGTTGTACATAATATGTAGTACCAGCATATTTGTGGAGATATTCATATGTTTCTAATGTAATGGAAAGAATACTCATAAAGTTGTATAACCATGATAAGAATATTTACGTTTTTAATGAAACTGAGTGGAATCACAAGATACAGTTACAGCTGATCGTCGATATGGGATATCCATGGATTTGTTTAATAATGTAGGAAATCTTCTCAATATGTTGTTGACCATTTTTATCACAAGAAACAGTTACATTTGGTTGGTAACTATGGTAACGTTATGAAATATAGGCTATTATAAAGTGTCCAATTAAGGTGTTCAGCATATACTACTTGGAGTACATACGTTTCCATGACAGCTCGTTTATTTGTTATTGTACTTCCAATTGACGCTCTAGGTTTATCCTTATAGCTCGAGTCACTTAGCAACACTCGTATCGTCGAACGCCAAAGATGACCAGCGGTCACTGTCTCTCCCTTCGGTCTTTAGAATGTCGTTAATTGTATCTATTATTAATGGAACATTGTAAATATTGAGCGTTGCCATTCTTCATGACGTGTATTTCGGGCCGTAGAGGCTACATAGCTGATGCGCAGTTCGTATTACAAATACCAGTATACTTTAATTGCAAATTGTTCTAGTCACTACATTGAATACATTAAATAATTTAAACTATATTGTGTCATCAACAATCCTCTTACTTGGTATTCTAGTGATTCACGTATATTTAGCATAATAACTTTATACATAGCTTTTTATCATTTTCATTGAACTGTTCTCTCCATAATCAAAATATTCTTCTTAGAAGTTTAATGTAATTTAGTCGAATCAATTCCTTCGTTTTTAACTTATGCTGGCATGGCATTCTGCAGAGGATGGTTCTAGTTTTATTTAGGAACGGGGATTGATCATTTACCACAGGTAATGTTTGCTTCATTACATGTTGGTTCTGGCTTTATTTCCACGATTAATAAAGAATTAAGTAATGTGATAGAATATTGCATATCCATCTTATCACATCTTCTTAATATGTTGCCATTATTGTACTTATAATTTGTTATTTACACACAAGGGATCTTAAATCTCAAACGGGATTTTATGAAATGGTTTGGCGAACAAAAGCCGAAACTTTGAGATCCGACGAGTAAAACACTCGGACATCAGATAACCATCATCAATAGAAGAGAAAAAAAGCTACGTTTTACCACCCTAGTCTGGAGGTGTTTTATAACTATCGTGTCTGTTTCAGATCCTGGACTGAAGGTATAGGAGCGCCCTAGCACATATCGATTTGGCCTGTAGACTACATGAAAATGCGGACCAGAAGTTCCACGAGGGAAGAGAATTCTCTACCATCAATCTTCCGTTCTGTTCCACTAAACTCGTCAAGCACGGACGACTCTGATTTGTCGACCGATTCTAAACCAGAAAAGGACATAGAGTTTCAGCGAGACGTCAATAATGAGTCCGTATTCAAATTGCCAACGATTGACGGTTCGCGTAACAAAAGTGTCACAAACTTCATGGGTACTACTGGTTCAAACTCTCACGTGCACCGCCAGTCTCGCGAAAAGTCGCGGCGACGGTTATGTAGATCACCAAGTTGTCCCTCTAACATTGGATTTTCTGGTCAGAAGAGTGTGGAACTCGAGTCACCTACAGATACGGATAAAACGTTACTAAATGTAGGCCCTGACGACGAAGACAAAGAGTTTAAACTGCCAGACATTTATAGAAACTCGAATAGCCTTTCTCTGCCAACAAGTTCGCAAAGTGAGAAAATAAATCCTTGGCAGTCGGCACGTGAGCATACGTCACGGAGGTCATTACGTCGTACGGAGTCGTGCCGTGACGCATACGCCAATCCCGTCACGGAGGCGAAGGTCAAGGACAATCACAGGTCGCAAACACACGCGGCGCTGTTACTGCCCATCAGAAATAGTGAAACTAGAGTTTCTTTAAAGAGTAAGAAAAAGAAAAACACTGTACAGGCCTCCCCAAGGACCTTCCAGGATTTCTCTTCTCACATTAACACTGAACTCAGTAATGGTGCTCAAAATGGCTGGGAGAATGAGTATGAGAATGATTTGTATGACAGGGGGTCGGCCAGCCAGGCGTTCGATCGTATCATGGAAGAAACGGACGGACATGTGGATATCGCTAGCTCGCGCAACATGAAGCCTTGGCTGAAGGAGAGACAGAAAGAGGGGCAAGTGAAGGCGTAGCACCACGGCACGCGCGAACATGGATACGGGATTGTGCAAACGTGTATTGTCGCCCCTTGTGTCAGCTATTGTCACTAGGGGATTTATGAGGTGAAAGATAAAGAAAGCTGTGATACTTAACTAATCCGGATTTACCTTAAAACTCTGGAACCTGTTCCAAAGACTACGGATTAATGTTTGTTTTGCATAATTATGTTTGTGCTGAAAGTAGAAACGGATTAACTGATTATTAATATGGATTATTTGCTCAGTGTAAGTGCGTCCTATATAACGTTATATTTATTAACAGTTTTAATTGTTTGATCAGCCTCAAAGGTTTATTCATTTGATCAGCCTCAGAGGTTAATTTATTTGATCAGTCTCTGAGATTTATTTATTTGATCAGTCTCTGAGATTTATTATTGATTTGTAGCACGGCGCACTTGGTTTATTGACTTCGTTTATAATTATAATGACAAGCTATGGGTCACATGCAATGTGTTGTTACTGGAGAAATAAGATTTTATATTTCAGGAAAGAAAACCAAAAACATAAGCATAGCATCTTAAGCAGCATTTCATTGCAAATGAGACAGTTGATGCACCTATCATGGCACCTCTGTTGAGAATGATCGAGGTTACCATGTGTTGATATGTACTAGATGATAATGATGCCATACCTGTATACTGTATTTGAGTTATAAACTTACACCATCAGAAACATTTGCCTTAATAGTTTTATGTCACTTTCAACCAACATGTCTTTAATGTGATTTCACTTTGCACCCTTGAAGATTATTGTTACCAGACAAAAAACTAGACTTGTAATTCCGCTCCACTACGATACTCTACGTTACGCTCCAATACAAGATCTAACAATGCCCCGTTCAGGGTCACCTCAGCATGACCTCTGGCCAATAATCGGAACATCTCGGGACGTACTCTTTGCCGTTTACACTTCCGAATGAATCAACCACACCGAAGATTCCGTAGGCGAGACGCTGATTGGCTAATTATAGGGGTCATTCTGAGGTGACCCCGAACGGGGCTCTGTTAGATCTTGTATTGGAGCCTAACGTAGAGAATCGTAGTGGAGCGGAATTACACGTCTAATTTTAATTAGATTGCCAGACACGTGTAAATGAGGATGTGTCTCGTATATCTGAAGATGCTTGTAACACGATCACGTGACTGGAGTCTTTAAGACCATGTCATGTAAATGTTGTGTGATATGAAGACGATACATCACAAATCATTAAAGGATACCGTAGGCTGCATACAATTGACCATAATTTTAGCTGGAACAATTATATCTATGGCATGTATGGATCTATGAACAATCTTAGTTTTATGCTACCACTGTCGGACGGTTCTTTTAAGCTTTAAACTCTTTGGGAGTTAAGTATTTGTTTTGTTGACAAGCACATCATATAGGAAAAATAACTTTAGTATTATCTGATAAGTTCTAAGAATGAGTCCGACCCCAGTGGGGACGATTTATGTTAGCGGTCCTGTTATGTCACTCCACACGTAGACTGGGAACCATTGGGGTAGTATTGAACACTACTTTTCCTATATCAATATTTATTCGAGTTTGAAAGAAATGTCTTTTGGTGACTACTTAGAAATAATTTAGGCCTCATTTAAAGTGCTGTATTGTGGAAATGTATGCTGTATCGAAGATATAAAAACAGCAGTTGATTTATATACACAAGAAGACATTGCCGATTACAAAAGGCGTGCAGTTCGTTACTGTTGATTGTACGGTGTGAATGGACCTCTGTGTACTCAGACAACTCCACACAGCCTGAGACTATTCATGTTACCAAGTCATCGCCTAAATCACACTTTATATATAGTATTATTAATATAGATGTTTCTGATTTATTAAATGAAAAAAAAATCATTTCAATTAAAGTTTGTTGAGTGTATAATGGAGTAGTGGGGGTAATTGACTGTAGGGCTCTTGCTCGTCCTAGTACTATCTAATGCAGGGCCAGGTAAATGGGATTACCCACATCAACACACTACTCCCAAACTAGCTAATTATGGGGCCGTTACTTAACGGTTACTTAATGGTAACTTAATGGTTACTTCCTAAACTGTTCATACATGAAAAAAATATTCATAGATTTTGTGATTTTTTTAGTTACCATTCAATTTCTAAATTGCAGTTATCGTTAATTTCTTTTAAACTAAGTGATGTTATATCTCATTGCGAACAACGTTCTGTCGGTTAGGTTTGATTTAACAATCACAGAATCTAAATAGAAACTTGTTAAATTGGTGAGCTGATTTTGTGTCAAAGTCGGCTCATAGAAAGGGGTAGCGAGTGAATTGACGTCATCAATCCAGGCGTCTTAGCCATTGTAACCTAACACTACGCTAGAAAAATCAACAATGCAATCCATGTACTTTACACACTGAATAGGAGAATTATTCCAGGTGCACGATCAAGAAATAAGAGAATTAGCGGGAGTGTACTGGAATATGATGTCGATTCTGTACGTTTGGGTTACTGCGGTCACTTTCCTGTCATTACCGTCACTTTGGGGAATACACGTGACCATCTCATACTAATTGTCAGAGTCGGAGAACGGGTAGATTACTGTTTCCGGACGTTTCCTGTGGGGCCACTATACAACGCCGTTGATAATCAAACTACCTAGTTGGATGTATGCCTTGAAAGGTTGACTGTAGACTGTAGATGGAAGCATTTTACAAAGGTTCTTAGTGTGTGGTCAACATTAGTCTGACCAACAGTACGGTGTACCCCTGATGACCATCTATAATTCACGGCACTCCGGCCGTTAATTGTCCGGCGATTGTGGACTGGTAATTCCACAGAACAATCACATCATGTAATACGACTAGCATTATTGTGTAGTAGTATTAACACATTATCAATTAATTCCAGTTTATTGTTCAGAACATAGATACACGTTTACGAGAGAACAAAACCTATCAATGACCGCTAACCTCACAGTCATGAATGATGGAGACGAAACACACTACCTGCTCGGTGGACTATATTATATCTATAACTTCTTTTATCATTATTTTATACATTATGTTTTCGGCGTGGTGAACTCCGTTGATGTGGTTGTTCAGTATTATAAAGTTACTATCGCCTGTGATTAAAATTATTATAGCAACTTCCATTCCACCAATCCATCACGACTTTCTAACAGCAAGGACCTACAGATTAGTTCCAGCCTTCTGACACCTTAATACGTATGTTTGCCTACCAAAATATTGAAGACTATAATAGTAACACTGGTTTCTGTATCAATGTTGCACAGTCTGTTGTCATGCCATACACGACATATTATAGCCATGTCTTTCATCGAAACTTTAACAATAATAACATTATTTCGTCTAAGATTTCATGACTGTGATTATCGAATGCAAAATAAATTTTGAACGTTTTACGCAGGGTTATATTATTTGTATCCTCTTTGCGGTTGAATATCAAAAAGATAATTAAATGACAAGGATTACAACAACTTGCTGGTTGGTAATGAAGTGAATTAATAATAAAAGCCATTTAAGGACGACATCTCACTCAGCTTTGGGAAGCTGCAGTATGTTTGTGTAGTGACCCTTTGCAATGGTGAAATGCTTGTCCACTTTATAGTGCTATCTCAAAGAAGCATAATGTCAGAGGCACCAAACATTACATTGTACTGATAACGGACAAACCAGTCGTTCCATTCCCTTAATCTACCACTTTAACAGACTTCAATGAATCTTGGCCAAGACACAAAACCCCGAGCCTAGACATGACTTAGGCAAACACTCAACTCTAGGCCAAAGATGAGACAGTGTAAAGAGAGACATTTGAAAGGAGAAAGTCATGTAGTTTCAGTTTTATTAGTTTAACGTCCTATTAACAGCCAGGGTCATTCATATAAGGACGTGTCAGGGTTGTTGGTGAAGGAAAGCCGATGTACCCGGAGAAAAACCACCGACCAGCGGTCAGAACCTAGCAACTGCCCCACTTTGATTCGAACCTGCATCCCAAAGGTGGAGGACTTGTGGTAATATGTCGGGACATCTTAACCACTTGGTCACCGCGGCCCCCTGTCATGTAGGAAGATGGAATGATAAGGCCACAAATAGAACACGCTTTTATTATTTAAGTGCTTACCAGCATGACGGGAAAGCACGACAGTGACCAGTTGGTTCAGTATGCACACGCATCTAAAAGATATTACAGCACTCTATTTACACCATATACAAATTAATGATATTCTCAGCCAATTGATGGAGTGTTTTTGTTTTCTTTCTTTTGTCAGTGCTTGTTTATGCTAACTCAGGTTATCATATGTAATCGAAACCATAAGTCAAGATCTTAGTGTTTAACTGTTCCGAATCATTTCTTTAATATACACTTAACTATTAACTTCACACAAAGAACATGGTACTTTTTATGTGCCTGTGTGGGTTTCCAATTGAAGATTCCTAATCATTTCCTTTATTGCCCTCTCTATAATAATCAAAGAACTCGCTTGTGTAATTATATTCTTGCACTAGATATCAACATTCCTCATTCTATCGACACTTACCTCTATGGATATAATCGCAATTATTTTAATTCAAATGATAAACTATTGAAAATTGTACATGAATACATTAGAGATACCAGACGTTTTGTATGAGATGTCATTGACACTGAGAGCATTTAATTCTATTCATTAAGATATTGTGAACATTTATTAAATATGCTTTTCCACTAACGAATGCTATTTTCTCTCCATCAAATACATGAGCAAACGAATTTATGTTTTCCACAGAAAGTCTTAACTTCTTTTCTACTTCTAAATAAAAATATGGAATAATTTATTACATCCCGAGAAATGTCCATGCTACTGTGCCCTTTATGGAACACATTCACCAAATGTATTGTAAATTACTTCAATATATATATATTAACATGATTAAATGCTAATTATTGCTCAACTAATGAAATTCATTTATTCCTTGTTGGTGGTGGAGCATCTTTAACATATTGTTAAAATTGTGATACTTATTTCAAGCTTATGAGATTCTCCTAAATTATTTGTAATTTCTGTTAACGAGATGCTATTTCTATTGATGGATTTTATGTATTGTACTGTTATTCATGTAGCTACCGGGGAGAGGGCTAATATAGACATAGCTTGTTGCCCAGTCCCAATTGTAATACTAAAATAAAATATTCTGAAATGAAAAAAATGTAACTTTTGTTACTTGGCCTCGGAACCCTGTAGAACAATATGGCAAATTAGCGTTTTAGTCAGCAGAATATACATGTATGTGACAAACTTGAAGTTTGGCAAGGATACCAAAATTCTTTGGTCAAAAGGCTGCCTGATATTTAAATGTTCAATTCCGTTGATGACGATTTTAGATGGATTGATACTATTAATACCCTTAGTTTAATGAGGTCAGTACTGTTTAACTGGGTGACACCCTTATATCCCTACGGTGACACCCTTATATCCCTACGGCCTAATACTTCGAAGGCCCGTTAGTCCGAAGGTCCAATAGTCCTAAGGCCCTTTAGTCCGAAGGCCCAATAGTCCGAAGGCCCGTTAGTCCGAAAATTAGTAAATATTGCAAGTTATATAGTTGTTATAATTAACGTACAGTTGTATTTTCACGAAAACATTTTTTTGCACTGCTGATCTGACAATTTCTAAGTTTCTTCATGGAGCATTGCAAGGTCAAAATTACATCAAAAGAAAAAAAAATATAATAAAAAAGTTAATATGTTATATTTCAATAATTAAATTTTGCTTGTTACGAGCATTTTCATTGGCTTGAAAATTCACTTTATCAGCCCATAAAGGAAAAAATGGCGTCGCCGTTTGTGACGTTGCTTCTGATTGGCTGAGATGACGGCGTAATGATTTCATAGACAAAAGAGTCCCAAAATAAATTTTGAGTATTGAAGAGATTATCTTAAGTAAATTGAATTATACGGATTAATTTGAATATTTTTTTTATGTTATGGAGATATAACATTAGAATCTGAGTGTACTCTCATCATAAACCGCTTCGCGGTTTATTTAGAGTACACTAAGATTTTTGTGTTAATCTCCATAACATAAAATATCTATTCAAGTTAATCATTAATAAGATATCTCACAAGCATACGTTCGATGAATTATCTTAAAAACATACAAGCTTTAAGATGTCCGATTGTAAGCCTTATGTACACTGTAATTTGATTGCATTAGAATTAACGTTGCTCCATGAATAAATGAATAATATAATCAAATATTACCGAAAAATGACCTTTATTTTACATGTATAAACGTCGTTATATTGTACAATATGTACACGTGTTTAAAGACCTATTTTTGCGTTTCCTTCCCCTTTCTTTGACTTGTTTATTATACCCTTTATGACGGAAATGGCCCGCATAATGATTTTTTTGGGGAGATTTTAAACCGGATTGCACTGTACATATGAAATGCATATACTCTTTAATATCATATCCGTTCTTGTATTTTAAGATTATGCTCTTTTTTTAAAATTCGCAACATTTCGTTGTTTATTATCATTTATCGTATCAAATATATAGAGTCACATACATGTAATTATATATAGTAAGTAGACCTTAGCACTTTTGCTTGGAAAACTGTAATAAACGTTTGTTTCATTTTGAAAAATGTTCGCACATAAATTCCATTTATATTATCTGTTTTCGGACTAACAGGCCTTCGGACTATTGGGCCTTCGGACTAACGGGCCTTAGGACTAATGGGCCTTCGGACTAACGGGCCTTCGGACTATTGGGCCGTAGGGATATAAGGCGGTCACCGTTTAACTGGCTGCCGTATTGCTTGAGAGGTAGATAGATAACAGTGTATGTTCAGCACTATTTGAGAAAATGTTACAGTTTTTAATGTTTGTTATAATGTTACAGTTTTAGCAGTGGAGCATGAAGGGGGGCATATTTAATGTGTGTTATACGGCTACAGTTTTAGCAGTGAAGCATGGAGGGCATATTTAATGTGTGTTATACGGCTACAGTTTTAGCAGTGGAGCATGAAGGGGGGCATATTTAATGTGTGTTATACGGCTACAGTTTTAGCAGTGGAGCATGAAGGGGGGCATATTTAATGTGTGTTATACGGCTACAGTTTTAGCAGTGGAGCATGGAGGGCATATTTAATGTGTGTTATACGGCTACAGTTTTAGCAGTGAAGCATAGGAGGGCATATTTAATGTGTGTTATACGACTACAGTTTTAGCAGTGGAGCATGAAGGGGGGCATATTTAATGTGTGTTATACGACTACAGTTTTAGCAGTGAAGCATGGAGGGCATATTTAATGTGTGTTATACGGCTACAGTTTTAGCAGTGGAGCATGAAGGAGGGCATATTTAATGTGTGTTATACGGCTACAGTTTTAGCAGTGAAGCATGGAGGGCATATTTAATGTGTGTTATACGGCTACAGTTTTAGCAGTGAAGCATGGAGGGCATATTTAATGTGTGTTATACGGCTACAGTTTTAGCAGTGGAGCATGAAGGGGGGCATATTTAATGTGTGTTATACGGCTACAGTTTTAGCAGTGGAGCATGAAGGGGGGCATATTTAATGTGTGTTATACGGCTACAGTTTTAGCAGTGAAGCATGGAGGGCATATTTAATGTGTGTTATACGGCTACAGTTTTAGCAGTGGAGCATGAAGGGGGGCATATTTAATGTGTGTTATACGGCTACAGTTTTAGCAGTGGAGCATGAAGGGGGGCATATTTAATGTGTGTTATACGGCTACAGTTTTAGCAGTGGAGCATGGAGGGCATATTTAATGTGTGTTATACGGCTACAGTTTTAGCAGTGAAGCATGGAGGGCATATTTAATGTGTGTTATACGACTACAGTTTTAGCAGTGGAGCATGAAGGGGGGCATATTTAATGTGTGTTATACGACTACAGTTTTAGCAGTGAAGCATGGAGGGCATATTTAATGTGTGTTATACGGCTACAGTTTTAGCAGTGGAGCATGAAGGAGGGCATATTTAATGTGTGTTATACGGCTACAGTTTTAGCAGTGAAGCATGGAGGGCATATTTAATGTGTGTTATACGGCTACAGTTTTAGCAGTGAAGCATGGAGGGCATATTTAATGTGTGTTATACGACTACAGTTTTAGCAGTGGAGCATGAAGGGGGGCATATTTAATGTGTGTTATACGGCTACAGTTTTAGCAGTGAAGCATGGAGGGCATATTTAATGTGTGTTATACGGCTACAGTTTTAGCAGTGAAGCATGGAGGGCATATTTAATGTGTGTTATACGACTACAGTTTTAGCAGTGGAGCATGAAGGGGGGCATATTTAATGTGTGTTATACGGCTACAGTTTTAGCAGTGGAGCATGAAGGGGGGCATATTTAATGTGTGTTATACGGCTACAGTTTTAGCAGTGAAGCATGGAGGGCATATTTAATGTGTGTTATACGGCTACAGTTTTAGCAGTGGAGCATGAAGGGGGGCATATTTAATGTGTGTTATACGACTACAGTTTTAGCAGTGGAGCATGAAGGGGGCATATTTAATGTGTGTTATACGGCTACAGTTTTAGCAGTGGAGCATGGAGGGCATATTTAATGTGTGTTATACGGCTACAGTTTTAGCAGTGAAGCATGGAGGGCATATTTAATGTGTGTTATACGGCTACAGTTTTAGCAGTGGAGCATGAAGGGGGGCATATTTAATGTGTGTTATACGGCTACAGTTTTAGCAGTGAAGCATGGAGGGCATATTTAATGTGTGTTATACGACTACAGTTTTAGCAGTGGAGCATGAAGGGGGGCATATTTAATGTGTGTTATACGGCTACAGTTTTAGCAGTGGAGCATGAAGGGGGGCATATTTAATGTGTGTTATACGGCTACAGTTTTAGCAGTGAAGCATGGAGGGCATATTTAATGTGTGTTATACGGCTACAGTTTTAGCAGTGGAGCATGAAGGGGGGCATATTTAATGTGTGTTATACGACTACAGTTTTAGCAGTGGAGCATGAAGGGGGCATATTTAATGTGTGTTATACGGCTACAGTTTTAGCAGTGGAGCATGAAGGGGGCATATTTAATGTGTGTTTCATTAATAATACTTTTATTAGTAATAGACAAAATTAACGGTTTAAATGAAAGCATTTATACAAGGTTTAGTCATCAGTCAAAGGTTATTTGGTCAGTTGATACAAAAGGTAAACGTATGGCAGGAGCGTACACTAAATTGATCTTATAATTAAGGTTCGTGTTGTACTGGATGTTAATTAGAGACGGGTACGGAGGCCAACAAATGAAGTGTATAATCATATTAGCGGATAATAAAATCAATTTTGTCTAGTCCGCATATTTAACTAAACTCCAGTCAGGTAGCGACTAACACGTACTTATCACGTGATTGATAGTCACGTGTCTATAAACACCACGACGATTATCTCATTAGGCCCTCAAGGGGGGAGGTATTTATTTTTCATGTATTTCATTCAGACATAAACAATGATAAATCAGTCCTTATTATCTGTCAGACGTCCATGGGTTACCTTCGAATGATGAAGGGATGTAAGATAATTAACTTCTTCCTCATCATTGTAAAAGGGAAACTCAGTTTTGAGAGGAACTATGACAGAAAACTATAAAATGTGACGTCTGTATACAAACAAATCTTCAACACGTTATCAAACCAGTTTAGCAGGACCTACGCGAAGAATAGTTTTTTTTATGATCAATACTTATAATGGTCAAAGGACCGTTTGGTTATATATCATCGACACGAAATGTTTTCGATTTATTTCAATAAACGATACACTGCATCAGCTTTCGAAGACTTTCTCTAGCCCAGCTCACACGAGGTATAAGATAAATGGCACCACGAGGAGGTGACAAGTTATTTTTAGGATAAACTGGTAAAAGGTAATACCGACCATCGTGAGTGTTATCAGACGACTGGCAAAGCAGAATCCATGAAGTAGTAGTCACAGTAATATAGAAATCCCTTAACGTTAACTGTTAGGTCATTTCTGTTACTTGTTCCATAACTTTGACCTCTATATACGATATTCTTTTGTTGCCTGGTAGCATAACATTCACCTATACTTTTTCACCTTTGAAAAACTCTGATCTCGACAGTTTGGTTTTGTGTGTGGGTTGTTGTGGGTTGTTGGTGTTTTTTGTTGTTTATTGTTTGATACGATACATACATTGTCCATTATGCCATTATCCTGTGACCGAGTAACCTAATTATGACCTATCCTTCGTTACTTTACTCCGTGTGGACCATATCTTAGATCCGGTATCATCCTGTTCGTCTCACTGGGAGAGAGGTCTGTGTGGTACCACCTCCAGTATGTCCGTAGATCTATTAATAATAAATGAAAAAATCGGCTCGTTTTATTCATTTGCACGCAATTATAGCTGGAAAACTGATACAGAAGACTGAAACATTTAAATGTTGTGGTAAGGTACAAATGGCAAAGAGACATTTAAAATTTCTTTTATCTGGCTTATGAAAGATAAATTCAGTTAAATGTGCTGATTTTAGGAAGCAATTTGGCTGATGTTCTGATTACATGTATAAACTAATAACTACCCCTCCTTCTAAACACGTAGTGCCCATGTGTTCGTGTCGAGTAGGCAGATGTGATGATCAGGAGTGGACGAAATGACGGACAAAGTGAAGGTCAACATTGTCAGGGAGAGCTCTGTCACTGGTAGACACGGTATACGTAAAGGTCTTATTACTTTGACAATTGGACACCTCTACCACACGTATTCCGTCACTGTATGCCCGGTATGTAGACCTCGACCCAGACTTTATTAACACCAAACAATAAACGACTTACTTTCACTTAAGTTGACGTGCCCGTGGGTGCGATATTTATCACATCTATTATGATATACAAAGGAGGGGGAGTCATTTATAAAGTTAACGTTATATAGACCGACAGGTATGATAAGTAACGGGGGATTAGGGACCTTACATGGGACACCTGAAGCTGTCAAATAGTCGGATAACATCTCTCTCATATTTCAATCGATTTATATAACTGTTTTATATTAATAATATAGACAGAGGGACATTTGTAACCCTATAGAGGTAGGCAGGCTGGTAGCCTTGCTTAAGCCCCAATGATATTATTGGTGATAGATGATTGTAACCCTATAGAGATAGACAGGCTAGGCTTTGAATATTCCCGCTAGGTAAACAGGAAGTGGGGTACCTGTTGAACCTTGACAGAAGTTGTTATGTTAGCCGTGTATAATTGTGGATCGCGGGGCTGAGTTAAATTATAGTGTATTTTATATAAGAGTACAAGTATTAGTTGTTTAATAACAACCATGTATATATTTATTAGGCTGTGTTTAATTTCATAGTGCATTATTGTGGTGTACATAGTGTTGCTTAGACCTAGTATTGATGTGTAGTATATTTAAAGGTCAGTAACGCGGGATTGTTTACTCATGTTTGCAGCCAGAGTTAGGTTGTTGTTTTAAGGCATGACCAAACTAGGTGACCGAAATATCAGTAAATTGTTACGGTACCTACTTAGTAGCGACTACGTGGGATGTTCTGGAAAGCATGACAGGACGTCGCACGGTCTATGCACGTGTTAAACTAGGTGACCAATTTATTTAGTTAATTGTTACCAAATAGGTATGGGTATGGTAGGGACTACGTGGAATGTTCTGGAAGGAATGACAGGACATCACGTGGTCCACACACCTGTTTAACTGCGCAGTATAGTTTGTGCAAAATGTGCATATTACAGGCGGTTCTGTCCAGCCTCAACCAAGTCCAGTCAGAAAATCAAAACATTTCTATTTTGTTAAGCCTGCATCAGGCGCCGGTAAGGCTGTATTCTGAATTAAAATTAGTAAATTTTGACAGTTTATGATGAGCTGGGTAACCTTTGGGGCAAGCATTGTCCCAACGGCACGTGTACCAGTCACGTACCCAATCATTATAAATAGAGGGCCGCAATAGGCCCCAGTCAGACTGAAACCAGACGGAGACTGAAACTAGACTGAAATTAGACGGACATTAGACGGGAATAAGACTGAGACTGGGTACTTCCGCCTCACATACACCTACGTCACCGCCTCCTCTAGGGCCACCTTTGAGAGAGAGAGAAAGTGAGAACTCTTGTCTACACTTTGAATAAAAGCCGTCAACAAGCTTCTACCCTACTCCTTGTCGTCATTTCGACCAACACAGCCATCCATAGGACGACAAGGTGGGGTAAGAGGTTATGTTATTTGGTGCTGCATGACCAGGCTCTTCAATATAAAGAAGAAAAGAAAGAACCTGAAGACGAAGAAACAGACGGCTAAAGGTAAGCGAAATTTCTCTACTTTGATTAGTACCTCTAGTAGCTGACCATTTTTAATGTTGTTTAGGTATTTAGTGGTATAGTTTGGTTAGTTAGAAACCAGGTACTGTCAGTATACATATTTTTGGCAATATTTAAAAAAAAAAAAAAAAAAAAAAAAAAAAAATGTCTCTCAATTTAGATGTAGACATGGCCCAATTAACTGAGCGTATGGCAGGTCTAACACAGACAGAACAAAATAAAAATATGCCCACAGATCAGAATATTGCTCAGGACGATAGTGAGGTAGTGTTCAGAAACATGGCACAACATTTTAAGAACTTCTCTGCAGCTATGACAGCACAGGGAGTTTTCCAGGTCGTTAGGTCATTTGAGGGTGACCCCACTAAATTCAAGACCTGGATAAAAGAAATAGAAAAATACGCGAAATTAGTAGGGCTAGATGACAAGGAAATCCCTAAAATAGCGTATCAAACAAGTGTAGGATCAGTAGGGGATTTTATCAAACGATATTTAGACGATTTAGAGGGAGATCTGTCTTGGGAGGACCTTAAGAAACTCCTCAAACAAAGATTCGCTGACATAACAGCTTCGCATCAAGCTATGGCCTTATTACGTAAAACGATACAGAAACAGGACGAAAAGCGTCCAGATATACGCTGAACGACTCCTGCAAGTAGCAGAAGACGCGTATCCTGATGCCCAGGAATGTGAAAAGGGCATTGTTCAAAGACAATTAGTTAACGCCTTTTGTGATGGGTTGCATTTTGACTATATTAAGATGAAGGTTATGCGCGAGGACCCAGACACATTAGAGAGGGCGGTACATATAGCTATGCGCGAACAGAACCTTAGGAAAAGGTTCAATCTAAGACAAGACATGAATAATGATAATGACATGGTCTTAAGGCCAAGACAGGAACATGTATATGACCCTCAGGTAGCCCCTACGCAAGACACACACTTTAACCTTAGACATAACGAAACTAACACGAGGCGAGAAGTACCAATGGACATTGACCACACCAGACAGAGACAGTGTTATAAATGTAAACAAAACAATATCATAAGACATAGACCACGCACAGTACAAGACAGAAATAGTTTTAGGGAAACACAGCGACAGACACCCCTTAATAGAGCCCCTAGAAATAGGTATTCAGACAATAGCAGATATCATAACCAAACTCAAAATAGGTCGTATAGTACAGGTAACAGAGTGCAACCTCAGAACCCCCCACAAGTGCAGTCATTAGGTCGAAATAAACAAAGATCAAAATTAAGATGTTTTCAATGTAATGAAGAAGGTCACATGAGAAAGAACTGTCCCCAATTAAATAGAAAAGGTAGGCCGTTAAACTAAAGACCTCGCTTCATAAGGAAACCGATGGGGCGAGGTTGAAAAGAAATAAGAAGCATGTGTCTAAGAAAATAGAAATATCAGGTAACCCAAGTACAACTGTGATAAAAATAGATAAACAAAAATTAAGAGCTCTCTTAGACACAGGTGCTGAGGTTTCCATAATCAGCAATAGGATTTTTAAGATGTTACCGAATAAACCACGACTAAGAAAAGAAAGCATGACTCTCCAATCCGTCAGCAGTACACCGCTCAAGGTAATAGGTTCAGCAGACATTTCATTTCAAATAAGACATTTGACCTTAAGACATAAATTTTATGTTGTTGATGGCATGAACAGAAACTGCATCCTTGGTTTAGATTTTCTTAAACAAAATGGCGTTAGAATGTATTTTGACCTTGCATGTATGCGTATAGGTAAGACCTATGTTCAATTAGAGGAAGACATACATATTGCCTCAATAATAAGGACCACCCACAAGACATTGTTAAGACCGCAAACGGCAACGGTATGTCAGGTAAGACTCCCAAGAACTTTTAAGATACCAGGATCAAAGCTCTTAGAGATATCAGCAAATGACACTTGTATATATGATGAACCTGGTTTGACCTTACAAAACGGTGTAACAAAGGTCACGAACCCTCGCAAGATACCTATCTTGATACTTAACCAAACAAACAGGACGATTAACCTAAAACGAGGAAGTGTAGTAGGCAAAGCACAGGCCTTAGAAGACAAAGACATTTCAAGTATAACTGCGACAAAAGACGATGACAAAGACGAAGAAAACTTTAAGGAGGTAGATGTACCAGACGAGTACAGTGCTGAGACACTAAAGATATTAAGAAGAAACAAGGATCTATTCGCCAAAAAGGATTCTCAGCTTGGACATACAAAGACAGTTAAGATGCATATAGAAACAGGAGATCACAAACCAATTAAGAACCGACCTTACAGGACACCCCTGAAGAAACGTCAAGTAGTGTACGAAGCTATTGACGAGATGTTAAAGGCAAAGGTCATAGATAGGTCTAGAAGTCCCTGGAGTTTTGGCTTAGTGGTAGTTGATAAGAAAGATGGAAGTAAGAGAATGTGTGTAGATTTTAGGAGTTTAAATAAGATTGTTACCCCGATGTCAGTACCCTCTTCCTTTGATAGATGACATTTTGACCCTCCTAGGACACTCAAAACATTTCACTACATTAGATTTGAAAAGTGGATATTGGCAAGTAGAACTCGACGAAGAAAGTAAACAAAAGACAGCTTTTGCCTGTCACAAAGGACTATTCCAGTTCAACAGAATGCCTTTCGGACCAAGTAACGCCCCTGCTGTCTTCCAAGAATTGATGAATATTGTCTTACAAGGATGTAAACAATTCGCCACAGCTTACCTTGATGATGTCATAATTTACAGTAGGACAGCCGAAGAACACCTGAAACACTTACAGATAGTCTTCAACAGGTTAAGACAACATGGTCTCAAACTAAAGCTTAAGAAATGTACTTTCTTCAAGAAAGAGACGGAATATCTTGGCTTTATGATTACGGACAAAGGTGTAAAGCCGGACCAAAAGAAAGTCGAAGCTATTAGGGCCTTACCAACCCCTACTTGCGTAAGAGATGTAAGAGCATTCATTGGAATGTGCGGTTACTACAGGAAGCACATCCCCAACTTCTCAAAAATAGCGGAATGTCTTACAGAACTAACCAAGAAGTATGCTAGGTTCAAATGGACTGAAGAATGTCAGAAGTCATTTGACTATCTTAAAGAAAGTCTTACAGTAGTACCTCTACTAGCATACCCAGACCCAAACCAACCATATGTGCTTTATACAGATGCATCAGACACATGCATAGGAGCTTGTCTTACACAGAAGACAAAGGAAGGTGAAGAAATGCCACTTTATTACTTGTCACATAAGCTTAGCCCAACACAGCGTAGGTGGTCTGTGATAGAGAAGGAAGCTTTTGCTGTGGTATATGCTCTTCAGAAGCTTGATAACTACTTACACAACAGTTCCTTTGTAATAAGAACGGACCATCGCCCACTTTCTTACATATTCTCAGACAAGAAGACATTGAATAAGAAACTCTCCTTATGGTCCCTTACTGTAGCGTCCTATAATTGTAAGGTAGAATATATTGAAGGTAGATTTAATTGTTGCGCGGACTTACTATCGCGACTACCAACAGATACAGCGGAAGAAGCTGAGGATAAGCAAGGAGAAACCCAGGAAACTAAAGACATTCTTGATGTCTTGGACGTAGATGACAGAGCCTTAGAGATTGGAGCTCTCAACTCTAACAAGTTTAAGCCAAGAGACTTTGTCAGTAGTACAGTTGATACTCCAGACGATATTGTTAAACCTCATATGAATCTCCCTAAAGACATAGACATAAGAAAAACTCAAGACAATGACGAAGACATATCAAAGCTGAGACTTAGACTTTGTAATGGACAAGCAACCAAGAGTGAGGAGGAGCGCTTCTTGGTTGTAGATAACTTAGTGTATTATCTGTCAAACGCGGAATCAGATGACCCGGTCTTGGGACTTTACATTCCGAAGGAACTTGAAGGAATGGTGATAAGACAGTATCATGATTTCCTAGGTCATATGGCAGTTGACAAAACATATGACGTAATAAGAAAGAAGTATTATTTTCCTTTGTTATACAAGAAGGTTCACCAACACATTGAAAAGTGTGTGACTTGTCAGACAAGAAGTCACAGTAACCCTCATCCTCCTCTTCAAGACAGCCAGATACCCCCATACCCTTTTGCTAAGGTAGCAATGGATTTTGTCAGGCCCTTACCCCCAGACATTATCAGGAAACAAATACATCGTGTCGTTCATAGATGTTTACTCTGGCTTTCCGGAAGCATTTCCAGTCCCTGACAAATCAGCAGCAAACATTGTACATCTTATCTTGGAAGAACTTTTCCCAAGATATGGTAGCGTATTAGAACTGGTTACAGATAACGGTTCAGAGAATATCGCTAGATCAGTAAAGGAGACACTAGAAGCATTGAATATCCACCATGTTACCACTTCCTATTATTGCCCCCAGTCAAATGGAAAGGTGGAGAGATTTCATAGAACGATGGTAGACATTTTGGCCAAGAAGATCAAAGAAAACGTTAACACGTGGGATCTTTTCTTGAACCAAGTATTGGCCGCAGTAAGATTTCATACCAGTGAGGTAACAAAGGCATCACCTTTCTTCCTGCTTTATAACCGCGATGTAGTACTCCCCTTGGACACAATCTTAAAGCCAAGACGGCGGTATGCCGGTGAAGAGTTACACAAGATCGCCTTAGAGCAGCAACATAAGTCCTTTGTTCTAGTGCATAGACACATGAAACAAGCGAAGAAGAAACAGAAGAAACTCGGCTGATAGGAACTGTAAAGACGAGGATCTTAAGACAGGAGATCCGGTTTACATAAGAAACCATAAGCGTACCTTAAAACTGGGACAATAAATGGACACCGTACTATAGGATTATAGAGCAAACTGGACCAGTAAGTTTTAAGGTAAGAAACCAGCTTACAGGTGAAGTCACGAAGACACACGCGAGGCATTTACGATTAGCAAATGTTGATGAATGGGAGTTGCCCAAAGATAATATAGGTCGACCTTTAAGGAAATCGACATATGTAGTTCCCCCTGAGAGCAGTTCAGAGGAGTTCAGAGGAGGAAACATCCTTAAAAAGAGTCATAAGATATAGAAGACAAGAAAGGTCAGACTCGGACTCTGAGGATGATATTCCGTTAATGGAGCTAAGACAAAGGCTCCGGACTCGAGAATTGGACAAAGCTAGTCCTATTGATTCAGATGATGAACTTATACCTTTATCACAATTGAAAAGTAAGTTAAATGAAAACAATAACGCTGACACTCAGACAGATGACGATGATGATGATTTTGTAGATGCGTCTGAGACTGGTTGTACTGCTGATGACATGGAGATTGATGCGATAAATAAATTAGCAAATGAAGTTACGCCCCAAATCTCCACCGCAGTAGATAAACCATGTAAAGATGATAGACTCCACAATAGAAAAGATGAAGATTCTAAGAAAGTTAAGAGAGACATATCAAGAGACTCTGAGGACAATTCAGAGCTATTTAAAAAAATGTCTGCAATATTTTCTTCGTGATCAATAACGAGATTCATTAGTGAATCGTTTCTTATCGTTTCAGAAAACGAAATATAAGCTTTTGTTCTTAATCTAAGATATTGATGAATATTTAGGTACATACACTAAGATCGACAGGGCCCTTAGTGAGGCAAAGGAATTAGTTGGATTAGCTAGAGATAATCTTAATCATTTGAAACTTCAGATCAATATGCTATCTCTAGGACATTTAAGCCCTTCAGTCATTTCACCCCCAGACTTGTACGAACTCCTTATAGAAGTAGAAAGCAAACTTGACCCAGGTGTTAGAGTACCTTTTGACCCGGAAACTGACCTTTGGGAATTTTATAAGACAGTGACCTGTACGACACTTATTAGTACTGATAGCCTTATTGTAGTTATTTCCATTCCATTAATAGACATGATTGGTAAGTTTGCTGTGTACCGAGCACATAACCTTCCTCTTCCGTACCTTGGATCGAATCAAACAAATATTTTGGCGACTTATAAATTAGAAGCAGAAGCTCTTGCAATCAATGAAGCGAAAACACAATTGGTTACAATGACAATTGAGGAGATGAATCAATGTGTAAATAGCGTTAAAAACTACTGCAGGTTTCGTAGTCCAATGTATACTATAATGGGAAATAATATAATGTATTGTTAATCTTTTTATGAATTGGACCAATAATTTAGTTAAATATTGTACTACAGTAGTACAAAATACAAACACTTCCCCTATGGCCCAGTATTTGACCAATGGCCAATGGATAGTTGTCCACGATAGATCTTTGACCTTTACACTGAAATGCCCCTATAGAACCCAATCTGGTACTGTGGTGACCAGATACCCTATTGACACCTTATCCCTTACGGAAGGTTGTTCTGCATCAAATGAATATATGACCTTGCCCTCATATTATCATTCAGAGAGTAAATATAACCTAACAGATCAAGCCTATTAAGGAAATCCCCAGGTGATTTCAAATTATTATGTAGGCTCCATTGAACTCTGGAAACCAATGACCCAAAGACTATCAAATGTAAAAAAAACATTAAGATACCCCATAAACTTAAGCCTATAAAGGAAATCCCCATTGATGAGTTGATAAATGAACTTGACAATTCATTTGATCTTGAACCTATGGAATCTGATTTGCCCCTCTCGACCTACTTGTCGATAGTAGGTGTGGTAGTAGTTGTTGTTATAGTGATATATTTATGTCGTAGGAGAATTAGGGATAAATGTCAGAAATGTAGGTTAGGTAAATGGTCAGTGAAAAGGGGAAAGTCAGAGACGAGTGTCTCGCAAGCCTCAAGACCCATGCAAAGACACACAAAAGTAACCAATCCACAGAAGACATGACAGCCTTAGAAGAATTGATGACAACATACATCAAGGAACTCATCCACCAGGAACAAGAAAACAAAGCAAAAACCTACACTGATGTCAGGAAATTACCCTGAAGGCGTTGACCTCGCCGAGGCAGATGTAACTGCCCCATCAGGAAGTGGAGGAATTGAATCGGGTAAACAAGACTGCCTTACAACCCGAGTACGAAGTGTAATATACCCAGACTTGAGAAAAGAGCTCAGTCTTCCATAGACAGATATAAAGTAACGTCTTGGTCGTAACAAGACTAAGTCTAAATGTGAAGAAGGAAATGATAATGACCCGGTGAAACATTATGCCTTGATATTTAACGATTAAAGATACTTACGAGACAAAGATATACATATAATGTCTCGGTTATTACAAGACAAAACGGAAACGTCTTGGTGTTAACAAGACCAACTCTTGTCTGGATATTAACGTTAATCAATTAAAAAAAATCACAATGTCTTAATGCGGATAAGACAAAATGTGACCTCTTCAAGAACCGTGGTGGATGACGGACCTAAGAACATAAAGAAGCTCTGGATATAACTAAATAAGCAGCAACTGTGGAGATATACTGTGGATTTTTATATAGGAGCAGCCATATTATTACGAATGATTTTTAACGATGAAGTTACCATGGAACTCGGTGACTGTTAAATAGGTTCAAACTAAAATGGACGTGACTGTGAAATAATATTACTGATTTTCAACGACGTAGTTACCATGGAACTGTGTGACTGTTAAATACATTGTATGTTCGAACTACAATGGAAGTGAATGTGAAATATGTTTGAACTACAATGGACGAACTGTGAAATATGTTTGAACTACAATGGACGAACTGTGAAATATAATAACTCGCCAACTTTATGATGTTGTGACCATAGAACTGTGACTGTAAATAAGACTTTATATTGCATGAATACGTTAAGGAGATGTTTAAAGTATAACGTCCAAGATAATTACAATATGTGTATGTACATATTGTGCATTAAGGTAAAGAGTTGTAACGTTTAATAGGATAACTTCGCGATAATTAAAAATATACTGCATGACGCATGCGAATGAAAGAAGGTTGAAAGGAGAAATGAATGATATGGCCACTAGTTACTATTTAGGGAATATTTTTTAAAGGAGGCAGTGGTAAATTGAAATATTAATAATACTTGATACTTTGCGTTAAGAAATATGTAAGCCATTCTGAGAAATGCCTTACATATTGTCTTGTTTGAAGAAAGGGGCGATTGTAACCCTATAGAGGTAGGCAGGCTGGTAGCCTTGCTTAAGCCCCAATGATATTATTGGTGATAGATGATTGTAACCCTATAGAGATAGACAGGCTAGGCTTTGAATATTCCCGCTAGGTAAACAGGAAGTGGGGTACCTGTTGAACCTTGACAGAAGTTGTTATGTTAGCCGTGTATAATTGTGGATCGCGGGGCTGAGTTAAATTATAGTGTATTTTATATAAGAGTACAAGTATTAGTTGTTTAATAACAACCATGTATATATTTATTAGGCTGTGTTTAATTTCATAGTGCATTATTGTGGTGTACATAGTGTTGCTTAGACCTAGTATTGATGTGTAGTATATTTAAAGGTCAGTAACGCGGGATTGTTTACTCATGTTTGCAGCCAGAGTTAGGTTGTTGTTTTAAGGCATGACCAAACTAGGTGACCGAAATATCAGTAAATTGTTACGGTACCTACTTAGTAGCGACTACGTGGGATGTTCTGGAAAGCATGACAGGACGTCGCACGGTCTATGCACGTGTTAAACTAGGTGACCAATTTATTAGTTAATTGTTACCAAATAGGTATGGGTATGGTAGGGACTACGTGGAATGTTCTGGAAGGAATGACAGGACATCACGTGGTCCACACACCTGTTTAACTGCGCAGTATAGTTTGTGCAAAATGTGCATATTACAGGCGGTTCTGTCCAGCCTCAACCAAGTCCAGTCAGAAAATCAAAACATTTCTATTTTGTTAAGCCTGCATCAGGCGCCGGTAAGGCTGTATTCTGAATTAAAATTAGTAAATTTTGACAGTTTATGATGAGCTGGGTAACCTTTGGGGCAAGCATTGTCCCAACGGCACGTGTACCAGTCACGTACCCAATCATTATAAATAGAGGGCCGCAATAGGCCCCAGTCAGACTGAAACCAGACGGAGACTGAAACTAGACTGAAATTAGACGGACATTAGACGGGAATAAGACTGAGACTGGGTACTTCCGCCTCACATACACCTACGTCACCGCCTCCTCTAGGGCCACCTTTGAGAGAGAGAGAAAGTGAGAACTCTTGTCTACACTTTGAATAAAAGCCGTCAACAAGCTTCTACCCTACTCCTTGTCGTCATTTCGACCAACACAGCCATCCATAGGACGACACATTTAAAGTTTTTGCCTTATTTGTTTATTCGTCTGGTGTCTACTTTTTACAATCCAACATGTCATTGTATGACATGACAAAGAGGTAAAACAATTACCTTAGAAAGTGGAAATACGATATACAACCAAACCTAGGTTTTAAAGTGTTTGTTTACATTCATCTAAACATTACCACTTATTGTAGTTTACAATCGAATGCAATCACAGAGAGAAAATTGTTTTATTGGCAACAAATCAAGATATATTCGTACCTGGACGTGCAGTCTTTAAAGACACAAGACTCAACACATATTTCCTATATTTACAAATGTAGTATTATTTTTCTCTACGTAAAAGATGAAGCAGTGCTTCTAATTACGGTTATTGCGAGGTTATATTTCTATACCCGGCGGAGACACACCATAGTCTATAAATGTGGTAGTTTCTGATCCTGCTAACCGCTCGGCATTAAGGACGTTGGACGACTGGTTCGGCCGTTGTCAGTATAATATGAACACGATATAGTTTAAATATAATAAAATCTCACAATGAACGTACTGCAATCTCCATCAACATGCATGCACTCCACACACGCAACACATCGCTTATACACAATGTAAGATATGATGTCCTAAAGTGACATTGGCAGTCAGTATGGCGTCAACCTGTTAAACATGAGATAACAAAAGGTACAGTACTTTGGTAAGAATAAACAAAATGGCTTGGGCAATGAAAGGAGTTCAATTGAACCATCATTTACGCTCCGAAACATCGTAAATTAGACTAGTAAATGTACTGACTTTGAAGAAGTTTTCGATTTTTTTCTACAGAAAAAAGAAGGTCATGAATTCGAAGAATCTGATTATTTTCAAATAACTATTATATATCTTGTTGGTAGTCATGAACACAATTTACGGTTTTATTATGTTGCTAGTCAGGAAAAAATATCTTGTTACTTGTTCAAAAACAATTTATTATTATGATTTGAAAAGCCAACGTCAAAATGGTACACTCTCTACTATATAAAGTGACCCCCACACTGGAATCGGCATTGAAGGGGAAATCTTTGGAAATGAAGACTATGTGTAAAACGAAAGTCTACAACGAACAGCATATACCTAAACGACAAAAACATAATTAAAAATGAGAATATGTTTATCAGGTGACATCCGAGCTTTTATCATCGTTCGATTTGTATAGGTGGGAACAATCCCACCTCTCAGGTAGTATACTGAAATAAGAGAGCACTCTGAGGTGTGTGTGCTTAGCTGATCAGCTGAGAACATTCTCCCCAATCATATATCTAATCCACACTACAATAGCAGAGGGGCTACCTCACACATTGTAGTCGAAGGAACGTATTAAAGTTTGATGTTTGCCTCCAGTGCCAGACTTACCGACCCATTGGTCGATAGTAGGTACGGCAAGTTATAGGCGATTACTTAAAAAAAACCTCACTTCTTATATATTAGATGTAAAGTAGGTTTGGTAAGCGTCAACGTAGCGTTATATTCATGTTGATTCCTGACTTTTTACATTTATGTTTTTTCTTTCCTGATAATGCCGTTTCAAAGAGCTGTAATACGACGTGCAATGGCAAATACTCGTCCATCCTAGATTCACACTAGAGGTAAAGGTGATACATGTTTATGCCACTTGGCCAGAATGGCCTGTGATATTGATTAACATGTACTAAATAATTGCTACAAAACACCATTTAGGGAAAAAACTCACTTGTTGAGAGTTATGATAACTTTTGCCGGGTGTGATGATTGTAAATATATTTTCATGGATAGTGTTCCATGCTGTAAAATAATAATAACAAAAATATCGCAGACTTTTCGTCAGCAGTATGGCTGATCTACTGGGGTTAATGCGCCATATCTCAACATAACGGTAAAATAACTCAGGAATCAATATATTTCTAAAATGAAACAAGTACGATGTAGTTGACAATGGTAAACATTGAGTGTAGGTATTGAGGTGACCCCCTCACGGGTATTGTAAATAACCAGACGGTAACACTACTCTTATAACTACCAGTAAAACCGTGTTAAAGTACAGTTTATAGTGATTTACTGTGGCAATTATGCTAGGTAATTACCTTTTTAGCCTGAAAAGGACAATTTTACACTCCGATAACTGCTTAAAAATGTTTATGATATAATGAATAACATTACAAAAGAAACCACAAATGAGGTTTTGAACAGGTTAAACTATTACTTTGAAGAAAGTGACACTTTCTCCGCGTTCGAATCACAACCGCCTAAACAAACACGAACAAAACACTTTGAATTTTTAAGACACAATTTATAAATTTGGATGGATTTTGCGAGTCATGATCTAAACGATTTTATAAATAGCTAAGGTTATTATACGTGGTAATAAAAACACCTATTTACTCAGACAGAATCCTTTTTTATGAGATATCAATAATTTAAATATCGAGTCATGGTGCATAAAATCATAATTTTATAATCCCAAAAGCGCTCTGTGGGATCTCGGACGCAGCCATGATGGTATATGTATATATGTCATACCACATTTACTATAGAACATGGTCCAATTTGTGTACACTGGGATTATAAGTTCCATTGGTGATGGAAGCGGGCGAATTAACACTTTAAAAAGTGATATATCCAACGTTTTAATAGGACATAACAAATGGAAAGAAAGAAATCACTTTAAAAATGGATAAAAACGTTGTTTTTTTTTCTTCTTTCTATTCTCATGTAATGTGTAAATATTAGAAGATATAACTACGATACAATAATTAATCAATATCAATTACATATTAATATTATTGATGAATCTGTGTTTTTCTTCATTCCTTTTACACTTTAAAGCGTAACTGTTCAAGGATATAACTACGGTGAAATAACGTAATATCAATTACATATTATGTACCCCTAATTCTCGTGTTTTATGGTATCAAATTACATTCAAGTTTTTGATAAAGCAAAAATTACTTTTAATAGGTCACCCTTCACCGAAAGCTGCAGTACTAGTATTACTAGTATTAGTACTGTAGCTTTCGGTATTAATTTAACAATGACAATTCAGAACTTAAAATCAATTTTGGCTGTGTTACAGAATGTAATACGTATGTCGACTTTGGAGCAATACGCGTAGACATGATCAGACAATGCAGTCTACAGCCTCAATTCACGATTTTACAGTTACAATGTCTAAAGATATAATTACTTGAAAAGTGACTTCTTGGATACGTTTTCATCTAAACATACTTAGAACATAAGATTTAATTGATTTCCGTATGTGTAGTACATGTAAGTACTATTTAATTGATTTCCGTATGTGTAGTACATGTAAGTACTATTTAATTGATTTCCGTATGTGTAGTACATGTAAGTACTATTTAATTGATTTCTGTATGTGTAGTACATGTAAGTACTATTTAGGAAGCATCGTATAATAATGTTTGTTTAATTAGTTATAGCTGAATTAATCAAACATGAGTTCCCGGTGGCTTATTGATGACAAAGCTACACATAACGTTAGATAACGCTATATAAAAGGATTACGTAACATATTTGTTGTTTTCTGTTGAATGTTTATCCCAAACCTTGGTCTAGGGAAGTCGATGCCAGTCAAGCAAGACCAAACGAGATCTAAACACGTACGTACGGCCAAAACAGCACATAGTCCGTCAGTCACTGACTCGTGTAATTTACACTGACCAGTGAGTGACCCAAACAATGTAGGAACTAGATCGTTATCAACATCCACACCTTTGTGGGGTTGTTTATTCCATTGTATTAAAATAAAACAAGGCACGTTAAACGAGTTTAAGTCGCCTGCCCCAGCACGTCAGAAAATTATTCTATTTTCTATTTCACAATCAGAACGTTACAGGATTTTAATTTATGCGGGAGGGGTATTACTCAGAGTAAAAGAACACGCGAAAATGATTTTAAGATGTTTTCATTCTAGTTTTGTTAAGAACGAATAAACGACATCGATCTATCATTATCTGTGTAGACCTCTTTAGAGTTATATTGTCCCATTAATTTAAAAAATCCTTGCTACATTAGAAGATCTAATTAAGTATTCGTCTTAGTTTGAAGTGTACCTAAACCACTGATAAATATTACATTTTACTTGGAGATTTGCTCATATAAGGCAAAAGGCTAAATACATGCAGACAGTCAAACAATGGATGTAGGGCGATAGAGCGCTCCGAGTTAGTGAACAGTCCCTCTCATTATTATAACGGTAATGGAACTTAAAACGGGAGTTACAATAAAAGACTACCCTGATACTGTTATTTCACAACACAACCCATCACTCTATTCATTCTCGTCACCGATTTCTGGTAGTTACTGACGTCAAGCCACAAACCGTAGATGGCATATATGTATATGAACCAGTAAGCTAGTTAACAGACATTATTAATAACTATATAGGCCATTATAAACTCTACAATACCCACTATAACAGCAGACAGTAGGAGGCACACGTGATGGATCTACACCGTCGTCACTGTTGATAAGGACGTTACCGTTAATGTACACCAAAACGATCATTTCAACCCCTGTAAACTGATCTTCCTCAATAACATAAACAAACTAAAAGCGACAATATACGGGGTGATGAGTTTCCTATTTTGGCTAGACGATTTTGTCCTTTTTAACGCCATGTTACCATACATATGTTAGTCACACAATCACCTACATGTTGAAGGATTTGTACCCTAATACTGTTCTAAGACATGTACCAGAAGCAGGGTAGTGGGATGTTCTCTGCGATATATTCGGTTGCGTTTCATTCGAGTAGCACTATGATATTGGCGTTGGCGAGCGTTCCAGGAGAAACAACACAGCTGTGACACGACACAAGCATCCGATACACGCCCCATACACGGGAGAACATGTTGGTAGGACTGTAAGCTCAATAAAAACAAACGAAACAAAGACACTAGTCTCCTACCATTTACAATTACGGTAGTACACGTGTATGGTTCCATCCGTGCTATCAAAATTGATTTTTATTTGTTGGAGAATACATAAGGCTAACAATATTCAGTTTTGTCGATTTATTTCTTTGTATTAAATTTACCTTGTCTTATAATTGAGCTCGTGATCTCGTTCATCATTGCAATTTAGAATTGAGGCATTTATGTCAGATGACACTTTCGATATGGCCCATGGGATCCTTTCATCTGTAAACACATTCGCCATAAATCCCGGGTAGAATGGAACTGGTGAAAAGACGCAGTAAGTTGGATGAGAAATGTCCGACAACCAGACCAATCAATAAAGAGCATACGATAGGGGTATCCGATAACTAGGCCAATGATGTAACTACTGGCAGGATTTAGCGAGACTCCATTTACCTTTCACAACACCCCTCGTTGTTTCTTTCATTCCAACTATTCTGCCATTACATTCATCGAACAATCGCTAGGATCAAATATAGAATGATTTAGTTAGTCAAAACCGGCGAAGTCTTTGACCATGGCTTTTATTCCTAAGATTGGCATTTCGTTCAAAAAATGCGACAACTTTAAGATTTATAAAGTAGTATTTGCAGCTTACAAAACACTTAGCGGATTTGCCGTATCTATTCTATATGACAGCTGCATTCGGGCGGGTTCAACACATGCAGTATATCAAAGCACGCAAAATGATATATTTATAGAGAAAAAAAAACAATAAATGAGAAGAACGCCCGAAACAATGCTACCAAATATGCGGTATGATTGTGGCCCTAGTGGGTATGTCAGACTGCTTAGGGAGAAGCGTTATAGGCGGACTGTAGTAGAATGGTTGTAAAAGACACTCGGGTAGCTACAGTACTAATAGCCAAACTGATATACTTGATACAAAGAAATAGTAAGTCATGAGAATATGATTTCCTGGAAGAAGAGCTGTCTACCGTAACTGCAATGCTTAAAATGTCTGTATGAACCCACATAAAAGATTACCATATGAATGATTTAGTACTTCAGATAGCAAACAGGCATATTCGAAACCAATAAACATGTAAAAATGTGTTCACCACCACATCTAACTCCTATTTATCGCATTATTATAACTTTAACCCACATTGCATCATTGTTATGCACTAAACTTACACTATCAAAATATTTTAGAATAGTTTAAGCAATAAAACATGTTCATTTTATAAGCGCAGACAATACAGAAACTGGCAACCGACAAAAGTGAGAAATGATTATGCCACAGTTCCGTCAGGACATATGACGGAAAACTCTTGAAATATCTTCGATTTGTAAGTCACTGCCATGTTAGAAGAATAGTTACATAATTTATTGTTTGTCCGTTCTCGTCACTTTACATAGACCTGTGTTCTGTAACACAATAAAATGTTCAGGAGTTGGCCGCCGTTCCAAGCAATGCAACCGGACAGGACAATCTCAATCATTGTGTAAGAATCACGTGTCGGTCGTTTGATTCTGTATTATGTGGTACAGAGCAACACTGACCTCGAGGCTCTCTCACCTGTTGTATCACATGCAGAACCATTTTATTGATGTAGACTTTCTTACAAAGACAATAATCAAAACAGAAACAGGTTTTTCGCTAGGCGTTTTACAGTTTTTTTTTATTTTTTAACATTCTCTCTAATTCGCTTATGTCTAAAATATTGCATGTGTAAACCTAAATGGTATCTTAATTACAAGTTCATGCGACATTTAAGTTAGCCTAACACAGTTTACGTATTCTGAAGTGTTGGCTGTTGACAATTATGGAGCGAACGATTTGAAGTGCGTGTTTACGTTTTCTAAGTCGTACCAGAGCCCACCATTCATTAAAGATGGAGACCCCCAACTGTTACTGACGGATAAAATGTTACCTTCCGGTGTGTATCGACCGAGGCATTGGACTGCAGTGGGAACTCTTACCTTTAGTCAGGGTAGAATGTATTCATGAATGGCAAGTAATTTGAGAAAGTCGGTTAAGTTAAGGATCTATCGTTGTATCATTAACAATAGTTGTGTTGACTGCTCTAGCGGAGGTTACACGCGAACGTATTCTAAAATACTGGCTTATAATATACATTTACGTTTTACAGTCGTGTGCATTATCATTTACGTACACGAAGGTAAGAACTTGAAAACTGGCTTAACTGTTGACATCGTTTATTTCCATATGGGGAAATATAGACCTTTTTCTGATCACGATCATAAGTAAAATGACATTCACTGATATCGTAGGGTACACAACGACTGGTATTAAATCATAAGAGCAAAACCAACATGTGGGGACTTATCAAATAAGACCTCTCTACTGTAGAGATATCTTTAGTAGATTACACATGGATGTCTATTGGATTCTACCATATCCATCATCCACGCATCACTGCCTTATATGATAATCAACCTAATATGTCAATAGCTTAATGGCAAGGGTCACTCAGTACACCGGTTAGCTCCTGTTTATGTCCAGCGCTTCCAGGCATGTGTTAATTCGTATTTAATAGAGAAGCTCAGCGCTGTAGGCTCATATGTCCTTATAATGTGTTTATCAATCTTAATAGGTTATATTGAACAGGGCGGACAAAAAAAGTTATTTCACTTGACAAAACTAGCAAGAAATTATCATATCGCGAAATAGCGAGATATATGCTGACTGCATAAACCAAAGTATTTGAATCATTGCATTAAGTCCAGCAAGATCTTTTGATCACTTTTTTTATTTGAGTTAATTAATCAATATTTTTAGGCCCTTTGTCTATTGCGTAAGTAGAGAGGTTTCATGAGTTGAAATAACTTTTGTCCGATCGTTGTGTCTTTTCTTTTGACAATTAAACTAAACAATATTGCTTGTTTAGCAATGCCATATATTAAGATTGCTCAGTCCTATTTAATTGTAATCCATTTGCGCCGTTTAATTATAGTTTACGGATGTTTACGCCCAACACTTGAGCACTCCTTGGGGATCGATTGTTCTCATTACACCCCGAGCAGTTCCGTACGGATAACAGGACCTGACGTCATGTCTTACTGGTCAATCTAGATTTTACGGCCATTTAAACTATTGCAAGGTTTTTCCAATTATCACAGAGTAGACCTTTAGTTACGTTACGACCTTGTTTTAATTGTTCGTTTTCCAGGTCAATAAAATGATATTTCTGATTTAGCGCCCAGGATAAACAAAGCAGGGACAAAAACGAACGTTCAATAAGATGTAGGTATGTGAGGGATAGAAGTGATAGACAAAAACATCATATAGGCTCTTCGTTTTATCCGAGAAAATATGCATTAATTAATTCCTTAAACTGCTTTGATTAATAAATACCTAGTGAGTGGTATTATTCGTTAGGATGAATTTCTTCTTGATCTGCTTCCAAGATGTCATGCTCAAGGGTAAGGTAATGAACTGCGTATGCAGTTGGACATGGTATTGTAGTACATTATTGACGTCGCGACTCACATAGGGTAAAGTGTCTAGAAAGTGTTTACTGATTCCCTAATAGATGGAAGATGACTGACAGAACATACCAAACCTCTTCCTTTAATACTAAAATATGATATGATATATCGGAGTACTCCGAGAAGTGGCGAGGCATAGAGCCGAGAATATCATTACCATTGTTGATTGTATCAAGTCTTGTGACGCTGTCTATGGCCAAAACATTAACATTATACTTATATCATGATGTTTACAATAGACCCTCCATTAATCAATACACAGGTCCGAAACAGACCATCAGTAGTACACGATTTCTATAGCAAACAAGTTATCATTTTACCTACAGTTATAGATGCGTGCTATTCAACTCTTAGGTCAAGATATAATTACATTGTGCAATCGTTGAATAACACAAGTTGCTAGTTGGTGTTTGTATTATTATAATTAATAAAAAGAATAACCAACTGAAATGAGTTCACGTCAACTTTGGGTAGTTGTAGACAGAAGAATAGATGCATACAAGCCATGTTGGTGGCTTTTGTGTTTTCATTCATTCATTCATTTTATTCCGTAGGCCTTTCAACCTATAGGTGAAAATAACAACATGTATTTATGAATTGCAACGTACCAATCCATATAAGGAGAGTGATCAACAAATATTGGAATATTACATAGGTTCATAATAATAATAATAATATTCATGTAGTAAAATAATATATTATGAATTCAATGCGAGACAGTTGACAGATTTCAAACTCAAATCTAATAATTGAAAGCTAATTAACAAGGACACGTAAACATCACACGTGTTACATACTAAATATATATTACATACTTAATATATATTAATAAGATTTTCAATTCCTCCTTTTGCATGCTAGATATAGATATTTACCTAGATTGGATAATTCTCTGACATTATTAATACTTAGGAGCTGTATTAATTTGAAAATAGATGGTCTTTTATAATAGTAAATTTTGTTAAATATTTAAATCTTAAAGCCACACTATACGTAACTATCAACAAAAATTCAAGTTAAATTCGACTCCGATATTGTTAGTATTTGTAGATGTAGTTAAAATTAAGATATATTAAAGAATATTCATAATGTTTTTTTGATAACTTTGGTACAGCAGTTGTTGAAAGTCGATACATGTAAACATGCCTTCATTTTAAACTGGTCGCCATAGAAGTTACGAGTATTGCCGAACGGAAGTCGGAAAGTTCATGACCCGTTTTCGGAAGAGTTCGGACAGACGTTACGTAGTTACAGTAGTCACATGACGTTCTCGGCAAAGACGTTACATTGTCGGCTAACTTCGGCTTGTTTGACTAAGTGGGACCCACCTAGCGATAGTTAATATTTATTTGATTTTTAAAAAAATATTACGAATCATTATCGCTCATCTTGACTTCGATTTAGTCCTGTCTCTGCATGATTTACAACAGGATTTTTTTTCAACATTCTTCTAAATCAAGAAAAAAATAAGAAAGATACGGATATTGGGCCTTTAAATCATTATAAAAAGGACACATCAGAATAAAATGAAATTAATCTTCTACATCTCTTAGGTTACACTTATTACATATTCTATTTCTACGTAAAATGTTATGGTGTCTACCAACCTCAACATTTAAGTTATGTTTGTATTGTATTTGACCTCAATAAGTTTACGTAGATAAAATTGGAAACAATGATTGTTTATCAAGCGTTGGTATAATGGACCTTTTGGTGAGGCAGACATTTTTGCTAAGATGTTTTGCTTAGTGCTATCAACCAGTCTTTGTTTTATTATTTGAAAAGCAACGTTGTCAGGAATGTAAGTGTCAACCATATAACCGAGTCCTAATAATGCTAATTCATTCTTAATATTACTTATCCACTCGTCATTTTCGTTAACGCGATCATCGAAACTAGTTTTCACAATTAAGTTATCCGTATTAATGAGCTTTAACCAATATTTAAACACTCTTAAATTCTAACTACAAACGTAGGTAAACCACCTAGTTCACAATATACTAAATCGTTACTTGTAGATTTTCTAACTTTTAGAATTCTCTTACAAAAATTCAAGTGTACCCTTTCTATATCCGGTGCTTTGTGTAGTCCCCAAATTTCGGCTGCATTACATAGAATACTACTTACATGTGAATAAAAAACTGAACAGAATGTTTCTATATTAAAACAATGATTTTTAAAGGAAAATGCTAATGCAAATAATGCCTTTTTACCTTGTTCTGCAATATGTTTCTGTGTTTTTGTAAATTTGCCGTTGTAATTAAAAAGCATACCTAAGTATTTGAATGTATCAACAATTTCTACATTCATGTTGTTATATTTCCACAATTCATTACTTCGTAAGTGACCACCGTTTTTAAAAACAACAATTTTCGTTTTTTCGACATTAACCTCCAGGTTCCAGCGTCTAGAATAATCTAATAGTGAATTTAACATGCATTGCAAACTTCTAGACTATTGGCAAATAGGACCGTGTCGTCAGAATACATTAATAGGGACAAATTAAGCATTTGTAGTTCAATATTAGGACAATTATCATTAATGAAACTCATTTCAAAATCATTAACATACATTGAGTAAAGTACAGGTGACAATATTTCCCATTGAAAGAGTCCGGTTCTGTTCGGGAAGCATTGACTCAAATAGCCATCGAGTTTTACACAGGCTTTAACATTTTCGTATAATGAAAATATGATTTTTAAAAACTTTCCCCTAATTCCAAAATTAATCAGTTTACTCCATAACTTTCCTTTATCAATAAAATCGAATGCTTTTCGAAAATCTATAAAACAACAATAAAGTCTTTCCTTATTTCTTAGTTTCTTATTAATTAAAGTTTGTAATACGAATATGGCGTCTAAAGTTGAACACCCCCTTCTGAATCCAAATTGTGCATCTGTTAAAATACTATTTTCTTTGTCCCATTTCATAATTCTATTATTCAAAATAGTAAATAATTTACCGAAACAACTTAAAATAGATACCTCGATAATTGTTTGTCTCGTTAACACATCCTTTCTTGAAAATCGGAACTATGCAAGATTGTGACCAGGACTCGGGGAAAAACCCAGATCTAAAAATATAATTGAACAATCTTTCAAAATATTTCATTCATTATTAAATCCTCGCTACAACTTTTATGTAACTTCAAATTATTAATAGCACTGATTATTTCTTGGGCTGAGATATTGCAGTCAAGACTTTCATACACAGGTTCCATATCATCTTCAGGAAGGTCTGAGCATTCGCCATTGATAGCATTCATTAGATTTTTAAAATGTAGATAAAAGTCGTCTATGGCTTTTGTGTAGTGACAGACAAACGAATGAACTAAATAAAACCATGTTGTATGATGATGTTTACTATAGTACTATTCGTTGCTTTATGGTATTAGCTGTGAAGGTACTATTCGTTGCTAGTTACAAGGATTCTGAACATTGCGAGAACATCATAAAGATATATCACTGTCAATGTTCAAAGGTATCACCGACATTAACATGTGCAGTGTATGTTTTGTACGTTTTCTGGTGGCGATGAACCCCAAACAAAGGTGGGGAATATCATGAAGGATACAAGAAATGGTTCTCCTATACCAGCTATTTATTTTTGGTCTATATTGGTTTTGATTGATTATTGGTAATAAGATACTTATGTATACACTGTGTCTAGTACTGTGTTGTTTTATACCATGTCGGAGGATAAATCCAATAGCGTATTATATTTAGATATACTATTCATGGCTTAAGCATTTAAACGCATTAAAAACTTAAACATAATCTTGACACGAAAGGGATTGGCAAGGAGAGAGGTATTTGATCTCTACCACGACAGTGAACCCCTTTGTAGATTATGACGATAGAATCAAAGCTTAGACTAGATCCGCTACACTCCGTAAGTCCATGTTTTTTATAGTGTATATATATAGTATATTATATGGCAAGGGAATAATACTTTGTGGTGTATTTTCTAATCATAGACTATAAAAGTGATTTTTTGCAGTAACAGTTAGTAGATAAATAGAGAGATGTTTCTACTGTTGGTAGTAGCTGATAAACCAAAAGATAAAGATGTTTGGTCCATTTTACCAAGATCTTGTAATCAAACCTAGTAGTGGGGGAGGAGAAATAGGTTCCCATGTACTCCTTTGGCAGTTTTACGAAACATGGTTTTTTAGGACCGGTATGGTGTCTAGTTTCATTTTATGCTTGTTGCCATTGACAACTAATGTCCCATGGGGGTCATATTGCGGCCATCTTGAATTTCAGGTATCAAAACTGGCCAAAATGACACATTCGCATATATGCGCATAGACAGAGAACCAGACAACATTCATAGGCAAATAAACACATTTTTTATATGATTGAAACATGCTGAATACGATTAAATCATAATAATGACGTTACGTCTTCTTATTTTTGTGAAATGACGGGAACATGATGAAATTTTCAGCTTGTTTTTCCTATAAAATCGATAAATGTCATAATTTTTATCACAAGTAAAAGAATTGATGGACAAATCACCTTGTAACAGTCATTTCGAATTGAACCAACTCTTATGTAAACATATGTGTACTATAAAAAGACAGATCGCATCAATGAGGTCGGGAAAAATGAGGGACCCCCCCCCCAATAAAAAATTCACAAAAATGGCCAAAATGACACATTCGCACATATGCGCATAGATAGAGAACCAGACAATATTCAGAGGCAAATAAACACATATTTTGATATGATTGAAGCATGCTGAATACGATTAAATCATAATAATGATGTTACGTCCTCTCATTTTTGTGAAATGACGGGAAAACAATGAAATTTTCAGCTTTTTTCCCCCAAAAATCGATAAATGTCATAATTTTTATCACAAGTAAAATATTGATGGTTAAATCACCTTGTAACAGTCATTTCGAACTGAACCAGCCCTTGGGTAAACATATGTGTACTATAAAATGACTATATACGCGCATAGATAGCGAACCAGACAACACACCGAGTCAAATAAACACATTTTTAAATATGATTGAAACATGTTGAATACGATTTAATCATAATAATGACGTTACGTCTTCTCATTTTTGTGAAAGACGGGAAAACAATGGAATTTTCAGCTTTTTTCCCCTAAAATATCGATAAATGTCATAAATTACATCACAAGTAAAACAATTGATGGACAAAACAACTTGTACCAGTCATTTCGAATTGCACTAACCCTTGTTTAACATATGTGTATTTCAAAAGGATTTTATGTTTTTTAGCAAAAGAATCGTGGACATCCCCCCTCCCAACAATACTCATAGAGAAAAAAATCTCATTGTTATTATTACATAAATTACATATTTCCTGATCTATGATTCAGACAGTTTCAAACAACAATTACATTTTTAACAGCCATGGTCATGTAAGGATGTGCCAGGTTTATTGATGGAGGAAAGGCGGAGTTCCCGGAGAAAAAACACCGCCAGCAGTCAATATCTGGCCACTGCTCCTGTAAATTCGAACAAGCTACACATAGGTGGAGGGATTATGGTTATATGCCGAGACATCATAACAATCAGCCATCCCGGCCCCAATTACAACTAGAACGTGGTTAGAACCGTAATAATCCACTCTTTAGGTGAACAACTGGAAACATAGAATTTTTCATAAATTTTCGGCTCGTGCCAGAACGAAATGTACCACTGTGTTCGAATTATTATCCTTATTTGTTTTTGTCCTGAAGACACGATGGTATAGCACAGCTCATTACCACAAAACTAAATCCTTTCGGTATCACGACTGCTACTTTGGTTTTCATCAAACTGCTGCAGGTTGGCGTAGGTTTTCATCACTCCAGGAAAATAAATGTACAAATCTATTTCGACGATTCCCTCATACTCCACCAAGTATATCGTTGGAGCGATGACAGATGACAGGTTGGGAAGCTTACCTCGACGGCCATTGCCAGGGAGTGGTCTGGGGGTCATGTCTCCGAGCACATCAACGTGCTGAAGTAAGGCTGTTCGGTTGGCGCTGCAGGCTTTTCGGAAGATTCTACATTCCAAGATGGTTTGTGTGACTACAGACAACTCTACAGAGGTCGCGTATCTGGAAGGAAAGTGTGGTGCCAGATCAAATGACTTGGGCTGTGGACGCTCTATCTCTAGATTGAGAGGGGATACATGCTTATGCATTCCCTCCATTCAGCCTGGGGGACAGGGTTCTAATAGAAGTTTCGGAAGCATCATTTCCCCCTCCTTCTGATAGCGCCCCTGTGACCGAGACAATCCTGGTTTATTGGTGGATATTCCGCTGGTTTTCCCACTCAGAACCAATCTCCTGCGCTAGCCTCGGTCCCGGAGGATCTATTCAAGAGCGTGGAATCTATCTCTGGAGGCCTCGCTCAGTCAGGCTTTTCTTAAGACATGTCAGCTCGCATCGCCCGATCAATAAGTCTTCCTCACCTGCCGTCGAACATTCATGGAAGATCGTCTGTGATTGGTGTATCGACAGGAAGATTGATCAAGTCAAAGCCTCTGCCCAGCTGATTGCGGATTCCCTTCTCTATTTTTTTAGGGAACACAAACTTGCCTCTAGTACTATTGCAGGCTATCGCATGGTTATTTCCAGTGTACTGTATTCTCATGGTAGACCAGAGTTAGGGTCTTCCAACTGTTTGTCTACCTTGATAAGGTGGTTCAGCCTGGACAGGCCTGGGGTACGGCAGTTAGCTCTACAGTGGAATCTAGCACTTGTGTTACTGAAAGGGGCTCCTTAAGAGCCTTTGGTGTCGGTCTCCATTAAGGTTTCTTCTTTTGACTTCCTGCTTGCTTTTGCCTCAGGCCGTAGAGGGAGTGATATCCATCTATTCACTTTTCGTTGGGCCAGATATAGCTCTGCTACCCTACTCACTGATCCTGCCTTTTTGGTAAATATTCACAATCTCTATAGAGTCAAAGGAGAATGATCAGTACATCTCCAGATGGATATGTTAGATGATCAGGATTGCTTATGAGCAGTCTAATTATCAATCTGGGGCGAAATGCAAGGAGATGGCCCATGAGGTTAGAGCCCTTGTGGCTTCTTTGGCTCTCCATAATGGGTCATGGTTCCAGGACATCATGTCTGCTGCCTTTTTTTCGTGGTCAGAGTACTTTCAATGACTTTTACCTACGGTCCCTGTCCTCTCATTCTAATTGACTGTTTTCCTAGGATTCCGTTGTGGCGGCCCAGTCTGTGACTGTTCCTCCTCAGCAGATATTATATGTATTCGAAGCTTTTAACTTATGTGAGCAGGAATCACAATGGTACACCTTTTTCATGGGGAGGTATATCCAAAATTGAAGGAGAATAAATCGAACCCAGTTTTTTTCACTAAAAAGAAATAAATTATTACGGTTATTTGGAACTGCCTTAATTATGGATAAAACATGGGAACTAGCCTTTGGATGTTAACTGGATCCGGGAATATGTTTTGTTTTTTTAATTATTGGGGAGGGGATTGGAGGTCATTTCGCTTCTTCTGCTAAAAAACATAAATCTATCCTTTTATAATGCACATATGTTTAGACAAGAGTCAGTTCAAATCAGAATAACCGTTACAATGTGTGTTGACAGAATTTTTGGAGTTTTAGTTTATTTGTTTTGTTTTTCTTTTTTTTCTTCTGCGTTTTCTTTTCTCTTTGTGTGTGTAGGAGGGGGGGGGAGTCCCTCACTTTTTCCCCACCTCACTCATCGATATATCTTTTTATACTACACATCTGTTTACACAAGGGTTAGTGCAATTCGAAATGACTGTTACAAGGTGTTTTGGCCATCAGTTGTTTTACTTGTGATGTAAATTATGACATTTATCGATTTTTTAGGGGAAAATAGCTGAAAATTTTATTGTTTTCCCGTCATTTCACAAAATGAGAAGATGTAACGTTATTATTATGATTAAATCGTATTTAGTAGGACTCAATCATATTTAAAAATGTGTTTATTTGCCATGTGTGTTGTCTGGTTCTCTATCTATTCGCATATATGCGAATGTGTCATTTTGGCCATTTTTTGTGATTTTTTTAAGGGGGGTGGTGTCTCTCTCTTTTTCCGACCTCATTGATGCTATCTATGTTTTTATAGTACACATATATCTACCCAAGGGTTGGTTCAATTCGAAATGACTGTTACAGGCGATTTGTCCATCATTGTTTTTACTTGTGATAAAAATTATGACATTTATCGATTTCTTAAGGAAAAATGCTGAAAATTTCATTGTTTTCCCGTCTTTTCATAAAAATGAGAAGACGTAACGTTATTATTATGATTTAATCGTATTCAGCATGTTTCAATCATATCAAAAAAGTGTTTATTTGCCTATGAATTTTGTCTGGTTTTCTATCTATGCGCATATATGCGAATGTGTCATTTTGGCCAGTTTTTGATAATTTTTTATGGGGGGGGGGGTCCCTCTCTTTTTCCGACCTCATTGATGCGATATGTCTTTTTATAGTACACATATGTTTACACAAGGGTTGGTTCAATTCGAAATGACTGTTACAAGGTGATTTGTCCATCCTTTGTTTTATTTGCGATAAAAAATATTACATTTATCGATTTTTTAAGGAAAAAAGCTGACAATTTCATTGTTTTCCCGTCATTTCACAAAACTAAGAAGACGTAACATCATTATTATGATTTAATCGTATTCAGCATGTTTCAATCATATCAAAAAATGTGTTTATTTGTCTCTGAATGTTGTCTGGTTCTCTATCTATGCGCATATATGCGAATGTGTCATTTTGGCCATTTTTGATACCTGAAATCCAAGATGGCCGCCATATGACCCCCATGGGACATTAGTTGTCAATGGCAACAAGCATAAAATGAAACTAGACATCATACCGGTCCTAAAAAACCATGTTTAGAAAAACTGCCAGAGGGGTACATGGGAACCTACTTCTCCTCCCCCACTATAGGAATATCATGATATAATACTGGGGGGATAAACTTTACAAAAAAACCAGCATAACATCAACGGTTAGTATTTGAAGGTTTTTAAATAGCATAACAATACATGCCAATAAATCGATTCGATGAGCAAAGTATTGGAAAGTTCAACCAATGCCTGACTTCCCGCAATCGCTGTCCAGCAGGCTTTCCAGATAGAGGATTGAAGACACTTAGTCCTCAGAATTTTGTTATTTCAGTAAATTTGTTAAGTTTTCTATGCAATTCTCTCTAAGTAATAATTTATGACACTTAATTTACTAATATCTACCTCTTACACATGTGGTAGTATGGCGACGAGAGTAGACCGAGTACAACCAACAAAGCCAATGTAATACCGTGTCATTATTTCGCTCCGATCTTTTATCATCTTTTAACATAACAAATACTTCCCCTTGTCGACAATTCATTTCGTGGTGAATGGTGCTGAGATTCTTATTGTTTCACAACTTTTCTTAGAATTATTACCGTATTCAAAGCAATTATCGACATTGTGGCTTCATTGAACGGTCTGAAGTTAAATTTCGTTGTGATATGTGTCTACTTTGTCCAAAGTACCTTCACTGATGTCACTAGTACATCACTGTCAGGAAGGTTGTGTTCGAGTGAACAGCAGGTTGTATCTTTAGGATTAGAAACAGTCACCACCGGACGTGATAAAGATGTATTCGTTGAACGTCTTCTGATATAGTTGCCAAAGACATGATCGTATGCCGTTAGGTTGGATTAAATTATATCGAAGTGGTCATTCAAAATATTCAAGCTCAATAATGGGAAAGTCTTAGTAATAAATGTGATCACGTACGTTATCCACATGCCCGTTTATGTTCAACAATATGTATTGATGCATGTATGTTCTTTGTCTCGGCCACATCCTAAGTTTATCCTAATTTTATAAACTATCCGAAGCATTATTTACCGTACACCCTGCATGAGAGAGATAAAGGTTGTAATCGAGGCTAACTCCGATGACAATGATCTCTGTGTTTTATCGACACTCTTTACTAGTACCTGTGATAAGTATATGATACTGTATTGCATATGCCACAGGAGTATAAGTATTCCATGCTCTTTTTATCACTTTACTGATACAATAACATGTCTCAAAATATGACCCTTGTACAGGTAGTGCTTGTCATTTATCTTATCTCTCACATTGCCTTGAAGACCATAGAACACGAATTAGATAATGGAACTTGTATTAATTCGGGAACGGAGGAAAGGAATTTATTCCGTATTATACATTCCGTGGCGTTATAGTGGAATCATGATGGTGTATCCGCGAAGAAGAGTCTTCGCGTTGAGTTCGCGAAGTCGGAGTAGAACCCTCACGTTGTGGTTTCGTAGTAAGAGAAGTTTCGTTGTCCCTTCGTGAAATTGGTGAACTTTCGCGATGTTTTTGAAAAGTAGAAGTAGAACCGTCGATATATGTTCGAGAGGTTTGAGAGGAACCCTCAAGTTGCGTCGGAAGTGTTGGAGTAGATGTCTCGCGTTGAGCTTGCGGAGATGGTGTAAAACCCTCACGTTGTGTCCGTGATTCCTCTCGCTGTGCCAGCGGTGTTAAGGTAGAATTCCTGTCTGATGTTCTCATGGCTGGAGAAGAATCTCTAGGCTCTCTCGTTGAAGTTGAAGTATAGCTCTCTTGTCGTTTTAGTTGGGTAGAGGATGACTCCTCACTTTGTCTCTCGACTTCGACTTGAGTTACGGGTGTGATCGGACGAGACTTGTGCTCAATGATAGAGTTTATCTGTGAAGCACTGATGTGAGATCTCGAGGTCAGCTGTGTCCGCGGGGTGATGTTTGCTGGCAGAATCTTGCTTTCCGACATGGTGTTTCTGGAAGAAGGAACAGGCGTGTCAGTCCCGGATATTTTTGGTAGCCGTCCACTTCTACTGTGCATATTGGTCCTACTTAACGAAGAAGAAGATGAACTGAACAGTCTGCTGAAATTTTCTTTGGCAGAATTTGTGAAGACTGTGACGTCTGAGATTGGAGGCAGTTTTGGTTCCCCTACTCCGAGTCTTAATATCCGTTTACGTTCCTCCCTACGCTTTAACTCTAATAGCAATAACCTTCTGTCCTCTTTCTTTTCCTGTCGAATCTGGTTACGAACAGCATTGGCCAAAAGGCTGAGAACAGAAAGGAAACCCAAAATGATGTTGAAAGATCTAATAATTTGTCATAATTAATCTTAAGATTATATGCTGATAATATCAAACTTTCCTATTGTAAAACCCCTCATTTTACCCCTGATTATGCTATAGTTGACAACTTACCTGTAACTAATAAACCCTTCCCCTCGTCTGTCTAGTCGTCTTGCTACCATCCTCATGTCCCGATCAGGCAATGGGGCTCCGATTTTCTGAAATACGATAAAACTCTATTTGAATTTCTAAGAAGTCACAAAGTTAACGCTGAAGTGTGAATTTACATATCTGAATAATATTTTATAATGAGTTACATTTCCATGAGTTGCTACTATTCATTTTTTACCTTAAGTCCTCTCATGAAACTTTCTTTGGTGACATGCGCATGACTGTCTGTATCAAACATCCGGAAGAGGTCGACTACCCGGATGCCCATAACGCCAAGGTAACGGATAAGGAGCGTGAACGGGTCTTCACGTCTCTCTGTAACAAAGTCGTCACGTGATCTAAGGTTGGCGGTAAGGTATACGTATTTCATCATCTGTTCCTTATTTAGAAATAAAATTACATACAGTATATAGACCAACTGGGTCTTTAGAAACATCTGATGACGTATTCTTATTTCCTTCGTGAGACTCCTATGTCATTAATTATGACATGATGTACGTTTATCATGCTAGTGTATAATGTAGTACTATAAAGTCATCATAACATTAACACATGACAATGAAAAGTCACATGAAAACATGATTTATGATCTATATGCTGTAGCTCGTTCGTCACATATCAATATGATTTATGACCTATATACTGTAGCTCGTACGTCACAAAACAGTATGATTTATGACCTATATGCTGTAGCTCGTACTATAATATAATAAGTTTTATTTTAAATTTATTATTATTATTTCAAATTATAACTAATTTTAAATAATTATTAACAAGGGGACGTAATATAATATAATAAGTTTTATTTCATAAGATACTGATATAGACTTACAGCTATTCGTGTGTGTCCCAGGTCTAAACGTATATATACTATCAGTTATCAGTGCCATGCAATAGCTGGCCAGGTCTGTACATAATAGTCTGGGTTATAGGTATAAGTTTCTTGTTGTTGTGTAATGGTATGTGGTGCCTGAACATCTTATATGTAATGCTAATTGTGAAACTGGTCAGTATTAATTGGTTCAGCGTGTTACTTATGTTATACAGTAGCTATCCATGTATCAGATGTTTCAGGTGTTGGATATCATGGTCAAATACTGATCCCCATGCTCTCGTTGTTATGTTTAAATAGAGCTGACCATTTATTGTAGAAGGGAGAGGGAGAAACATAGAGGAGCACACACCTTGTGTGTGGTCCCATTTTGGGCCACATATATCAACAATGACTCTATGTAACGTATGAAGTACTAAAGAATAAAATGTCGACAAAAACATCAGAGTCAATCATCATTTCAACGACAATTCTCAACGTTGTACGGACCCAACAAACGAAGACTACATATACCTGATGGCCACCTATACAACAGCTAAATAATACAACTTCACAAAACAAGATTCAAAAATCATTTTATTATACTGGCGCTGTGACGTGCGATGGGACCTGGATTAAGCAGAAGGGCACCACTTTATGAATACCAGACCATTGGACACTTCGCGGAGCTACTCCACTAAATGATCACCAGCTACAAACAACACATCAACAACAAGTTTTCGACCAGCAGCCATATTCCATTCCATTCTACGATCATCAGTGCCACAAGAACACAGAACACACTTACAATAAGAATCTTCAAGGAACCAACGCTAATGACCACAACCACCATACACCAACCAGTAAGAAGACAGAAGAACGAAGAAAGAAGAAAGAAAATGAACTCTTTATAATAATTGTGATTTCTTAAAAAAAATTGCACATTGATCAGTGTTTTGAGATATTGGAATTTAGTGTTCGGTAATGTATTATGTTTATTTTTTTCTAAATCTATATTTACATCTTTTCTTAATTCTTAATTTGTTCTTCGTCTAATTCTTACAAGATCTCAATTTAACGTTACTTTTTACTACAGATTTTAAAAACAATGTAAAACTAAGTTTATTATTTGTACACACACGCAAAAGGATGATAGTTGTTCTAAGCAAATATTTATCCAATAATGTAGTGCAATACATACTATTCTAAATTCTGTATGTTTACTATACACTCCTTCATTTTACTTCACCAAGTTGTTATTACAATAATTCTGTAATTTATAATTATTGTAATATCATTTTTTTCCTGAACTTAGATTTTTGCTAAAGTTATATTATGTTAAACTAATCATATTGATATGTTCATGACTTGTGCTCTTCATTTTCATCATTCTCAGAGAAGGTTCCTTAACATACTTTTTGTTTTAAACTATTTTTTATTGACACAAATACAATTTCATAATATAAAACATATATTTAAACGTCTGGAAATGTTCTGCTGACATGGTCTAACATGCAGTTTTAAAAGTAATTGGAACTTCCAGTATGTCTGAGAACAATAGGGTGGTGAGCTAATTCATTAAGGCCCATTTTCTCGATATTAATGACATATTTACGTTTATGTATATTATTTCACGTTGGGAGAAATACCCGATGCAGTTTAATGCCGGGCACAAACAAGTTTTTTATGTTTCTCTCAACGTTTACATGCACACACAAATACACAACATGGAACTTTCTTTGTAAGATGATTTTCATTTCATTTTATTGATTATAAGATCTTAGCCTGATTGGAGTGCAAGATTTCACGGCTTGATTGTTAAGACGGCATGACGTCAGCACAAGCATTTTTTTTCTTTTCATTAACTCCATTTTTATATAGCACAAGTTTGAACAGTACTAGTTCAGGTTAATCATTTTTTTTATCCTTTTTGGATTTATGAACTAAATGAAATTTCTATGCTAATGAACTCTATCATCCTTTATTTTACAAAATCATGATATTTAAACATTCTTAAAAATTACTATTAGTCTAAGATATTTGAAATACAATACAACAAAATTCTGTTTTACATATGTTGTTACTCTGAGCAAATGTACAATTACTTTTTTTTATAGCATTTTCATTTTTACTGGTTGGTTAATACTTAAATATCATTCACAATACATTTGTAACCATGCACTTGGTAATTTCTATATATTGGTCATTTTATAATTGATTTATCAACTAACGTTTAACAGATATACAAAACACTGTGCCCAGGTCAAATTATTCAATTAATTATGTTGCATCATGTACATTTATAACTGATAACTAACAAGAAACATATTATGTTCTAATGTAGCTACACGTACACTGTAATATAAATATCAATGATTAATTAGAGAATATTTTTCCACTTTATTAATAGTACAGATTTTCTTAAAGCAATGTAACAATTTATTGCTAAATTTTTATATACTCTGTGACTTATCCATGGTTATGCTGTTGTACTATAATTTTTCATATGGAAGTTCTTTTAACATTTTTATATTGTGACATTAATACACATGATATTCATATTCACTTAAACATAATGTAAGATATACAAACACATTAACTTAGAATAATTTGGGGAATGCCCAATGCAGTTTTATGCTGGGTTCACATAAGTTGAAATATGTTCCTCTTGCGTTATTTACACAACTTTGCTACATTTATTACTTGCACAACAACAAAGAACTTCCTGTGAATTGTATCATTACATTAATTGTTTACCAGTCTTAGTCTAATTAAAGACGAGGCATCATGCTAGTGTTTTAAAACGATATGACGTTGACCTAGCGCTATTCATTTGCTTTCATTTTCATTTTTATTTTAATAACAGCATAATATCATGAATATGTCGAAGTCCTGTAATTGTTTTTGTATTTTGCTTACACAAACTCTAGCTACAAATATAGAATCAGTTCTTGTACGTTCTTCAAGTTGATTTACATTGTACATCATTTATAATTATTAAGTACATAATCTATAATTATCAAGCTTTATATAAATTCTTCATATGATAATGTTTAAGTCTTGTATCAATTTAGATTGTATTTCGGAAATAAAGCGGAATATAATAAGTTTTATTTTAAATTTATTATTATTATTTCAAATTATAACTAATTTTAAATAATTATTAACAAGGGGACGTAATATAATATAATAAGTTTTATTTCATAAGATACTGATATAGACTTACAGCTATTCGTGTGTGTCCCAGGTCTAAACGTATATATACTATCAGTTATCAGTGCCATGCAATAGCTGGCCAGGTCTGTACATAATAGTCTGGGTTATAGGTATAAGTTTCTTGTTGTTGTGTAATGGTATGTGGTGCCTGAACATCTTATATGTAATGCTAATTGTGAAACTGGTCAGTATTAATTGGTTCAGCGTGTTACTTATGTTATACAGTAGCTATCCATGTATCAGATGTTTCAGGTGTTGGATATCATGGTCAAATACTGATCCCCATGCTCTAGTTGTTATGTTTAAATAGAGCTGACCATTTATTGTAGAAGGGAGAGGGAGAAACATAGAGGAGCACACACCTTGTGTGTGGCCCCATTTTGGGCTCCTGATATAATGTACAATGTATATTGCCTGCATATTGTAAAATGCACCAAGAAAATAAAACGTCGACACAATGTTGGTCTCCATCATCATTGAACCACAACAAAGACAACATGCCGGACAATTACAGTAACAACGCCAGCATCACCAGAAACAAGCCGGACATCTGTATACCAACAATTTTCAAAAATCATTTTATTATAGTACGTCACATAACAATATGATTTATGACCTATATGCTGTAGCTTGTACGTCACATAACAATATGATTTATGATCTATATGCTGTAGCTCGTACGTCACATGGCAATATGATTTATGACCTATATGCTGTAGCTCGTACGTCACGTGGCTAAGTAGATTCCGTAACTTGTTTGATGTCACGTGGTAATAAACGTCATAGTAACAGTCTGGTGTGCCTTACCCCTGCGGATACCTAACAGTCTGGTGTGCCTTACCCCTGCGGATACCTAACAGTCTCGTGTGCCTTACCCCTGCGGATACCTAACAGTCTCGTGTGCCTTACCCCTGCGGATACCTAACAGTCTCGTGTGCCTTACCCCTGCGGATACCTAACAGTCTCGAGTGCCTTACCCCTGCGGATACCGATAATGTCCTTGGTATCCAGTATACCGCCATGGCTGATAGAGAATAGACGGCGGAACCGAATCTCGTCCACTACCGCCATTACCTTGGAGTTGATCGGGATATCCTGGTAACACAACATATTGTGGTTAAACTTCAAATGCTAATGACTAAATAATACATGTTTGTTTTCTTGATTTTTTCTTCTGTTTACTTTTCTCTCTTTGATTTTTTTCTTCCACTCTTTTCTTGTGATAGGGGAGGATGATTAGACTTTAAATAGACATTATGTCACTTAGATCACTGTAAATTACCCCGCTGTCGCCTCTTACCTCCAGGCCCACGTGCATGACGCTGCTGTTGGATCCACTGACCGATTTTAATAGTTTTAAACAACCTTCCATCGATATTGGGTTATTCCCCATCTAAAACAGAAACAAACAAACCAGTATAATGTACAATTGTAATTACTATTTCGGGGCTTCATTGGCCGGTCTGATTACTGACACGCATTCAAATTGCCATAACCCTGTCCAATGCACAATCCATGTGGCTGTGCACTTTATTTCAGGGAGTCATATCGCGCCGGCCATCAAATTAAGGTCTATATGTCGTGCATGTTGGCGTATGTTTTTAGCAATTAACACTTCGTCAATCGAACAGATAACGAAGTAAAGCAGCTGAATAGTTTGGATTTTATGGCATGTTTATCGCACTGTCAATATAAATCATGCATATAGTTGTGCGGGGTCCACAATGATTTTATCTCAATTAAATACAGGTATCAAAACATTTGCTTTGGGAACAACTGCATCCTCCATACAACCCCTAGGTCAAGGCAGAAATGATCTAATTTAACTGCACTGTTCACCGTCAACGGATGCCCAAGGTAAAAAGATTCAGTATTTGAAATAACGTATCGAATTTTCGCCCCATGAAAGATTTACATACTTTCAGCATTTGAATTGATCCGTTGAATTTGAACCAACGTAAAATATAGGTATACCTTTAGCAATTTAATGGATGAGTTAAATTTAAGCCCCCTTGGAAAGAAGACATACCTTTAGCATTTGAATGGAGGTGTTGAATTTGAGCCCCCTTGAGATGTAAACAATACCCTCCCAGTTGATTCGGTTGTTGCTGATGTCGAGGACCCGGATAGTCTTGTTGAGTTTAATGGCTTCTTCCAGGACGATGCTGCCTTCAAAGGCGAACCCGTTCCACGATAGGTTTAGATTGACGATGGACGTGTTTTTCTGTCAGTGAGGGAGAAAGCTGTTTAGCTTGCACTTACATGTATTGTTCTCACATGTAATCAGAAAAAACCATCAACACAAATTGAAAAAAAAAACAATACATTTTAATGAAATGATCAAATTAATCTAGTCAGTATGGAATTGAAGGTTTTCTTATTGCTAATTAACATAAACTTAACATGGTAACCGATTTAAATTGATTTTTACTCGAACCATTCCAAACCTAAACAATGTAGGAGTTTTAATAGGAATCTGAGAGAATATCTTTAACCTTTGCACACATTTCCAACTGCACTTTTGAGTTTATAGTTGGATAGTTACGGTAAGGTTGTCCTCACGTTAAAATCCGTGTCATCAGAAGATAACACATATTCTAAAGACATATTGTTTGAATAGCGGATAATTGTCAGATGCCAAAAGCCATGAGTAGAGAGTTTTTAGTTACATTATTGCGTAATATTACGATATCAGAATGCTTTAAATTCATGTTTTGTATTTAGTACTCTTTATGATGCATTTTCCGAAGCAATGCGTGCAAACAACAGCAACTGATCAAATGATGTAATAATATAACAATAGAACATATTTAAAGTTCGTAACTTGGTATACTATGTCCTGGTGTGAAGGTACTAAGATTTAAAGTTCGTAACTTGGTATACTATGTCCTGGTGTGAAGGTACTAAGATTTAAAGTTCGTAACTTGGTATACTATGTCCTGGTGTGAAGGTACTAAGATTTAAAGTTCGTAACTTGGTATACTATGTCCTGGTGTGAAGGTACTAAGATTTAAAGTTCGTAACTTGGTATACTATGTCCTGGTGTGAAGGTACTAAGATTTAAAGTTCGTAACTTGGTATACTATGTCCTGGTGTGAAGGTACTAAGATTTAAAGTTCGTAACTTGGTATACTATGTCCTGGTGTGAAGGTACTAAGATTTAAAGTTCGTAACTTGGTATACTATGTCCTGGTGTGAAGGTACTAAGATTTAAAGTTCGTAACTTGGTATACTATGTCCTGGTGTGAAGGTACTAAGATTTAAAGTTCGTCGTAACTTGGTATACTATGTCCTGGTGTGAAGGTACTAAGATTTAAAGTTCGTAACTTGGTATACTATGTCCTGGTGTGAAGGTACTAAGATTTAAAGTTCGTAACTTGGTATACTATGTCCTGGTGTGAAGGTACTAAGATTTAAAGTTCGTAACTTGGTATACTATGTCCTGGTGTGAAGGTACTAAGATTTAAAGTTCGTAACTTGGTATACTATGTCCTGGTGTGAAGGTACTAAGATTTAAAGTTCGTAACTTGGTATACTATGTCCTGGTGTGAAGGTACTAAGATTTAAAGTTCGTAACTTGGTATACTATGTCCTGGTGTGAAGGTACTAAGATTTAAAGTTCGTAACTGGTATACTATGTCCTGGTGTGAAGGTACTAAGATTTAAAGTTCGTAACTTGGTATACTATGTCCTGGTGTGAAGGTACTAAGATTTAAAGTTCGTAACTTGGTATACTATGTCCTGGTGTGAAGGTACTAAGATTTAAAGTTCGTAACTTGGTATACTATGTCCTGGTGTGAAGGTACTAAGATTTAAAGTTCGTAACATGGTATACTATGTCCTGGTGTGAAGGTACTAAGATTTAAAATTCGTAACTTGGTATACTATGTCCTGGTGTGAAGGTACTAAGATTTAAAAGTTCGTAACTTGGTATACTATGTCCTGGTGTGAAGGTACTAAGATTTAAAGTTCGTAACTTGGTATACTATGTCCTGGTGTGAAGGTACTAAGATTTAAAGTTCGTAACTTGGTATACTATGTCCTGGTGTGAAGGTACTAAGATTTAAAGTTCGTAACTTGGTATACTATGTCCTGGTGTGAAGGTACTAAGATTTAAAGTTCGTAACTTGGTATACTATATCCTGGTGTGAAGGTACTAAGATTTAAAGTTCGTAACTTGGTATACTATGTCCTGGTGTGAAGGTACTAAGATTTAAAGTTCGTAACTTGGTATACTATGTCCTGGTGTGAAGGTACTAAGATTTAAAGTTCGTAACTTGGTAATACTATGTCCTGGTGTGAAGGTACTAAGATTTAAAGTTCGTAACTTGGTATACTCTATGTCCTGGTGTGAAGGTACTAAGATTTAAAGTTCGTAACATGGTATACTATGTCCTGGTGAAGGTACTAAGATTTAAAGTTCGTAACTTGGTATACTATGTCCTGGTGTGAAGGTACTAAGATTTAAAGTTCGTAACTTGGTATACTATGTCCTGGTGTGAAGGTACTAAGATTTAAAGTTCGTAACTTGGTATACTATGTCCTGGTGAAGGTACTAAGATTTAAAGTTCGTAACTTGGTATACTATGTCCTGGTGTGAAGGTACTAAGATTTAAAGTTCGTAACAGGGTATACTATGTCCTGGTGTGAAGGTACTAAGATTTAAAGTTCGTAACTTGGTATACTATGTCCTGGTGTGAAGGTACTAAGATTTAAAGTTCGTAACTTGGTATACTATGTCCTGGTGTGAAGGTACTAAGATTTAAAGTTCGTAACTTGGTATACTATGTCCTGGTGAAGGTACTAAGATTTAAAGTTCGTAACTTGGTATACTATGTCCTGGTGTGAAGGTACTAAGATTTAAAGTTCGTAACTTGGTATACTATGTCCTGGTGAAGGTACTAAGATTTAAAGTTCGTAACTTGGTATACTATGTCCTGGTGTGAAGGTACTAAGATTTAAAGTTCGTAACTTGGTATACTATGTCCTGGTGTGAAGGTACTAAGATTTAAAGTTCGTAACTTGGTATACTATGCTCCTGGTGAAGGTACTAAGATTTAAAGTTCGTAACTTGGTATACTATGTCCTGGTGTGAAGGTACTAAGATTTAAAGTTCGTAACTTGGTATACTATGTCCTGGTGAAGGTACTAAGATTTAAAGTTCGTAACTTGGTATACTATGTCCTGGTGTGAAGGTACTAAGATTTAAAGTTCGTAACTTGGTATACTATGTCCTGGTGTGAAGGTACTAAGATTTAAAGTTCGTAACTTGGTATACTATGTCCTGGTGTGAAGGTACTAAGATTTAAAGTTCGTAACTTGGTATACTATGTCCTGGTGAAGGTACTAAGATTTAAAGTTCGTAACTTGGTATACTATGTCCTGGTGTGAAGGTACTAAGATTTAAAGTTCGTAACATGGTATACTATATCCTGGTGAAGGTACTAAGATTTAAAGTTCGTAACTTGGTATACTATGTCCTGGTGAAGGTACTAAGATTTAAAGTTCGTAACTTGGTATACTATGTCCTGGTGTGAAGGTACTAAGATTTAAAGTTCGTAACAGGGTATACTATATCCTGGTGAAGGTACTAAGATTTAAAGTTCGTAACTTGGTATACTATGTCCTGGTGTGAAGGTACTAAGATTTAAAGTTCGTAACTTGGTATACTATATCCTGGTGTGAAGGTACTAAGATTTAAAGTTCGTAACTTGGTATACTATATCCTGGTGAAGGTACTAAGATTTAAAGTTCGTAACTTGGTATACTATATCCTGGTGAAGGTACTAAGATTTAAAGTTCGTAACTTGGTATACTATATCCTGGTGAAGGTACTAAGATTTAAAGTTCGTAACTTGGTATACTATATCCTGGTGTGAAGGTACTAAGATTTAAAGTTCGTAACTTGGTATATACTATATCCTGGTGAAGGTACTAAGATTTAAAGTTCGTAACTTGGTATACTATATCCTGGTGAAGGTACTAAGATTTAAAGTTCGTAACTTGGTATACTATGTCCTGGTGTGAAGGTACTAAGATTTAAAGTTCGTAACTTGGTATACTATGTCCTGGTGTGAAGGTACTAAGATTTAAAGTTCGTAACTTGGTATACTATGTCCTGGGTGAAGGTACTAAGATTTAAAGTTCGTAACTTGGTATACTATGTCCTGGTGTGAAGGTACTAAGATTTAAAGTTCGTAACTTGGTATACTATGTCCTGTGTGAAGGTACTAAGATTTAAAGTTCGTAACTTGGTATACTATGTCCTGGTGTGAAGGTACTAAGATTTAAAGTTCGTAATTTGTGTGAGTACTAATAATGTCCTGGTGTGAAGGTACTAAGATTTAAAGTTCGTAACTTGGTATACTATATCCTGGTGAAGGTACTAAGATTTAAAGTTCGTAACTTGGTATACTATATCCTGGTGAAGGTACTAAGATTTAAAGTTCGTAACTTGGTATACTATATCCTGGTGAAGGTACTAAGATTTAAAGTTCGTAACTTGGTATACTATGTCCTGGTGAAGGTACTAAGATTTAAAGTTCGTAACTTGGTATACTATGTCCTGGTGAAGGTACTAAGATTTAAAGTTCGTAACTTGGTATACTATGTCCTGGTGAAGGTACTAAGATTTAAAGTTCGTAACTTGGTATACTATGTCCTGGTGTGAAGGTACTAAGATTTAAAGTTCGTAACTTGGTATACTATGTCCTGGTGAAGGTACTAAGATTTAAAGTTCGTAACTTGGTATACTATGTCCTGGTGAAGGTACTAAGATTTAAAGTTCGTAACTTGGTATACTATGTCCTGGTGTGAAGGTACTAAGATTTAAAGTTCGTAACATGGTATACTACTATGTCCTGGTGAAGGTACTAAGATTTAAAGTTCGTAACTTGGTATACTATGTCCTGGTGAAGGTACTAAGATTTAAAGTTCGTAACTTGGTATACTATGTCCTGGTGTGAAGGTACTAAGATTTAAAGTTCGTAACTTGGTATACTATGTCCTGGTGAAGTTACTAAGATTTAAAGTTCGTAACTTGGTATACTATGTCCTGGTGTGAAGGTACTAAGATTTAAAGTTCGTAACTTGGAATACTATATCCTGGTGTGAAGGTACTAAGATTTAAAGTTCGTAACTTGGTATACTATATCCTGGTGAAGGTACTAAGATTTAAAGTTCGTAACTTGGTATACTATGTCCTGGTGAAGGTACTAAGATTTAAAGTTCGTAACTTGGTATACTATGTCCTGGTGTGAAGGTACTAAGATTTAAAGTTCGTAACTTGGTATACTATGTCCTGGTGAAGGTACTAAGATTTAAAGTTCGTAACTTGGTATACTATGTCCTGGTGTGAAGGTACTAAGATTTAAAGTTCGTAACTTGGTATACTATGTCCTGGTGAAGGTACTAAGATTTAAAGTTCGTAACTTGGTATACTATGTCCTGGTGAAGTTACTAAGATTTAAAGTTCGTAACTTGGTATACTATGTCCTGGTGAAGGTACTAAGATTTAAAGTTCGTAACTTGGTATACTATGTCCTGGTGAAGGTTACTAAGATTTAAAGTTCGTAACTTGGTATACTATGTCCTGGTGAAGTTACTAAGATTTAAAGTTCGTAACTTGGTATACTATGTCCTGATGTGAAGGTACTAAGATTTAAAGTTCGTAACTTGGTATACTATGTCCTGGTGTGAAGGTACTAAGATTTAAAGTTCGTAACTTGGTATACTATGTCCTGGTGTGAAGGTACTAAGATTTAAAGTTCGTAACTTGGTATACTATGTCCTGGTGAAGGTACTAAGATTTAAAGTTCGTAACTTGGTATACTATGTCCTGGTGTGAAGGTACTAAGATTTAAAGTTCGTAACTTGGTATACTATGTCCTGGTGAAGTTACTAAGATTTAAAGTTCGTAACATGGTATACTATATCCTGGTGAAGGTACTAAGATTTAAAGTTCGTAACTTGGTATACTATGTCCTGGTGAAGTTACTAAGATTTAAAGTTCGTAACTTGGTATACTATGTCCTGGTGAAGTTACTAAGATTTAAAGTTCGTAACTTGGTATACTATGTCCTGGTGAAGTTACTAAGATTTAAAGTTCGTAACTTGGTATACTATGTCCTGGTGTGAAGTTACTAAGATTTAAAGTTCGTAACTTGGTATACATGTCCTGGTGTGAAGGTACTAAGATTTAAAGTTCGTAACTTGGTATATAATGTCCTGGTGTGAAGTTACTAAGATTTAAAGTTCGTAACTTGGTATACTATGTCCTGGTGTGAAGGTACTAAGATTTAAAGTTCGTAACTTGGTATACTATGTCCTGGTGTGAAGGTACTAAGATTTAAAGTTCGTAACTTGGTATACTATGTCCTGGTGTGAAGGTACTAAGATTTAAAGTTCGTAACTTGGTATACTATGTCCTGGTGTGAAGGTACTAAGATTTAAAGTTCGTAACTTGGTATACTATGTCCTGGTGTGAGGTACTAAGATTTAAAGTTCGTAACTTGGTATACTATGTCCTGGTGTGAAGGTACTAAGATTTAAAGTTCGTAACTTGGTATACTATGTCCTGGTGTGAAGGTACTAAGATTTAAAGTTCGTAACTTGGTATACTATGTCCTGGTGTGAAGGTACTAAGATTTAAAGTTCGTAACTTGGTATACTATGTCCTGGTGTGAAGGTACTAAGATTTAAAGTTCGTAACTTGGTATACTATGTCCTGGTGTGAAGGTACTAAGATTTAAAGTTCGTAACTTGGTATACTATGTCCTGGTGTGAAGGTACTAAGATTTAAAGTTCGTAACTTGGTATACTATGTCCTGGTGTGAAGGTACTAAGATTTAAAGTTCGTAACTTGGTATACTATGTCCTGGTGTGAAGGTACTAAGATTTAAAGTTCGTAACTTGGTATACTATGTCCTGTGTGTGAAGGTACTAAGATTTAAAGTTCGTAACTTGGTATACTATGTCCTGGTGTGAAGGTACTAAGATTTAAAGTTCGTAACTTGGTATACTATGTCCTGGTGTGAAGGTACTAAGATTTAAAGTTCGTAACTTGGTATACTATGTCCTGGTGTGAAGGTACTAAGATTTAAAGTTCGTAACTTGGTATACTATGTCCTGGTGTGAAGGTACTAAGATTTAAAGTTCGTAACTTGGTATACTATGTCCCAGTGTGAAGGTACTAAGATTTAAAGTTCGTAACATGGTATACTATGTCCCGGTGTGAAGGTACTAAGATTTAAAGTTCGTAACTTGGTATACTATGTCCTGGTGTGAAGGTACTAAGATTTAAAGTTCGTAACTTGGTATACTATGTCCTGGTGTGAAGGTACTAAGATTTAAAGTTCGTAACTTGGTATACTATGTCCTGGTGTGAAGGTACTAAGATTTAAAGTTCGTAACTTGGTATACTATGTCCTGGTGTGAAGGTACTAAGATTTAAAGTTCGTAACTTGGTATACTATGTCCTGGTGTGAAGGTACTAAGATTTAAAGTTCGTAACTTGGTATACTATGTCCTGGTGTGAAGGTACTAAGATTTAAAATTCGTAACTTGGTATACTATGTCCTGGTGAAGGTACTAAGATTTAAAGTTCGTAACTTGGTATACTATGTCCTGGTGTGAAGGTACTAAGATTTAAAGTTCGTAACTTGGTATACTATGTCCTGGTGTGAAGGTACTAAGATTTAAAGTTCGTAACTTGGTATACTATGTCCTGGTGTGAAGGTACTAAGATTTAAAATTCGTAACTTGGTATACTATGTCCTGGTGTGAAGGTACTAAGATTTAAAATTCGTAACTTGGTATACTATGTCCTGGTGTGAAGGTACTAAGATTTAAAGTTCGTAACTTGGTATACTATGTCCTGGTGTGAAGGTACTAAGATTTAAAATTCGTAACTTGGTATACTATGTCCTGGTGTGAAGGTACTAAGATTTAAAATTCGTAACTTAGTATACTATGTCCTGGTGTGAAGGTACTAAGATTTAAAGTTCGTAACTTGGTATACTATGTCCTGGTGTGAAGGTACAAAGATTTAGAGTTCGAAACTTGGTATACTATGTCTTGGTGTGAATTACAATGTATTTGATATGTACCTGTAGACCTCTACATAACGACACCGCACCCATCCTTCTGATATGGTTCCAGCTGAGATTTAACACTTCCAGTGTATCGTTGATTTCTGGAAAGAGAGGAATATAAGATAGATAGACCAGCGTTATTATATTCACCAATATAATTATCTATCCTGTCAGTCAGGGAAAGTAACTTTCAACTAGTAGTACTTACTTTAAAATCCATTGACTCTTGTAATCGGTTGGTACCCGATGCTACAGTAGCAGCGAATCATATGATCTGAACAATTTACACACCATAGAACATATATATGATAATTATTTTTGAAATGTTTACCTTATGCTAAATAATACAGAAATGCGTGGAGAATGACTCGACTACATCTTCCAGAAAAACTCAACGTTTGGGAATTATGACGTCACCATTGCAATATTGACTTGAAATTGACGTCAAAATAGCAACTCGGGTGTCACGTCACAAAATGTCAATATTTCTAAAAATGGAAACACCGAGTCGATGTGCTAAATATCGCCACACCACAGTGTATTAGCCAATGAGAATGGTGGAAAATCAGAGCATAATAATTATCTAATCTATGCAATAGTTACAAAGAATTGATCATTAAACTGTATGATTCATTGGCTGACAATTTATTTCAATTTCAACAATATTTTATTGATATTATGTACATCAATAGGATCGGACATCAGGCTACGCCTATTTAAGTCCTCTCCAGATCTTATTTTAAAGTATAAACATGAATTCATTCTGCAATTAATTAATACATATATTTATATATACAAATAAATTGAATTAATTACAGTATAGTGATAATAATATTAATAATTACTAATTAAAGGGGGATAACTCCAATTTTATTTTTTATAGAAAATGTTTCAGAACAAGTTTAGTTATTTGGATTTCATATTCCTAGTGATTGTAGTTTTTGGATAGGGATAAGAATCATGCCCATTTATTGACAGACTAACATACATACACACCATGAGATATTAGGCCAAAAAGTCCCCGTGCTTATGCACAATGACCCATCCCTTTGGAATATATGTATGAAAGTCTGACAACAAATGAGCATTTTGTCTTCAGTTGAATATGAAAAAAAATTGGTAGGAGATTGAATGCAATTTTTTATACAATTGGAGTTAACCAACATTTATGGTTCTAATATGTACAGTTTGATTATTCAATTAGATAATTATTATAGTATAAAAGATTCTCAATATTCGATTAACAGTATTCAGTATCCATCCAGCCAGGATAGTTTAGAGTAAATTAGAAATAAATATTAACATATACAATAGTTTAGATGTGTAATTGCACTGCTAGATAGTATTTTGACTATCAAGTAATTAGATATGGGTACTTGTTACTTGTTTTTGTTTGCATATATATGCAGAGGGCTATGATACATGTACATGTATATAAAATATGTTTATCAGAAATCAAATCTTTTAGTATGGCATATATATTCAATCACGCATTGTAAAATATCTTTGTTAATATCATTATTGCAAAATTTACATCCATTTAATAGTATTTCAATGTTTAAATGATTATGATTATCTGGTAAACCTAAGTTATTTATTCCCTGTATAAGAACTGCTCTCTGTTCATAGAAGTGCCTACAGTCAAAGAAAAAGTGATATGAATTTTCATTGGTATAATAACAGGAACAGGCTGGAGATTCTCTTAAATGATAGTGATAAAGATCAGAGTTTAAATTACTTGCTTGGTTTCGTAGCTGGCACAGAATAATGTTATATTTACGGTCGCCATGATATTTAAAAATATTAGAAATTTCTGTAGTAGGAATATCATTATCAATTTTGATACTTTTTTTAAATTGTTCTAATGAGTTATTAAATAGGAGTTCTATATCTGTTTGATTAAATTCTCTTAGCATTGAGGGAATAAAGCTGTTGGAGTATAATTCAGTTCTACAGAGGGGGATTAAACAGGCGATTATTCCTTAATGTGTAAGGAGTATTATTATTATCATTAAAGAATGGTTCAATCAAATTAGTAAGATATCTAGGGGATTCATTATTTACAATTTTAAACATCAATATTGATTTATGTAGTTTTCGTCTGAATGCAAGTGAATCAAGTCCAACTTCAGCATAAAGTTTATTATGAGATGTTCCTCTTCTCAGGCCTGTTATAATTCTTATTGCTTCTATGCTGGCAATTTATAATTGGGTAAAACTGACGTCAAGAACATTTGAATTACGACGAAAAAATAACGATAATAATGGATTCTTTTAAAACATTGAGTCTTTCTCGTCAACATATATTTACAGTGTATCTTGCTTACCTAAGGCCGCTCCAATACTGTGTGCTCCATTCTCCCCTATTTCATTACGACTTAGATCTACCCAGACCAAGCTCACATTACCCTGAAAGGACAAACAACTACATACAATGACAAACAACTACTACAATCACAAACCACTACACGCAATGATAAACAACTACATATAATGACAAACAACTATATATAATGATAAATAACTACATACAATGATAAATAACTACATACAATGATTTATAACTACATACAATGATAAATAACTACATACAATGTTGAACAACTACATACACTGACAAACAACTATATATAATGATAAATAACTACATACAATGATAAACAACTACATACAATGATAAACAACTACATACAATGATAAAACTACAATGATGAAAACAACTACATATAATGACAAACAACTACATACAATGATAAACAACTACATACAATGACAAACAACTACATACAATGATAAATAACTACATACAATGACAAACAACTACATACAATGATAAACAACTACATACAATGACAAACAACTACATACAATGATAAACAACTACATACAATGATAAATAACTACATACAATGATAAACAACTACATACAATGATAAACAACTACATACAATGATAAAACTACATACAATACATACAACTACATATGATAAAAACAACTACATAAATGATAAACAACTACATACAATGATAAACAACTACATACAATGATAAACAACTACATACAATGATAAACAACTACATACAATGACAAACACATATAGGATGACAAACAATTACATATAATGATAAATAACTACATACAATGACAAACAACTATTTAGGATGACAAACAATTACATATAATGATAAATAACTACATAAATGACAAACAACTATATAGGATGACAAACAACTACATACAATGATAAACAACTACATACACTGACAAACAACTACATATAATGACAAACAACTACATACAATGATAAACAACTACATACAATGACAAACAACTACATATAATGATAAACAACTACATATAATGATAAATAACTACATACAATGATAAATAACTACATACAATGAAAACAACTACATACAATGATATGCAACTACATACAATGATAAACAACTACATACAATGATAAACAACTACATACAATGATAAACAACTACATACAATGATAAACAACTACATACAATGATAAACAACTACATAAATGATAAACAACAATACAATACATAAATGATAAAAACTACATATAATGATAAATAACTACATAAATGACAAACAACTACATAAATGATAAACAACTACATACAATGATAAACAACTACATACAATGATAAACAACTACATACAATGATAAACAACTACATACAATGATACAAACAACTACATAGATGACAAACAACTACATACAATGACAAACAACTACATACACTGACAAACAACTACATACAATGATAAACAACTACATATAATGACAACAACTACATACAATGATAAACAACTACATACAATGATAAATAACTACATACAATGATAAAAACTACATAACAATGATAAAAACTACATACAATGATAAACAACTACATACAATGATAAAAACTACATACAATATAAAACTATAATGATAAACAACTACATACAATGATAAACAACTACATACAATGATAAATAACTACATACAATGATAAACAACTACATATAATGATAAACAACTACATACAATGATAAACAACTACATACAATGATAAACAACTACATATAATGATAAACAACTACATACAATGACAAACAACTACAACAATGATAAAAACTACATACAATGACAAACAACTACATACAATGATAAACAACTACATACAATGATAAATAACTACATACAATGATAAACAACTACATACAATGATAAATAACTACATACAATGATAAACAACTATAATATGATGACAAACAACTACATACAAATGATAAACAACTACATACAATGATAAATAACTACATACAATGATAAACAACTACATACAATGACAAACAACTACATACAATGATAAATAACTACATACAATGATAAACAACTACATAAATGACAAACAACTACATACAATGATAAATAACTACATACAATGATAAACAACTATATAGGATGATAAAAACAACTACATACAATGATAAATAACTACATACAATGATAAACAACTATATAGGATGACAAACAACTACATACAATGATAAACAACTACATACAATGACAAACAACTACATACAATGATAAACAACTACATACAATGATAAAAACAACTACATACAATGATAAACAACTATATGATGACAAACAACTACATACAAATGATAAACAACTACATACAATGAAAACAACTATATACAATGACAAACAACTACATACAATGATAAACAACTACATACAATGAAACAACTACATAAATGATAAATAACTACATACAATGATAAACAACTACATACAATGATAAACAACTACATACAATGATAAACAACTACATACAATGATAAACAACTACATACAATGATAAACAACTACATACAATGATAAACAACTACATACAATGATATGCAACTACATACAATGATAAACAACTACATACAATGATAAACAACTACATACAATGATAAACAACTACATATAATGATAAACAACTACATACAATGATAAACAACTACATACAATGATAAACAACTACATACAATGATAAACAACTACATACAATATCAAACAACTACATACAATGATAAACAACTACATACAATGATAAACAACTACATATAATGATAAACAACTACATACAATGACAAACAACTATATATGATGACAAACAACTACATACAATGATAAACAACTACATACAATGACAAACAACTACATACAATGACAAACAACTACATACAATGAAAACCATACAATGACAAACAACTACATACAATGATAAAACAACTACATACAATGACAAACAACTACATACAATGATAAACAACTACATACAATGACAAACAACTACATACAATGACAAACAACTACATACAATGATAAACAACTACATACAATGACAAACAACTAATATACAACAATAAAAAATGATAAACAACTACATACAATGATAAACAACTACATACAATGATAAACAACTACATACAATGACAAACAACTACATATAATGAAAAATAACTGCATACAATGACAAACAACTACATACAATGATAAACAACTACATACAATGATAAACAACTACATACAATGATAAACAACTACATACAATGATAAACAACTACATACAATGATAAACAACTATATATGATGACAAACAACTACATACAATGATAAACAACTACATACAATGATAAACAACTACATACAATGATAAACAACTACATACAATGACAAACAATTACATATAATGATAAATAACTACATACACTGACAAACAACTACATACAATGATAAATAACTACATACAATGACAAACAACTATATAGGATGACAAACAATTACATATGAATGATAAATAACTACATACAATGATAAACAACTACATACAATGATAAACAACTACATAAATGACAACAACTACATACAATGACAAACAACTACATACAATGATAAACAACTACATACAATGATACAAACAACTACATACAATGATAAAACTACTATATATAATGATAAACAACTACATACAATGATAAATAACTACATACAATGATAAACAACTACATACAATGATAAACAACTACATACATGATAAACAACTACATACAATGATAAATAACTACATACAATGATAAATAACTACATACAATGATAAAAACTACAACATTAATGATAAACAACTACATACAATGATAAATAACTATTTAGGATGACAAACAATTACATATAATGATAAACAACTACATACAATGATAAACAACTATATAGGATGACAAACAACTACATACAATGATAAACAACTACATACAATGATAAACAACTACATACAATGATAAACAACTACATACAATGATAAACAACTACATACAATGATAAACAACTATATATGATGACAAACAACTACATACAATGATAAACAACTACATACAATGACAAACAACTACATACAATGATAAATAACTACATACAATGATAAACAACTACATACAATGATAAATAACTACATACATGATAGAAAACATTACTACATACAATGATAAACAACTACATACAATGATAAATAACTACATACAATGATAAAACAACTATTTAGGATGACAAACAACTACATACTAATGATAAACAACTACATACAATGATAAACAACTACATACAATGATAAACAACTACATACAATGATAAACAACTACATACAATGATAAACAACTACATACAATGATAAAACAACTACATACAATGATAAACAACTACATACAATGATAAACAACTACATACAATGATAAACAACTACATACAATGATAAACAACTACATACAATGATAAACAACTACATACAATGATAAACAACTACATACAATGATAAACAACTACATACAATGATAAACAACTATACATATAAACAATACATATGAAAACAACTACATACAATGACAAACAACTATATACAATGATAAACAATACATACAATGATAAAACAACATACA